>NC_091951.1:296252931-296608431 GCF_031021105.1 Erythrolamprus reginae | reverse complement strand
GGAACTAAGCTTCTGCTGTGATCCCTTGCTGTGGCAAAAAAAACCCCTGTTGCAACAATCAGCTGTTAGGTGGCCTCCCACACCCTCCAAAATGGCAGCTGGAACAATTTGCTCACAGCTTTGTTCCCCCAATCTCAATTTACATGGTGTAAGAACTCAAGAGTTCTAATCAGCGAGGACGATGTTTAAGCAGGGAATTAGGACCCGGGTCCTCACTTACACAAATCAAAACAATGAAGAATATTCTCTCCTGTGGCAGACTAAGGGAGGTCCCATAGAAGTCAGCGCCACAATCCAAAATTGAAACATGAGAAGAGCTGAAGCTCTTATCCCCCCCGCCCACCAAGCGAGATTGCTCTAGGGCAAGCATCGACCAGGGAATACTTAAAGTTAGAGGACTTGTTGAATAAATATTAAGATTGATCCTGGATGGGAGAAAAGCTTGACACGTCTGCCCAGACTGAGGACTGAGTCAAAGCTGGCGATCCTGGCCACAGAGTGGAGCCTTTCAGCTTTCACAGGCTTAGTCCTGATAGGTTGAACAGATGAGGTGAACCCATGCCTAGATTTATTTTATTTGTTTGTTTGTTTATTTTATTATTTACTTATTTACTTATTTACTTATTTACTTACTTAATATTTATTTGTTTGTTTGTTTGTTTGTTTGTTTGTTTGTTTGTTTACTAGATTTGTATGCCGCCCCTCTCCGTAGACTCGGGCGGCTCACAGCAACAATAAAACAATGTACAACAAATCTAATAATTTAAAAGACACTAAAAAAAACCATTATTAAAAGTAAACATACCATGCATAAACTGTATAGGCCCGGGGGAGATGTCTCAATTCCCCCATGCCTGACAGCAGAGGTGGGTTTTAAGGAGTTTACGAAAGGCAAGGAGGGTGGGGGCAGTTCTAATCTCCAGGGGGAGCTGGTTCCAGAGGGTCGGGGCCACCACAGAGAAGGCTCTTCCCCTGGGTCTTGCCAAACAACATTGTTTAGTCGACGGGACCCAGAGAAGGCCAACTCCACCAGATAGATGCTAACTTCACCAACTATGGAGAACATGAAAATGTCCAACATTTCCATTTCTCACTTTACCCATCATATCAAGGCTCAAAGTATATGAAATAATTGAAACAATTTTAAAATGGGGTTCTGACAAATGGAAGACAATAGAGTATAATGGCATTCTGAACGTCAAATTTAATGGAATGCAGAATTGTGCAGTAAGTCAGATTTTAATACATAGGTCAGATTTTAACTTTCTAATATTCCATGACCAATCCAAGTCACATTTTATGTTTAGCTATAGTAGATGATTTTATGGTATAGACCAGTTTTTCCCAACTTTGGCAACTTGAAGGTATTTGGACTTTGCTGGCTGGGGAATTCTGGGAGTTAAAGTCCAGATACCTTCAAGTTGTCAAGGTTGGGAAACACTGGTATAGACCATAGGTGTCAAACTCACAGCATCACGCGCCATCATGTGACTTATTGCGACATTTTCTACCTTTGCAGAGCTGAGATGGGCATGGCCTGCATGTGAAACATCTGATCTGCAGGCTGCCAGTTTGACATCCCTGGCATAGAGACTCGTTATTATGACTATTAGTTCACATTTAAATTCAATATATTAAACATGATTACAATAGGTGTTTAGTTAAGTTTTAAAAACCTTAATCGTGGTCAGTCATAATCAAAATGTCTTTTGTTCTGTCACTTAAATACTCATAAATACAAACCCTCCTTTCTTTCTCTCCTTGATATTTTTTGTAATGTCCATTTTATTTACCCATTAAAGCAGGAAAAGAATATGATTTGATTTATTGGATTTGATAAAGTGGCCTAACTCCTAGAAGATTCTGGGCACCATCCAATAACTCCAATTCATAGATTTAAAAAACGTTAAACCCCCCCCCCCCACATAGCTGCCTAAATCAACAATACTCCCCAACATCAAAACCTTAATAGGGTTTCTAGCTGCAGTCTTGCAACAAAGTCAGATCTTAAGATAATTCCAGTAACCAAGGAGAGCAGGAGCTATGTCTTCTGCTGTTCCTGAAGAGCCAGATGTCAACAGGGAAAGAATGCACCCCCACTGTCTTATTCCCCAATAAGATAATATTTAATTGATGGGACTTGAAACACACCCACTCTGTCTGAAAGCACTGGATGGGCAGAAACAACTGGAGACAGGCAGTCTCTCTCAAATGGCAATCTCTATACTATGAAGGACTTTATAGCACCTTGAACTGCACCCAGGAGTCAACTGGAAACCAATGCAGCTCCTGTATCAGTGATGACTCACTGGCATAACTAGAAGCATCTGTTATTGTTTGAACCATTACTATTTGAATCATTCAAAGCTTCCATATAATTTTCAAAGGCCAGGTAGGACTTTTTACAAATTTAGAACATTACTGTAGGAAGCCAAAGTACAAATAAAATTGTTTTATTATATAAAACCCTATATGGGATTTAAACTAATTTCAACACACACAGAGAGACTACAAGTTCCTTCTTATATGAGCAACATGATATTGCTAAACCCAGCCCACGTATCTCATTAAAATCATTTAGTTACTTCAATCAACTTAATACTGTTCTTGATCTACATCTACATTTATTTAATTCTATTTTGAAAAGCAGTTTAAAAATTATGCAATAAAAGAATGCATGTAAAAAGTAAAGTAAATAAAACAGCTATTTAAATGCAGCAAACCATTAATTTAGAATTTGGAAATGTGTGTGTGTATATCGTGTTTTCCCCAAAATAAGACCCTGTCTTATATTTTTTTGAACCTTGAAATAATAATTGCCATGCACTCAAAAGCCTGATTGGGCTTATTATCAGGGGATGTCTTATTTTGGGACAGGAGATACACACACACACACACACACACACATATGTACTGTAGATCTATATATGATAATGCTTGCATGTGCCATTCATAGATAGCCTGAGCAGAGAAGGTGTTATAGGGTAATTTCCTTACTGTGGAATTATTTATTTCCTATATTTTTATTCATCTAACATTGTCCGTTCTGTAAGAAAGATTCTCAAATACCATAGTGTAATTAGTCTATTAATAAAAACATATGTATGGACACAGAAATGGGATAAATATAAATATTTCATATAGGGTTTTTTATATGTGTAGACAAGTTGAAATTATCTGCACACCCTAATGAGCTTCTATTTAATTATTATAACATTTTCCCAGGTACATAACCATAAATTGCAAATCTGTGTATACTTCTATAATTTTTAATCTGATTTCATAGAATATTTCATTTCAATCCGTAACATATTTGTATGTTATCACAAGTGTCTTTAGTTTCATTAGAATGTTTAGAATGTTTAACTTATTTTAACAGGTATGAATGCATACAATAAATTATAGTTTTTTAACCAGTTTCACTTGAACTGCTTATATAACTTGATAGAAAAGATCAGTTTTTATTTTTGCTTCTTTGCCCCATGACAACTATCATCCATATTAGTATTATCTAGCTCTGCCGGTCAGATACATATATTTGTTTCTCTACAGGAGTACAAGTATGATTCATACAATTGTAAACCAATTTCCTCAAAATATGGAGAAAACCATGAGCATTTTACTATATTAACAGATAAACAGCAACACAAACATATATGCATTCTGATGTCCTAAGCCATTGATGACAAACCTTTTTTGGCTCGGCAGCCAAAGCGGTGAGCGCGCGTGCAATAGTGTATGCACACATACTCATACCCATATTGTAATGCCCTGCGCACAACCTCCCTGCTCTGCCCCCCATGCATGGGCATAGACTTTCAATAGTTAACTGGAAAGTATCAAACCATTAATTTAGAATTTGGAAAGCCCATATTTAATTTTTAGGTTAACCATGTGTAACATGCACAATAATGTTTGCATCACTCCAATTGTATGACTCCTTTTCATCATTGTAATATATGTGGACAATTGTCCTAGTTTGAACAGTTCACAAAATAGATTTCATCATGTGAAATTTATTTCCCTATTGTCAAGTATTTTATCTAGAATAAGCCTTGAGGTTAGGGCAGGATGTGCACTTTTGACTCCCATTGCCAAAAAAAAAAAATCTAATGCAACTATCTATTGAACAGGGAATTCCTTATACATGCTATCCTTCCGTGTATACTTAGCATCAAGAATTATGAGATTAAAAGATGCCAAATAAGACTATGCACTGAGAGTTTGGGGATACTCAAAAGTAACATGTAGGAAAATGAATAATCTCCGCATTAATATAAATTTTATTTCAGCTGTGAGCGTCCTCTTAGGAAACATTTACTTATTGACATGTTAGCCTTTTGCGACTTAAATCTATTCCTCTGAAAGGCAATGTTTATAGAGTTAATGACTAACCCTCCCCTCCAAAAGAATTCCTGGCTGAATATTAATTTTCATTCACTAATGGGATATAGATTTTATCTGTTTAACAACTTACATGCTGAGACAGCATATGACAGTGTAAAACGAACTGTAAAAAAAGGTCACTCTGCTATCTATTCTGGAATATCTAATCTCTTGTAGCTTTACTCACCGTCTGGTGACTTCTGTCACAGTACCGCAGTCCAAAATAATCTATCTCAATGAGGTTTAAATGCCGGAATACGTAGCCCAGGACAACCGACCCTTTCGTTGATTTCTGTGGGAAAGAATGTGCAGAGACTTTTCATACAAATGTTCATTCTTTTGTTAGCTACACAGTGGCATTCATGCATTCAGTTAGATAAATCTACCAGAGGAGACTGCATTATTAGAACTGGTCTTTAACGAAAATCGCAATGACAAGAAAGGTTCCCCCCCCCTCATATTTGTCAGTTGTTTTATAGAAAAGATTGAACAATTATATTGACAAGTTTTTAATCCCTAATATCATGAAGTCACATAATTATGTACTCAAACTGCAGTAATTCTGCATTATTCATTCTTGCCTGTATTCAAACATTCTCCTCAACAGTTCGTGATTTCAGATTCTGTCAGAGAAGAAGGAAAACATCAGGCAAATCCATACACAGACTGATTTAATGAATTCAACTTTGGCTAAGTGATACTAATCATTCTGTGGTTTATTGTAAGGACATTTGTATACAGTGGTAATAGCTGTTAAACTACTTGTAGTAAAAATGCAATTTATTTTATTTAATACTATGTAAGTACATATTGTTAACTGGACAATTATGTCCTGGACAATAAAGAAGTACAGTGATCCCTCGATTTTCGCGATCTCGATCTTCGCGAAACGCTACACCACGATTTTTCAGAAAATATTAATTAAAAAATACTCCACGGTTTTTTTTGCTATACCACGGTTTTTCCCACCCGATGACATCATACGTCATCACCAAGAGTCACTTCTCTGTCTCTTTCTCTTTCTTTCCTGTCATTCTCTGCTTCAATCATTTTCTCATTTCTCTTTTTTTCTCCCCTTTTTTCTATCATTTCTCTCTCTCTTTCTTCCTCTCTCACACTCTCTTCCTCCCTCTCTCATCTCTTTCTTTCCTTCTCTCTCTTTCCTTCTCTCTCCCCCCCTCCACTTGCCCACGAGAAGAAAAAAAGCAACCTCTGCCGGGCACTCCCCTTGTGCCCCCGCTTTGTGCCTGCCTCTTTTGGGGATTTTTTTTTCTTTTCTTTTTTTGCCTTTGGTCTCCCATTAAGCCTGCCGCTTGGCCGCCGCCGAGGAGAAGCGCGGGGAGGGCGAGAGAGGGAGATCGTGGCATGCGAGGTCCCTGCAGAGCAGAGGGGGTGGCTGAGGCGGCAGAGGCGTAGCGGCGGCGGTGGCAGGCGAGCTTGGAGCCTTGCTTCGCCTCCTTTGCTGCAATACAAACGAAGGGGTCAGACGCAGCCTCGGCGAGCCGAAGGTTTCCGCAGCTCTGACCCAGAGCAGGAAGGGCTGGTGGGGGCGGCGAATCCACCTCCCCAGCCACCGGCTCCACCATCTGCGCATGCGCGGCCATTGAAAAAAAGGACGCGCATGCACAGATGGTGTTTTTACTTCCGCACCACTATATCGCGAAAAATCGATTATCGCGAGAGGTCTTGGAACGTAACCCTCGCGATACTCGAGGGATCACTGTATGTTGTATGATGCTCTATAATTAAAACATTGGCATAATACGTTTGTTTCTCTTTATCATACATTCATAAACAAGTTTTTTTTAAAGGCTAAAGCACAGAATTAAAAAGGAATTAGAGATATCATGCATCTAGTACCGTACTTAACATGCCAACAATATGAAAAGAGAGAATAGCTTTGAATAAACAATCAAGCACACTCACACAATTTAGATGTAAGAAAAGAATCAGCGAAAAATCTCATCTGAAATAATATGAAACAGCCAATTAAAAAAAGAATTCCAAAGTCATTTTAACGTAATGTTCAAAAATCTCAAAGCTAGTAGGTAGTACAAAATAAATTGCAACACCTGTCTTTAATTACTTTGAAACAAAATTAAAACATGTAATCAGAAAACTAGCATAAAACAACAAAGACTTAAAAGCATGAGTGTAAGATTAGTTTCAACCTATATTAAACATAAATATTTTGGAGAAAAAATATAACTTTGTACAGACAGCCTTCTACTTACAAAGCTGTTTGTAAGTCCATTTTGTTCATAAGTCTAAACAAGCATTTTAAAAAACCATATAAAGTACAATTCTTATTTTACATAAATTAAGTTGCATTTCTCTAGCCAATTAATCAAGGACTAACCCAAAACCCTGGTTTTCGATACATAGGACCTCACTCGCACTGATCCATTGTGGCTTTGGCTGCTGGCATGGCCAATCTTACCATGCGCTATTAGGACCCTTTTTAGGGAAGGGCTGGGCTCCCAGCAAGAGAATAAGGTGCTGCCATCAGATACAACCTGAGGGAGAACTGAACTTCACTACTCCATTCTCCACAGGAATAAGTAGGAGCATATTTGGTGGGCGCTTTACAGTGGCAGGGGATGCCAGACTCCAAGTCCCAATGGCTGTTCTTGCAATATCCCATTTCTCTACCACAACCTCTTCAGGCTCGTGTGTGTCTCAACTTGTTTTCCACTCCTTGATCGACCCTCATCCCAGGTGGACCCTCATTTCAGGTGGAGCAGATCCCTCCCACCTAAGCAACTTCAGCAACAGGGTGATAATTGTGTGGGACACAATTAAATGCCCTTTACATTTTCTGATTAAAATTCTCAGGATTTCTCATTGCAACACTGGAGCTTTCAGTCCAGAACAACTGAAAAGCACCAGATCAATAACTTCCGCTACAAAATGTTTTCACTGTTTGAATTTGTAACTGGTCCTTTCTTGCCCACAATAACTCTTGATTATTCTGTCGGTTCTGCAATGAGACAAAGCTAAACCTAGTAAATCCATGCCAAACTAGAGTCAGAAAATGATAAGGCCTATAAGTTGGGCAAAAAAAATATTACAGGCAATACTTGTTTAATGGCCAGTTGCTTAGTGATCATTCGAAATCACAATGAAATTCCCCAGAGCTACTTGTGACCATTTTTTAAAGTTCCAATGATCATACCCCCTTACTTGATCACAGTTTGGCCAAATGGCAACTGGTTGCATTTAACCATTGCAGTATCCCACAATCATGTGACTGTAATTTTTGCCTATTTCTGCCTTTTACTTCCAGTTTCTGTTTTTAAAAAAAGCCTATTGGTGAAAATGAATTTGCTTAATGATCACCATAAAAAAGGTCATAAAATGAGGTCTGGTCAAATGGTAGCCCACTTAATAACCATTGTAAGCTATAATTCCAGGCTCAATTATGGTCTTAAGTCAAGGATTACCTGTACTGCTTTCATTTTTTTTGTCATTTATCTGTTCCCAAGTGTTCAGTAATTGCATTTATTACTATAACTGTGACTGTATTGGATCTAGGTTATGCTTTCTGAGCAAGCAGTATCGCCAGAAGCTCATTAATAATTACTGTAGAAAGATGCCTTGTTTTCCCATGCCATCTTGTAGTGTGATTAACTTTGACTGACAATAGCTTTCAAATATTCCAGGAAGAAATCTTTGACACTAATGTTACTGAATTCTTAGCTGTGCAGGTTACACTGTATTGCTTCACTAAGCTATAGCTTCTGCATATAAATAACTGAAAAACTCTAATCTTTATAAAAGTTCAGATACAAAGAGGAAAAGAAAATCTTGAATCTATTTTAGTAGGTCTGTATTTTATTTTACCTGTCTTTATGTGTAAAGCTTATGTTTTATAAGGTTCTATTTCCTTATTAAGTTAAAGGAAAATCAACTAAAACATATGCCACATTAGTTGAATAGAAATACTGTATAAGAACTACTACAGAGGTACTTTTCATACGCAATCCACATTAATATCCTATACTTTTTGATGTTTCTATTGATATTCAGAACCTCTCACTTGATCTGTATTTATAGGAATCAGTGAAATTCTTACATGAAATTAAACTACTTCAGAAATGAGTCATGATGACTATCAAGTTGACATTGTAATGCAAAGCATATTCAACCAGTACCAGAGTTTTTTCCACCCTATGTTAAGACTATTATAGCTTGCATTACTCATAAAAGAGTAGGGCACATGTCTGAACATAGTGAGGTACAGTAATATCTCTGATGGCTATAAACGTCTTAGAAATCCCAGCAAGCATAGATTAGTGGATAGCAAGAACCATGTAATAAATGTAATTAGCATATGTGTATATTTGCATAGATGTGATATTTTCCTCCTGCAAAAATCCTAGACTGGTTTGAACAATACAACGGATTTTGTCATCCATTTCTCAAAGTGACAAACTAAACACTGCCCTACCAGCATGATCAAGCAGGGGGTACTTGTTTTAGATACATTCTCAGCCCCTACAAAAAGGATTTCCTCTAGCTATTTTTAGAATCTGTGAAAATAAAATGCAAATCACTAGTGGGCCAGTGGGAATCAACTCTATAACTATCCCAAACTTTTTCTGCTCTTGTTCCACTTTCCTTGGCTGTGCGTGATGGGCATAGAACAGAGCTAGTGTGTCTAGAGAAACCCCAGTTTTGTGTCACTATCCAAAGACTTATCTTTGAGAGGTGGTAGGAAGAGAAAAGGTTCAAGCTCCACTAACTTTGTAAGAACACAATTGACTGAACGAAATCTCTATTAATCTTTCTATTCTATCACTGCAGTCCAGTGTTCACATGAAACATTAACCCTCCCCCTTTGACTGAGTTAAACGAATTATATAAACAAGGTCACTGACTGAATAACATGGCTGTATAGATTTTTGAAAGTGCCCTGCTTTGTTGAAAGCTGACCAAAATGCAAAACTAAGGAACAATGTGGCATCCTGCTTCCAAAAAGAGTCCAATCCTGATTATTATACGCACTTTGAGTAGAAAACTTCATCAGAGAAAAAGAGTGAATAACCAATCTGGACTTTTATCTCCAATTACTGTGGCTATTTCTAAAATTTAAACAGTTGGCTTTAAAATTAAATCTGATAAAGTCTTACATTTTGATTAGGGAAAGATTTGAAAAATCATCAGCAAACAAAGAATTGTTCAAAATGAGTCATAAAATTATGCTTTATAAGGCAGCAGCAGTAAAAACCAGAAAGGCAGGTTTCTACCAGCTTCATAAAATGACAGCTAGAACCTTCAGAAGAGAGATGTATTTTTCCTTTGACAGGAATAAAATGGTACAGTAAAATATGGCAACATACTTAAAATATTTTGAAAATAAAGGGGGGAAAATCTATAAAACAAGCTTGCTAGGGTAAGCATTTGAGGATTTAGAAAATATGGCAATCTCTAAAATATTAAAGCAGCCAAATGTGTTTCCCTACAGCAGCTTCACCTTTCTAACTGGATGATACTAGGCAATCATAAAGTCAGTATGAAACTTTTTGTTGCATATTCTACTGGGAAATGGAAAGGAAAACTCTATTGCTGTATTGATGATGACAGAAAGGAAATATTTATCCGAGAAAAAAAAAGATCACCTGATATTCTAATTTAGAATAATTTAATTAGCCACTCTGAGTTTGTCAGTAGTGATGGGTGAACCAAACCTGCACAATTCAGGTCCGTACCAAATTTTGCGGTGTTTGGCATGCCGAACACGAACACGAAATTTTTTGAAACTTCGGGCAAAGTTCGGGGTCGCGTTCAACATTTGGAGCTTTGACGTCACCGGCAGGTTGCTAAGGACACCAAGGTGATCACTTCCTGGATTCCATGGAATCCAGGAAGTGATCACCTTGGCGTCCTTAGCAACCTGCCGGTGACATCAAGGCTCCGCCCCCGGAATCTCTTCGTGGGAGGGATTCCCCAGCTCCTTCAAAGGGAGGTCTTCACGTAAAAATAAACATGTTTATTTTTACATGAAAGGACAGTCCTTTGCTTGCAGTGCCGCTGCGGTGTCCTTTTTCATAAAAATAACAATGTTTATTTTTACGTGAAGACCTCCCTTTGAAGGAGCTGGGGAATCCCTCCCACGAAGAGATTCTGGGGGTGGAGCCTTGATGTCACCAGTAGGTTGCTAAGGACGCCAAGGTGATCACTTCCTGGATTCCATGGAATCCAGGAAGTGATCACCTTGGTGTCCTTAGCAACCTGCCGGTATACGTGATATCAAAGCTCTGCCCCCAGAATCTCTTGGTGGGATTCCCCGTTCGGGTTTGGGCTTGGGTTCGGTTCGGGTTCGGCCGAATTTTGCATAAAGTTTGTCCGAACTTGCGGTACCCGAACACCGTTGGGTTCGCCCATCACTATTTGTCAGGATTGGGTGTCATAGAAGTCGAATAAAATAAATAAATAAATAAATAATTTCAACTGCTTTTACAAATTATAATTCTTTAGTGTTTTATCTTCTAAACAGTCACTAATTAAAATACTTGAGTAGAATTTACAAGTCATTCATCAGGATGAATCTTTCACTGGGAAAGAGAAGTATGCATACTTCTCTTTCCCAGCATCAAATGGCAGAATATCACTAAATTCTCCAAATGTTCAAAAGCCAATTATTTCAAGAGTCATCTGTCATCCAATTACTAGGAAAGCTGCCCATTCCAAGTCAATTTAAGCCAGCATTACCACCAATTCAGAGGTGGTTTCTTACCAGTTAGGACCGTTTCTATAGAACCTTCAGTAACTTGGTGGTCTGGATCCCTGGAATCTGCAGCGACCCAGGCCTGCCACACACCCTGAATTGTTTTTTTCACAGTGCTGTAGGCATTGCATTTTGTTTTTTGCTCCTGCTAATGCAGTTTTTTTAATATTGAGCATGCACATGCGTATGCACAAAGCATGTGCACGGTGTGCAACACATGCCTCCTCGCACTGCATATCCCAGAGCGAACCAGTAGTAACAGAATCCAGAACCTATCCCTGCAACTTCCCTTTGAAAGTAGAATGTGACATTATACCAGGTGATTCTGTCAATCCAACAGTAATTATTTTTTGTGTTTTTATTAAAACTCCTTCATTTTCTTAACTGAATTAAGAATACAGTGGTACCTCTACTTACAAACTTAATCTGTTCCGTGACCAGGTTCTTAAGTAGAAAAGTTTGTAAGAAGAAGCAATTTTTCCCATAGGAATCAATGTAAAAGCAAATAATGTGTGTGATTGGGGATACCACAGGGAGGGGAGGAGGTCCTGTTTCCTCCCAGGAGATTCCTAGAGAGGCCCCACAGAGGCTTCTCCCCACTTTTTCCGGCCCTGTTTCCTCCCAGGAGAGTCCTAGAGAGGCCCCACAAATGCTTCTCCATGCCTTTTCCGGCCCTATTTCCTCCCAGGAGATTCCTAGAGAGGCCCCACAGAGGCTTCTCCCCACCTTTTCCGGCCCTGTTTCCTTCCAGGAGATTCCTAGAGAGGCCCCACAAATGCTTCTCCATGCCTTTTCCGGCCCTATTTCCTCCCAGGAGATTCATAGAGAGGCCCCACAGAGGCTTCTCTCTGCCTTTTCTGATTACAATTTCGGAGGCTCGGGTTTGTAAGTGGAAAATGGTTATTGAGAAGTGGCAAAAAAATCTTGAACACCCGGTTCTTATCTAGAAAAGTTTGTAAGTAGAGGCGTTCTTAGGTAGAGGTACCACTGTATATATATTGCTCATATCTATTCTTTGTTACATTTGTAACCTTTCCTCAATTTACAACTACAATTGCACTGAAATTTCTATCAGTATGGTCATAATGTGAGACATCACTTGATCAAATTGCTTAGCACCCACAATTCCAAAAGTCCCAGTTGTCATCATAACTGAAGTTGTGTGAAACATTAAATGATCGGAGTGCAGGGGTGCCATGGTGTATAAAAAGGTCCAGCATAGGCCACATATAAGTAGGGTGTGTGTGTTGCAGGGCGAGCACAAGGAGGTTAGGAAAAGAATACACAAGCTCCTGAGCTGTGGTGCAGTGCAAAGCCACCTTTGAAAGCCTCCACTGTCCCAATCCTAGCCACTGTTGCTGCACTCTGGGATGTGCCAAATGCCCAGAAAGCTCCAACAGTATGGTGTGAAGCTGAAGCCTAGTAATGTGATGCAGTGTGGTGCAGCAAAGCCCAGCTAAGCTACCATCATTGCTCTGCACTATCATCCTAGCTGACCCTGGTCATTTTCCTCCTACTGCTGAAGAGGCATGCCCAGTTTGACTGTAATGTAGGTGAGGCAACTGCTAGTCATGCAAACTCTTTCTCCCAAGGCCAATTATGTCATTTTTCAAACAGCATGACCTGTTTACTCTCCAAAGAGTGATGCCTTCCTTTTCACAATACTTTGCAAAGTTTCTGAGCTCTTCTCTAGTTATTGTGAGAATGGATGTGCTGTTTAGGGAATGGCAGACTCCTCATTCTCATGATGCTTTAAAGATCTTAGAAGCATTCTAAGTGGGGAAAGCAGATTTTGTGTTATATTATTCACTGAACATAAATGAAAATTAATAATAATTTTGCTGAAGCTTTCTATTATTTGGCAATCCAGACCATATCAGAAATCATATCTAAGACTGAACTTTTTATTGTCATATATTTGAGACTGTTGGAAAGAACTAATTCAAATATTACAGATTTTCAGATTTTTGGAAGATTTTGCTATAGGCAAATCTTCCAAAAAGGAACATTAAAGTTTGATTCCAAGGCCAGTAACTAAGCAGGTCTCAATCTGAAGAATACATGTTCAAGCAAATAGATTTAATTTAAAACTGGACGCATCTGCAAATATTTACCAAGACAAACAGGTAGAACCTAATTAGTGAGTTACATGTTTAAACTTATAAACAAACCTATACAGGTTAATGAGTTATATGTTTAATGTGATAAGCAAAACGTATAGAAATTATTTATAGCTGTTAACAAAGATAATACAAATACGTATTTGTCAGAAATATAATGGTATCTCTACTTAAGAATGCCTCTACTTAAGAACTTTTCTAAATAAGAACCAGGTGTTCAAGGTTTTTTTGCCTCTTCTTAAGAACCATTTTCTACTTAAGAACCTGAGTCCAGAAAAATTTCCCAGGAAATTTGAGTGCGGCACAAAGGCCCAGCCAGTTTCCTGCCATTCCCCTGGGTTCCTCTCTCTGGCGCAGTGTATGGGAGGCAGCCTCGTGCTGGGTATATGGGAGGTGCGTGCTCCTCCTCGCCGCCTCAGAATCACTTTTTTTTTAAGCCTTAAAGTTTTGGAATTTTTTGATTCCCCTCACTTCACCTTCCTTCATCAGCATCTGCCCTCCTCCTCTTCTTCCTCCTCCTCCCCCCACCCAAATTCTGAGCTTTTATTTCTTTCCTAATGGGTTTGCACGCATTATTTGCTTTTACATTGATTCCTATGAGAAAAATTGCTTCTACTTACAAACTTTTCTACTTAAGAACCTGCTGACAGAACAAATTAAGTTCTTAAGTAGAGGTACCAATGTATATTTATTATTAGCATCAGATTAAGAGAACAAATAACATTAATGTTTTGCAAAAAATAAGACATCCCCTGAAAATAAGCTCTCCTCTGAAAATAAACCCTCCCCTAAAAATAAGCCCTCTCCCAAAATATTTCAAGGCAAATATTCAAGGCAAATATTCAACAGCCGGTCCCCGCCATTTCCTCTGGTTAGGGTTAGGGAGACAGCTGGAGATCAGGTAAGATGCCAAGAAGAACCGTCTTGCTCCACATGCCCCAAAATAATAAAGCCTTTCCAAAAATAAGGTCAAGTGCTTATTTTGGGATTAAAAAATAAAACAGGGTCTTATTTTCAGGAAAACATGGCATCTCCTGCTATGTTAGAAGAGCTGTTTCTACGTCCCAAATCTAGAACAACAAAAAAAAAAAAATCTAAAACAAGCTCAGCACTATAGATAATCTTGACATACCTATAATATAATCCTTCCATAACATGTATATTTATATGACCAAAAACAGTCTGCTTCCAATTGTTGACATTACACATTATTGATACTACAATTTGTTTCATTGGTTTTTCTTATTTACATAGGTAGTTGATTTTTCTGCTCCCATAGCCTCTATTCATATGGCTATGATTTGGACTATATTATTGCTTTATTTACTGAAATAGATAGACATTCTGCTGGGATCCCTTAGTTGCTTTGTGGTTACTATGTTTTCATTTTTTTTTTAGCCTTCTATATAAAAGTGATCCTTTGACAATTTCAAAGTAAGAATGTTTTTCAATTATGGAAGACCTGATTTATATATTTTCCAGCACTACACACGACTTTTTAAAATAGCTGACACTTTTTCAGACTCCAAAAATTAACTCATAGAAAAAAATGCTATAATATCTCTCTTTAAAACATCTATGTTGATTTTCATGCTTGTATGATGCTTGAAAAAAAGGAGCCAGCTGTTTCAGAAAAGTGGTATGCTCATATGTTCCAAAGCACCTCTCATGAATGTAATGTATGGATCCTTCTCTAGATTTGTCATTTATATTTCCTCTTTAATTTTAAAATCTTCATCCACTTTCATTTTGTATATCTAATAAATCACCTTTTTACAAATAATTTTGTTGGCCTGTTTTTTGTAGTTTCCCTTTCGGTACTTTCTTTGTCTTGCCAGACAAAATTGCTTTTATCTGTCATCAGATATAATCTATCTATAACATCAGACATCATTACTGACACTGTTTATAATGTTGCTACTTATTCTTCAATGATCTCTTTTAATATTTACAATGAGTGTGACATTTTATAAGTCTCAGTTAACTGACACTTAAAGTTGGTTTGTATTTTTCCCTTCTACTTAGAATATTCCATTTCCTTTATTATCCAGTTTATAAAATCATATACTTATCTTTGTTAATGACCAAGATAGTTCTCATGAGAAGTTATTGGTGTTGTATAGTTACTTCCAAAATCTATTATAAGATTCCAAAATATCATAGTAAAAGTCAATATTCAAAATTTAACTAACCCTTAAATCTATTTCTTACATCAAATCTTATTTAGCCAGTTGCTGCTTATTTCTAATTTTTTCCAATTTTTATTATGTTCAAAGTTGAAACTTAACTAATCTGGCAAATTTTCAAACTTGTCATTTTAAAAATCTCTTATAGGTTTAAGTTGATTAAAGGCTATTTCTAAATGTGATTAAAAAAAGAAAGTTAATATGGTGTCTTTAAAAAATCTCTATCACTGTTGCAATCAAAACAATTACTGTATTTTTGGACTATAAAATGCACTTATAATGGGTGAAAATGTCTGTGCATCTTATAGACCAAATATGACCCTGTTTCTGGCTCCCTGACACTTCTCAAAGGCCAAAATGGCCAGTGTTTTATGAAAATGGGCCCATTTTTTGCAAAAATGAGACATGCAGAGGGTTTGGGAGGCCTGCAGAGTGTTCCTAGGGGTTGTAGAGGGCAGCGCCTACGGACCAGCACTGACCAATCTGGTTCGCTGATGTCATGATGTCACCACCAGAGCGCTACCGGTTTCGACTATAGTGAGTGATACAATGCATGCAATCATCTGTTTTAGAATTGTTTATGTGAAAACTCCGGTAGTACAAAATTTGACAACTAATTCTGAGATACAGAGTCATGATACTTGAAGGATAATATACCAAGTATATAAAAGTATTTTGCAAAAGCTAAGATAGAAATTTCAACTACAACCCCAATGTCCTTACTGCTCCCACCCTACTTTCATAAGGCCATGAAGACCTGGCTTTGCCGGCAGGCCTGGGGGCCATAAACTAACAATCATTATGGCCAAATCGTATGAATGGTATGTATTCATGTTGTTGTGACTGTTCTATCATGGGGTTTTTTAATGAGGGTTTTATTGTTTTAGATTTTATATTTGACTTCTTTTTATTGTATTGTATTTATATTGTTTATTGTAAGCTGCCCTGAGTCCTTCGAGATTGGGCGGCATAGAAGTCAAATTAGATAGATAGATAGATAGATAGATAGATAGATAGATAGATAGATAGATAGATAGATAGATAGATAGATAGATAGATAAATAATGTACTACATTAAAAATATCAGCAAAAATATGTGTTAATATAATTAACTTAATGCAGCATAAAATAATGTCTTTGGACACAGATGCACTATTATCCTAGTCAAGAATCAAAACATTACCTGACTTGTGTTACATATTCTGTTACGTATTTGGGATGCAAAATTAAATGATCAAGTAGCAGCAAAAGAAACGGAATTGTTTAACGCTGTACTGCTATTTCAGGCTCATTCAAATGTTTGCAACACAATTGAATCAGCCTAACTTCTTCAAACTCATTGTCTGCACTTATTACTAATGAAAAATTCATTACTTTCCAATATTCAAACCAACAGTCTCTTGGGATCAATTAATAAAACACTCTAGGCAACTATATTTTTTTCCCTCAAAGCAGATAAGAATTTGTGATATGTGCCAAACTTTATTAAATAATAACATTTCTAATTGAACAGATAAACCAGTAAAATACAGACCTTATTTTAGTAGGTGTACTATCCCGGGCCTATGCAGATTAGAAAAAAAGGAGGAATCCACATGCTGATATTTCAAATAAATCTGTTTATATAGAAAGCCTCTTTTATACAAGCCAAATTCATGCATGTGAGTTCACTTTGGCAGATTCTCAGTTAGAGGAGTTAAAAGATAACAGTCCAACAGCTAGACTGCTGCTGAAGACCAAAGCTAATTGTAAATTCCTTTATGAGATAAAGAGTCTCCAGTTTCACTGACTTACATTTACAGCTTTACAGCATCTCCGCAGAAAGGGCACTTTCACTCCAAGGATTTTAGCAGGGAAATAAGAGTTGGCTAGTGTAATCTGGCTGAAACCTCAAACATCAACCGACTTCACTACAAAACGTTGAAACTCCACCCCGAATTTTGCATCCGCCACCCTTAAATACCTATGGGTCAACAATTCCCTAAAGTTAACAAACTACAGACTACTTCCTTTTCCCATACAAGTATTCTTGTCTTTTTCTTAGTCTTCTAAAGTGGGCATCTAGCAAAGGCTCATGGTCTTCTTTCTCATCTTCCACCTCCTCTAAGTCAGACCCTACTGTCATTTGCATATCTGCCACTTCTAGTAGTCCTTCAGGTTCATCCAGGACTATTTCTATTTCTCCCTCACTCTCACTCTGCATCAGCTGGCAACACCACTGGTCCAGGTAGCCCAAGGATGGGCCTAGCTCATCTTCCTCAGAATCTATCATTACCAGAGTTGGTAGGATACTGCATGCAGTTTCCCCCAAAGCGTGTATAAATTTGTATACCACAGTATGAATATATGAGTATGCTAAAAAATGCATGTAAGAGCTACCGGAGTCAAACTTGTAGGTCTACAAATGGAGAAACAGCTCAAGACTTGTCTAACTGTCTCCACCCAAAATTAGCAGAGGATTGACAAGATAAATAGGAAAATACTGTGGACACAGCACAACCCACAATTACTATTTTTCAAAATATATATAATAGTTATGATTGTGAATTTGGGTTAATTCCTTTCACTATCACTGAGATGACTAGATTTTACCTGTGCAATTGCCATACAGACAACTAGACCATATATTCTTACAATGATTTAACATAAAATACAAAACAGATGTCACCTCTTCTAGAATGATCTCCAATGATCTTCTCCTGTGGACATTTAACAGAGATGTTAAACATATTCTAGCCTTCCAAAGTCTTTTCGGACAGCAAAATAGTCACTGTGTGCATTTAATTAATCAATAAAAAATGCCCAAGCATTTTCAATCCTTTTGTTGGAGAGAATAAAATTAATTAAGAAAACTTTTGTGCAAACTTCGCAAACTGAAGGGCAAAAATATACCATTTAGAGGTATGATATTTGGGGTGTCAATAAAATATTCATATAGAACAATTATATGTTTCTTAGACAAACATCCGCATGGCATTAGGTACAATATATGAACCCAGCATTGGCTTATAGTTTTTCATTGCAATAAGATTTCCCCACAAGATTCAATGAAAAGAATGTGATTGTGATCTAGCAGCAGTGAAATAGCCTTGTTATGTTTGAAAGCATAGGTTTTGCTACACATTAACAGAAACGAAGTTCAACAAAGCAGTCAGGAAGGAAGCCAAATAAGTTGCTGTTTCAAAAATATTTAGGAAAGGTTGGGTGTGTTCAATAATGATGCAGCTCAAGATAGATTTCACTAAATAGCATTGGCTTGGCAGCATTATATAGCTATGCTTAGACTGAAGCGGTAACTTTTCAGCATGCTTTTCTTTAAATTTAATAAATAAACCTAAGGATGCATGAGTACAAATTAACTTTGTTAATAACTAAAAGTTAAATGACTTCATTGGGCTTTTCCCTTTATACTGATACACTGGGTACTAAGGAGCACATGTGATGTGAATAATCTGCTGAGAAACCTGAATTCTTTCTAGTGCTTTTACTAGAAACCACCATAGAAATACCACTCATTTCCCTTTTTGAAAATAACATCCTCGGTGCTCGTATGCACACATGCACTTGCTCTTCAAGGATTAATCATACTATATTGGTTTATTTGTGTTACGTATTCATGTATAGGTTGCCTCTGAGGTAAGTGCATGTATTCCATCCCTTGGAGGAAAGGATGGATCTAATCAGGAGAGTAGATGTCCATTTATGTGCTTCTGCTATTCTCTCATGATGCTTATCTATGTGACTGATTCATAAAGGAACTAGGAAGTGCAAGTGATGATATTATTATTATTGTTGTTGTTGTTGTTGTTTTGTTGTTTGTTGTTGTTGTCGTTATTATTATTGTTGTTGTTGTTGTTGTTATTATTATTATTATTTATTAGATTTGTATGCCGCCCTTCTCTGAAGACTCGGGACAGTTCACAGGATACAAAAGCAACACAACAAATCTAATTAATAAAAATTACTACTAAAATCCCATATATAATAAAATCAGTCAACCAATTCATTCACAACCACACATTACATCTCGTAAACAGAGGAAGGGGGTTTGATCTCATTGCCCCATGCCTGGCGACATAAATGAGTTTTGCCTGGCAACTAAAAAATGTCGGTTGGCGGGCCCCAGGGGAAGAGCCTTCTCTGTGGCGGCCCTGACTCTCTGGAACCAGCTCCCCCCAGAGATTAGAACTGCCCCTACCCTACTTGCCTTTTGCAAACTCCTTAAAACCCACCTTTGTCGTCAGGCATGGGGGAACTGAGATATCTCCCCCGGGCCTATATAATTTATGTATGGTATGTTTGTAGGTATGTCTGCTTAAAAATGGGGTTTTTTAACTATTTTAAATTTTAAATTGTAAATTATTAGATTTGTCAGGAATTGTTTTTATTGTATTGTGAGCCGCCCTGAGTCTACGGAGAGGGGCGGCATACAAATCTAATAAACAAACAAATAAACAAATAAATAAATAAATAAATAGTAAGTAAGTAAATAAATAAACAAACAAACAAACAAACAAACATGAGTTATATATAAACCTTTTTGTTGCTGTGTGAACAAACCCATAATGCAATGCATGCATGTGCCCCATGCCCCTTGCGCATATGTGCCTGATTTGCCAGTGTGCCCCACCCTTATGTATGCATGCAACTTCCTTCTCTCCCCTACCATGTGCATGCATGTGCAACCCATGTGCCCCCACTCCTGTTCACGACTCCCTGAATATGCTCCGTCCCATGCATGCACAAGTGACCTCACTGCATACGCATATAACCCCCACACATGGCCTCTGGTACATGCATGATCCCTGCACATGTATCCTACACACATGCGCACACATCTCCCACATGCGTACCATCCCCACACATGCGCAGCAGACACCTGGCATCCAACTGGACTGCATGAGTAATGTGGGCATGTGTGGTGCAGCTGAGCTGGGGAAACAGCATGCATACCTGTAGAGAGGACTCTGCATGCCACCTGTGGCAGTGTGCCATTGGCTCACCATCAGGGCTATATACACTCTGCTTAGGGTCATTTGAGGATGGACGGAGCATAGAATACATTGGTCAGCAGGGTTCCAAATTGCTAGCCAACAGTTCTAGCTGCACTGATATATTAAAAAAGGTTTTTTTGAGATACACTGCTCAAAAAAATAAAGGGAATACTTAAACAATACAATATAACTCCAAGTAAATCAAATTTCTGTGAAATCAAACTGTCCACTTAGGAAGCGACGCTGATTGACAATCAATTTCACATGCTGTTGTGAACATTCAACTTTGTACAGAACAAAGGATTCAATGAGAATATTTCATTCATTCAGATCTAGGATGTGTTATTTGAGTGTTCCCTTTATTTTTTTGAGCAGTATATTTTTCCAACACAACACGCAGATGAATCCTGCCCATTTTCAAACAAATGTTTCTTGTTTTCCCCCCACTATTCCAGATTTGGTGTCATATTGTTCTGGCTTGCAAGAATGTTCTTGATTTTTGGGCAGATGTAATCCCATGAACATTTACTTAGTATTTTGATAACAGACCATTGAGTTATAAGAATTTTTAAAATGTCAGGAGTTACAATCACAGAATCCCATATCTCTCATGCTCTCATTTTCAATTCCATTTGGTTTTTAAAATTCTTTCTTATCCAGGTGTTTGATCATTCAACAATTCTACTTATGGAATCTATTCCCCCCAAACAATATATATATATATACTGTATATGCTATATATAATTCCCAACTGTTACAATGCTGTATTTGGTAATTTCTTTACTACAGTATTTGTAATTGTAATAGGACAAAGCCAAGCAGAACCAAGGTGGCACAGTGATTAGAGTGCAGCACTGCATGCTACTTCAGCTGACTGCTAGCAGTTCAAATCCCACCAGGTTCAGGGTTGACTCAGCCTTCCATCCTTCCAAAGTGAGTAAAATGAGGACCCAGATTGTTGGGGGCATTATGCTTACTCTGTAAACTGCTTAGAGACAGCTGTAAAAGCACTATGAAGCAGTATATATGTCTAAGTGTTATTGCTATATTGTATTGTAAAATGAATAGTCCCACAGTTTCCACTTATATTTACAACTTGTACAACAAATATCCAAATCAAGCCTGCTAAAAGTAAATTACCTAAAATTTAAAATACAGTATTATCTGCAATCTTTAAAGAAGCCAGAAATTTAGTCTATTCAATAATAGACTTGATTGTTGATTGTACAAACCTCAGACTGGCCAGGAGGTACTATAACTTTGTTTAAAAATTAATGGATTTCTACCATGTTGTCATGCCAATTCCATTAATTTAGTTAGAGGCACTCTGGGAAAATAAAATGACTTAATATTCATTCAGTACATTCCTTTGAGAATTGTGTTTCTACCAAACAGTTTTATTTTTGTTTCATCTAACCATATGGCATCCTCCCAATACTCTTCTGGATCATCCAAATGCTCTCTAGCAAACGTCAGACGGGCCCAGACATGGACTGCCTTAAGCAAGGGGACACCTCTGGCACTGCAGGATGTTACTGATGGTGACCTTTGTGTGTCACTGATGGTAGCCTTTGTTACCTTGGTCCCAGCTCTCTGCAGGTCATTCACAAGTTTCCCCCATGTGGTTCTGGGATTTTTGCTCACCGTTCTTGTGATCATTTTGACCCCATGGGGTGAGAACTTGCGTAGAGTCGCAGATCAAGGGAGTTTATCAGTGGTCTCGTATGTCTTCTACTTTCTAATTATTGCTCCCACAGTTGATTTCTTCACATCAAGTTGCTTGCCTCTTGCAGATTCAGTCTTCCCAGTCTGGTGCAGAGAGTTTCTGGGCGTCCTTTGACAGCTCTTTCGTCTTCACCATAGTGGAGTTTGGAGTGTGACTGTTTGAGGTTGTGGATAGGTGTTTTTTATACTGATAACAAGTTCAAACAGGTGCCATTACTACAGGTGATGAGTGGAGGACAGAGGAGCCTCTTAAAGAAGTTGCAGGTCTGCGAGACCCAGAAATCTTGCTTGTTTGTAGGTGATCAAATACTTATTTTCCACCATAATTTGCAAATAAATTCATTAAAAATCAGATGTGATTTTCTAGATGTGTTTTCTCATGTGGTCTCTGATATTTGAGATCTACCTATGATGTCAATTATAGGCCTCTCTCAACTTGCACAACTTTTCTCCCCATTGTACTTCAAATGCACACACACACACACACTTCAGTTTCATCATAAGCATATCTACATTAATAATCTACTATAGGTTTAAGGGGAATCAAATGTAGCCAATAAATTTCTAAGATGTTATAGTTGCATTCAAATAAATCAATTCATGTTAATCACTAAGAAAAAAAATTCAGTTTTATATGCTAAATGTCTTGCTTTCAAGCTGCATTTTCCTTACAAATTTCCTGATCCAAGAGTACACATTATTATATCTAACTTCTCATAGTGTTGACTTGTATTTTGCACCATTAGGCCGATATTCATTCTTTCCTACACACATGGACCTACAATATTTACATTAAGCAGGACTGTTTTCCTTAAGATATATGCTCTTACACAGCCAGATAAGGAATTCACAGTGGTTCTAAATGGTTTTCTTACAGTTATCACACTCTTTTATTACTTGGATTCAAGTTACTCTAATTTGTTAAGACATTCCAAAGTGGAGAGGAAGTGAATCATCTACATGACAGAAATATTGGCAAAGGTGGAAACACTCTGGCACTCTAGAATTTCTTAACTGCATTTCTAATAATTCCTGCTCATCCACAATATAGATGAAAGTTAAAGATCCAAAATGTTATGAGTTCTACAGTCTGTTCTATAGAACGACTATTTAAAAAAAGGGATTAATTACTTTATCCCCAATAAGACATTAAAGCTAGAATTAGGGATAGTAAACCTTCAGAAATATTCTAGCATTGAACAAACTAAACAAGTTTAGAATTAACTGTCTCTATAGTTAATTGATGGAATTTCCAAATGTAAGACTTAAGGAAAAATAGAGCAGAATAGAAATAGCCCTATAGTTAATAATCAACATAATTTGTAATATACAAAAGTTAATAATCACCTTCCACTTTTTAAAAACTCAGTTATGTCAACTTCGGACAGAATGCATACCCACAATTAATGTAAATTATTAAATAAATGACATAAGTATATTTGCTATAGATACTGTAATGTTTTTCTTGCTATTGTGGATTTTGCACATTTTTCTTATTGACATTCAGAGTTTTATTTTCCTTGGACAAAGATAGGTGGCCATCCTTGATATAAATGTCTGTTATGTTTGCTACTCTCAAGTTTAACGTTTTTATAATGGTATACATAAAGCTCAGAACAATTCATTTATTCTCATTTAAAAGAAAGCCCGTTTAAATTATAATTTTCAGATTTTTTTTAAATTTTAAAACCTGCACTTCCTATTCAGACCAAAAACTCACTGCTCTAGCATTTATATCTGAACAAAAGTAGAATTCAAAGATTTATTAAAATGTTTATATATAAATGCTTCCTTTTTAATGAGGGAAAGTGGCTTATTTTCTTAGAGGGAATGTTGAAAGCAAATGTCCCCCAATTTAGCACTAATAGAAAACAATGGTTTATTTAGAAGTGCCTCAGTTGCAAAAATATGTTATCATTTTGTTGACTGGGAAGTATTTCAAAGGAATATTAAGCATTCTTACCTCAACTGACCTTACTGAATAGTTAAAATTTATGGGAAATAAATGAGGTTCTTTTGGAAATCAGCAGGAATTAAAAAGGATCTGGATCAAAATTCTGGAGCCTAAAAACTATTCAGCAGGTTCTGATTCATCTTCACTACCATTGATAAACATGTGTCTTATTCAAACCCTACATATACTTTTATTAATTTTGACATACCATTGAGGATGTATGCATTTTTTTTTTAAAGGCTGGTTTTTAATATAAATACAGCGTTCCCTCGTTTATCGCGGGTGTTACGTTCCAGGACCACCCACGATAAACGAACATCCGTGAAGTAGGGATGCTATATTTATTTAAGTACTTATACACTATTTTAAGGCTTTATAACACACACACACACTTTTACGCTACATAAACCTTCCCGTTCCATTAATAACAATTCCCACACTGTTCTGTGCATGCATTGTACCTTTACACTTATTGTAAAATGTTTTGAATTTCTAAATCTACACGATGAAACGATGCTCCACGTGAAATGGCAGAGTGTAGCAGCAGACTCAGAGATGGGGAAGCTGCACACAGATGAAAAGTAAACAACGCGCTACTGCACTAAGCCAATCAGGCTCTGGGATACAAAGCAGCACTCTCTGGTTGGTCACTTTTCCATCAACCAACCAACCGTATGTTGTTTATAATCTCATGTAGGTAAAGTAGCATCTCAGACGGGCAAGTTCCGCAGAAAACCCACAAAGTAGCAAAAATCTGCAATATATCTTTCCATTAATATTTTATAAAAACCCGCGATGCACCGAGTCCGGGAAAGGTGAAATGCGAAGTGGTGAACACTGTATAAAGGAAGGATATCTAGCAATCATAGATTTGACAATTAGGTAAACTAAAGAAAATAAGCAATCAGGGGGAAAAGTGTTTTAATATATAACTTTATACAATTGAGTTACTAAAATTTGAGAATTTCTTCCCTTGCTGCAGTGTCTACACACAATACATGATTTAAGAAAAGCAAATCAGTGCTCATTTTTAACACTTTCATCTGGTTTTTTGTTTGTTATTATTACAACTCCTTCCCTGGGTCATGGAATGTGATGTAAAGTTAAATGCCACTTGACATGGCCATACCACTGTAATTAGAAACCACTTTGTTTTGATAAGCACTCTCTCAGAAATGGGTTTCCATGCGGATTGGCCCCCTGTGGCTTAACATTAGACAAAGCATTTCAAGCACTCCTGACAAGGTAGCAAACACAGAACAGGCAGCACTTACCTTTATCCCTTGGTGCTGCGTGGTTAAGGTTAATTTGGATTCATCCAGAAGCAGAACTTCACAATAAAATTCCTCAGGCACTGCACAGAAGCAGCCCATGGCTGCATCCAGTGTCTTGGATGTCAGAGTGCAAACGATACAAGAGATTCAGGGTAACTTCAAGCTCAGCAAGGGGGAAAGCAAATAACTCCAGTTCTGATCCCGTAATTTTTATTATTCCCTCAGGTCAAAAGGTGGAGAAGGAAAGCAGACCGGCCTTTTGTCTTCAAAGGGGCTACCAAAGAAGGTGGCTTACACCAAAGGTTAAGTCTTCCTCAGGCATCCTGCAAAAAAGAAAAAAAAATAGGAAACCACCTTCCAACCACCTTGCACATGGGAGGAAAAATATATCTATTCATTGTCAGAGTGAATTCGAAAGAAGAAAGTTGTCAGAGGTGAAAATCCATTGTATAAAGTTTCCCCACGCTCCCTCAGCCCTATGGGCTTCTTTTGTTCACAGAAGAATCCCTCGGCCTCCAAAGCACACGAGTGAGTAGTTAACAGTGAGTAGTTAACAAGCTTGCTCTGGATACCAACATATGAGGCAACCGCAAGAGAAGCAGGTCATCCTTTCAAGGCCTAGTGGGGGCCGAGCCCTTCAAGCGCAAAAGAACTTAAGCAAACCACCCGGGCGGGGGTAGTGGGGGGGCTCCAGTTACTCCTCAGCTGCACAACGCCGGCCGCTCCAAGCTCCTTCAAGCCGCGTCTCCGGAATTAATAATTACCCACGTTCCCCTTCCATTCCCCCCCCCCCTTCCTCTCCTCCCTCGGGGATTGCTCTTTTGTATGACGAGAGAAAAGGAAGGATCCGGGCTGAAGGGAAACCGCCCCGCCTTCAGCGCGCACCCCCCTCCCTCACCTCACTACCTTGCTACCCGAAATCGGGGGGGGGGGATATGGGGAGCTTACCTGGAGGAGCGGGAAAGGCAAAGCAAGAAGCCGCTGCTCCTGCTGCTTGATAGGGCGTGAGGAGGCGGGCAGAGACGGACCGTTCACTCTTTGAGGGCTGAAAGCACAACCAGCTTGCGCTTTTTTAAGTCAGACGCGAACCCGTCTACCTCAGGCGGACACAGACACACACACGCCCTTCTCTCCGCGGCGCTGAAATGGAAGGGGGGGCGGCGGTAGAGACACACCGTAGGGCTCCTGTTGCCGTTTTTTCCCCCGGCCTTGTCCACTCCTCGCGAGTCAGCTTTTCCCCCGTCGGGGAAACGGCGGAGAATTCTTATCGCCCAAACTCCGCGCCGGCGAAGTTCCCCGCGAAGCAGCAGTTCACAAACGCCACCTGCCCCGGGGTGGGTCCGCTCGCTCCGTTTCCTTCCCGGCTGGAGAACCGGGATGTCAACGCTGCTTCCTTGGCCGGCCTTCGCTTCCACCTTCTTCTCCTCGGCTTCCCCGGTCCACCTTTCCCGGCATGGCCCAGGATGGGGCCGGGGAGGACCGGCGGTCGCTTTCCTTTGCCCAGACCAGAGGCAGCCGCGGCTCCAGCGCACGCTACCTTCGAGGCGAGCAACGCCTCCGCTCAAGCTGCCGGCGTTCCTCCTCCTCCTCCTGCTCCTACGCGGCGGAGAAGTCGTATTTGCTCCCGGTGAATCGCTCTAGTCTGGCACCTCCGCGATGCCCGCTTGTAGCTGGGCTGTCCAACCGGCGTTTTTTTTGTCTCCCTCCGCCTTTTTTTTTTTTTTTGCTCCCGCCAACCTTTCACCTTCCCTGCCTTAGCAGCAACGGCGGAGGAGGCGTAGTAACTATGCAAGGACAGCAGTGACTCCTACCGGGCGATTCCGCCAAACCGGCCTTGAACGTGATGATTCAGCGAGGGAACGGTGTTGTTTTTACTTGAACAACCACTCCAGGAGAGATTTAAGCATGCAAACTATGCTGCTCAAAAAATAAATAAATGGAACCCTTAAACAACACAATATAACTCCAAGGAAATCAAACTTCTGTGAAATCAAACTGGCCACTTAGGAAGCAACACTGATAGATAATCAATTTCACATGCTGTTGTGCACATTTAAATTTGTACAGAACAAAGTATTCAATGAGAATATTTCATTCATTCAGATTTAGGATGTGTTGTATGAGTGTTCCCTTTATTTATTTATTTTGAGCAGTGTATTTCTTATGGAGACAGACATCTCTCATCAAGAGCTGTCTTGGCAAAAAGGAGACGGAGGCATCGTTTGTTGGAGACTGCTGCTTGATTTAGATGGATTTAAGCCCATCTTTAAAATGTCTGTTATAATTGTTCTTACAAGCCCTTCCTTTGAAAGAAGGGATTTGAACTGGATTACAATTTATTATAAAAATTGCCTGAAGCCTTTCCTCTGCACATTCCACTTAAATCACCTTTTCAACTGTCCTGTACTGTACACCTATATTACTGCAGGGAATGGAGCAACCAGATATTACCAGACGGAATAGCATTCAACTGATTTTTTTTTTTAAAGGGTGTAAAATGTTACAAACTTAGCAAAGTAGTGATGAGTGGGCTTTGTGCTGCACAAGGTCACCCCGCTCAATCTTAATTTTAGGCTGAGTTCAATTTCACATTAATCACACTCATTATAATGTGGATTGTTTATGATTAAGGGCTTTTTCTCCCATCCCCGCATCTAGCACTAATATGCTTGGTGACCATCTTTTTAGCCTAATTTTTTTCTTTTTTATTAAATTTTAATTCCACTGCTTTACCATATCATGCAGCAGCTCTTGGTGGTTTATAATATAGAAAGTTACAACGTCCTGCAAGAAATTTAAATTAGAAGAATTAAATAGAAAATTTAAAAACAAAAATGATGGGCAGTTTGGGAATGGAGCTCTTTTCTATATGGTAGCCACCTCCAACATAGCAGGCCTTTGTTAAAGCCTATGTCTATGATGGCGAACCTATGGTACATGTGCCACAAGTGGCATGCAGAGGTCTCTACAGACACACAAGCCTGTAGAGGTCTCAAGGATGCTGAGCCATTCAAGCAGTAATGGGCCCCAGCCAGTACAAATGGGATCAGCGATCCATTGGGACTTTTTAGTGGGTACCGGAGGCCAGCCCAGCTGCGCACATGCCCGATTGGTGTGCGCGTGCCCCGGGCAAGATTTCGCTTCTGCACATGTGCCCGATCTGATATCTCACGCAAGAACACTGGCCCAGACAAGATTTCGACAATTTTTGCCCTTTTTTGCTTCTGGGCATGCACAGAAGCAAAAAAAGGGAAAAAATTGCTGAAATTTATTTGTTTGTTTGTTTACTTGTTTGTTTATATTTGTTTGTTTATTTGTTTACTTGTTGTTTATATTTGTTTGTTTGTTTGTTTGTTTGTTTGTTTGATTGATTGACTGATTTTTATGCCGCCCTTCTCCTTAGACTAGTGGTCTAGAATAGCAACCAATTATTAAATAAACTACAAATCAGTGCAATGTACAGACTTTAAGGTTATAAATTGTTTTAAGAATATTAACACTTATATTTCAAAACATAATCATCTTAGAATCCCATTCTTATCTAATTGTCTCCTATGTGGGGGAGGGAGGGAGAGGAGGGAGGAAGAGGAGGAGGGAGAGAGAAAGACTGACTCATACTGCTTTCAGGGCAGGGTGCAATGTACATTTTTGAAACTACATTCTTAGTCACAAATGAAAGAATTTGGGCCATAGCCAACTCCATTCTTTTTTACATGACATTATTTAAACATACTTTGGTTGTTTTGCAATCGGAATACAAAATATTTCAAAGTGTTGCTGAGGGTTTGGTCTTTTACTTATTCCAGGAATCGTTTCATTGGTCTGTGATGAATTGTCCTGGGATCAGTAATGAAAACTGGTTGATAAATCTTTAAATAAATTGCTTTTTCAGAACCTAAACAAACATTTGTTTTCATAGTTCTTAGGAAAAGGAACTACTCTAAAAGCCTGTGAACAAGATACCCCCGAAGACTTGTTTCAATAATCGGTATTGAATCAATAGCACTGTTTTATTTTTAAATTCTTTTCAAAACAGGACTGAGTGTTTCTACAATGTCTTCCCTAAAATGGTACACTTAATTTGCAATATTTTGACACTGTTTTAGTGCCTTTCAGCTTGTACAGGTAGTCCTCGACTTATGACCACAAATGAGCCCAACATTTCTGTTTCGAAGTGATACCTTTGCTAAGTGAATTTTGTCCCATTTTACAACTTTGCTTGCCACAGTTGTTAAACGAATCATTGCAGTTGTTAAATTAGTAAAATGGTTGTTAAGTGAATCTGGCTTCCCCTTTGCTTCACAGAAGACCACCAAAGATATAATGAGCCGGGGTGGCACAGCAGGTAGAGTGCTCTACTGCAGGCCACTGAAACTGACTGTAGATCTGTAAGTCAGCGGTTCAAATCTCATCACTGGCTCAAGGTTGACTCAGCCTTCCATCCTTCCGAGGTGGGTAAAATGAGGACCCGGATTGTGGTACAATAGGCTGGCTCTGTTAAGAAGCGCTATTGCTAACATGTTGTAAGCCGCCCTGAGTCTAAGGAGAAGGGCGGCATAAAAATTGAATAAATAAATAAAGATGATCACATGATTCAGGGACACTGCAACCATCATAAATATGAGCCGGTTGCTAAACAACTGTTCTTTGACCGTGTGATATGGGAATGCTGCAAGTGTGGAAAATATGGTTATAAGTTACTTTTTTCTAGTGCCATAGTAACTTCAAACAATCACAGAATGAATTGTTGTAGGTCGAAGACTACCTGTAATTTATTTTGATTATTATTTTTAAATTATAGTGTTAGTCCAAGATATTATATCCACTATGACAAATGTTAAACATTTAGTTAATTGTTATACTTTTAAAGAAAGACAAGTGGTGGTGAAGCATTAAAATCAACTTTGCAGAAATACTGTAAATCCAATAATAACTCCAAACCAATAAAACATATATCAATCAGCACGGGTGAAATGCTACAGGTTGCCCAGTCTGGGGGAACTGGTAGTGGTAGCCACCAGTGGTTGGAGAACAGGGATTTGCGGCAGCAATCCGCCCACCCACTGCCGTTTCTTTTTTTAATCCTATGTGCAAAGCCTTCTGTGCATACGCAGAGGATGAAAAAATGCACGCTTCCGAACCAATAGGGAAGGTAAGTAGATTTCACCGCTGAACCAACAGAATTGAAACTAAAATATATAGATACCCTTTAATCAATCCATACATCAATTATATACCATTCTGAAAACTCCTGTAAAAGAACATGGTATGACAATATTTTAAAATACTGTAAATGTATATTCTTTTCTTTAACTGGAAATCCCATTCTGTTTCCTTTATCCACTAATAATTACAATAGAGAATAGCCTGGTTTCTGGTTTTTAAATCTGTAATATAAAAGTACAGTGAACTTAGTTACACTGAGCGCAAGTGAAATGTTCAAAGACTTCTAGAAATTTGGCCCACACACAACTAATGAAGTTTATGCTTTGCAAAAGCATGCTGTGACCTGTCCACAACAAGCTTGCCTTATGCAGTTATATTAAGATATTTGCATTTCTGAAGAGGAGTGTCTGTGAAGATGGTACCTAACAGGCCACTGAGAGATATAGTTATTGCCTCACCTTACCTCCAGGGAAAATAGGAAATGGCTAAGGGAAAGATGCTTCAACACAGTGGTTTTATAATAAACTTCATTCTCTTAGTTCATCAGTGCGAATTCAGTTCATTTTCTCTTAAGCGTTTTTTTTTTCACTGTTCAACCCTAGCTTTAAAAAGAAAACGTGAGCCTTTTTATTGCTGGGTTCACAAAGAGAGCTTGCTAATTGTTGAAATCTTTCACCTGGACCTGTGCACTATCGCAAATAGTTCTGATTTATTGATCAATGCCAGAAGTAAAATTTTAGGCAAAATAGTCAAATTTCAAATGTAAAATTTCAGGTAAGGCATGAAAAGGAGAGCAATTTAGCTCTCAGAGTTTCACACTTTCTTTATCATTCTTACTGTATTTAGCAGGAAGGGCCAAAGAAATCATACCATGGAAAATCAGTATTTTTCTCCCAAATATCAGAAGAACAATCTGGGATGCTATGGGCTGACACCATCATAAGTGGTAAATAAGTAATTTTTGAGCATCTAACTTAAAAGCAAGCAAATATATTTTTTAAGGTTTCTTTTTGTAAACCTATGTGATCCTTATAGAGGTGCTTCAAAATGCTATCAAAGTTATTTATCAGCAGCCATTCTGTTTACTGTATTCAATAAAGTTAGTACATTTAACATTAAGTTCTATACATTTATTTGCTGTGTTCCTGCAACTCTTGCTATGAAAATAATATGCACATTTGGTTACTCGGTTAATTTTAAAACTACATTATATAACAGAAAAATCTAGCAACTTTGTGAATGCCTCCGCTGCATGTATCATTGATAAAATTTATGTGGGATAGGATTCCAAGTAGTTTTTGATTATTATTTTATTATTGATAGATTAGATTTATATCTCAGCTTTACTATAAACAATTCAAAGGAGTTTTCTCCTCTTGCTTTCTCCACAAGAGATCTATGAAGAGGTTAAGATGGCTCTAAATTATACAGTCAATTTCTAATGAAGGACTAGAGCAGAGGTCCTCAAATTTGGCAACTTTAAGACTTGTGGACTTCAACTGTCAGAATTCTCCAATCAGCTATCCTACGCTGGCTGGAAAATTCTGGGAGTTGAAGTCCACAAGTCTTAAAATTTCCAAGCTTGAAGACCTCTGGATTAGAGGGCCAAAGAACTCATAGCACTCAGGTAATGTAAAGGCATCATGAAGCTCCAGTCAAGATGAATTACCAGTAGTTATGTTTAGAACAAGAGTTTTGGCATTGGATATTGACAGCAATTAATTTATAAAATGGTAATCATTTACTCCACATTTGGAGGGACAGTGTAAATCTGTAGGTTTAGTCTTACAAACTTCTCCTCTGTACTTAAAATGCATAGTTAGCATTCTAGTGGCTTCAGAAATTAGCCAAGAGGAAATCACAGTGGATTAATTTCAACTATTTCAAGAGGCTACTCTTTGAAGTCAATAGGCATCTATTCACCAGTGCGATATTATCTTCAATTATTATTTCCAAAGTGAAGCACTTTACTTATCATTTTCATATATTCATACTAATGCTAAAATGACCTGTCACTTGAATGGATGTTTAAACTATAGCTGGAGGCAAAACATTGCAATGAATACTTTATGATGTCCTTTGTGTTCAGTTTATTAACAGGGTTACCTTTCAGCACATTATTTCCTTTAAAAAATACAACTTTACTTTAAAAGCTAAAAATACCATTAATTTTTATGACTTTTCAGTTTAATCATCCAATTATTAAACCCTTCATGAGATAAATTATTGCTGTACTATGCATGTGAATTGTGGACTAAATTCTTGTATTTTGTAACTGGAGTAACTGAAATCTAAAAACACAGACGATTATGAATACTGACATGTTTTATCCTGTCCTTCTGAAAATATGACATTGACTGATAATTGTGATACCATCAGATTTTTAAATTATTTAACATCTATAAATTCTATCATTTTGTTACAGATTTGCTTTATTTGTTAAGAATTTGGGAATTATGACTTTGCTTTAAAGTATTAATTGTTGTTAAACTCTCCTGATAAGGAGTAATGTGAAATCATAATTCAAAAATAAAATCAGAAATCTTTCATAATGCAAGGAGTTGTATCAATGAAATGGCTGTTAATATATGTCAAGAGTAAAATATATCCAGTGAAGGGCTACCAAAAGTTTTTACTACAACCCTGTGGCCGTGGCTTATGCAGGACGCCCTGCATTTTCTTTCAACATCTTTCAACATCAATTGGGTGCTCTGGGGTGGAGCTCCATTTTTGCTACCCACTGCGTTTCCCCCATGCGGGCAGTAGCCCACCCCATTGGTATATCTTCATAAGTTAATGTATATGGAATCGAATCAGGAATTTCAAATATCTGCCACTTAAACACAAAGCTTTTAATATGTACAATAGAGTTGATCAAAATGTCCATAATAGGATGGATAAATTTGAATCACCAATTGAACTGGTTCTCACTTCAGCTCCATTATGAATGCTAAGAATATGCAAAGTAATGATAGAACATTCTGCCTTTTTTTCCCTTCCAAGTACATGACCTACTCCCCTGCCCCCATCAATGATGTATTGATCCATTGGTTGCAACAGGTATTGATCCAACAGCTCAAGCCTGTTGTTGTGGGTTGAGAGAATATGAATGGCTCAAAGTGCTCCAGCCAGTTTTCATGTCTAAGGGGGGGATTAGAATACAGATCCCCTGATTTCTAGTCTGATGGCTTAACCACTAGACCAGATTGGGTCTCAAGCTATGTATTTGAAGGTTTTTTGGTATTCTTAAAATATAAGAGGGGTTCTTTTTGTTATTGTTGTTAAATATCTCCACTGTTTCCCTAAGGAACACCAGTGTAAGTTGAGGGTTCTTACTGAATTCACAGCTGCTTCAGATGGGAACCTGATAGCATGGTTTTTCTATAGTTATACTGTCATTCATTGTAAAATAGTCTATCCACCAATGTCTGGATGACTCCCACACTTTCAGAATTCAGGAAGATAAAAACTGTTTCTTTGCTGAGCTATTGGCTGAGGACCTTGTTTTGTTGGACTGTTTTTAATTATTTGGTTATACTTATTTTTTAATAGATAGTTTTTGGAATTTTATAATATTTATGTCAGTTACCAAGAATTTGTAAAACAAAGCAGTATAAAAAAGTAAGTAAACATGCATTTGTAGTTCACTTGCATTGTCGTATGGCTCACTAGTCCCTGAAAACTTTACAATCCATTCTTGCTCAGTCCTTGTGGTTAGTGTGCAAAGTTTCTACCACTATCTTGCTAGCCTAATATTAATTTAAGTGTATTTGCAGCCATGCAGAATTTGAAGAACCAGATCTTGAAATCCATAACTTAGTTTTTCACTACCAATGAAATAAGCAAAAATCTGTCTGTACTTTACTGTATATTGTATGTAGTTCCCTTAGTATATCAAAATACCAGTCTCACACAGGCCCAATGTCAATATTTTCTTAACTGTGGAAAATAAAGGGTTGCAAGATAATGACTGATACTATCAAATTCTTGTACAGTATTTGTTCTGGGTGGTGAAAAAAACCTTACTTCTCCACCAAAGCACTATTGCCTAATGTTTAATTTCCACTTAAATGGTATTTGTATTAAGCTGATAGTAACACATGATTAGGTTTATGTGGGAGAATGATGGAAAGATTAATTAGCCGTGTGTGTTGTCAAGGCTGTATGAGATCCTTTTGCAAAAAACCAACTAACTGGTATCATAACCTTTAGCTCTAACGAATTTAGGAATCTCCTTTTCAATTTCTAGTCCTACTATGAAACATTTTCAAAATACAATTTTAAATACCAGTCTCACGCTGACCCAATACCTATTAAAAACCTCTTTTCTTATCTGACACTATGTTATGTATGAATCGTAACAGAAAGAAATATTAGTCTTCAGTGTCTTTGGAGAGAAAAATCCAAGGCAAATTTCCACAGCTTGGGTGAAGTGGTACAAAGCCCAGGGACCATCCAAAGGATGGAAGAAAGACAAACAGATACTACTGCAGATGTTATTCTACCTCAATTGTTTTTCTTCAAATCTATACATGATTTACAGTCATGGATTGCAGGTAGATCTCACTTAATGAAGACAATTGGGACCAAAATTTATGTCATCAAGTGATACAGTCATAAAGCTAGAGATCAGATGACTGCATTGCTTAGTGACAGCGATCTCAACAGTATCTGTATTGAAAACTGCAGATTGTAAAGTGAGGATCTCACATTACTACAAGTTGAAACTTCTTGCAATTTCTAACAAACTCCAGATGGCACGCAAGCAAGGTGGACAAGGTCTATGGAGTTGGGGGTGTTGCTTCTGCTGCAAGTGCATGCGAGCTCAGGAGGGTTTGCCTTTGTGTAATACATTCAGATTGGGAAGAATTATTGCTGTGTCACACAAGTATCTGGAAACTGGTGAGGAGGGTTGCTGTAGTGCCATGCAAATTTATGCAGACTATTGTGGTGGTTCTGTGGGACAAGTTCACTATGGACTACCCTGTTTCCCTGAAAATAAGATGTACCCCGAAAGTAAGGCATGTCAGAGGTTTCGCAGAATTTGATAATATAAGGCACCCCACCCGAAAATAAGGTGTAGTCAAGTTTACATACGGTACGGGGGGAAAACATACGGTACCATTCAAAGCTGTTCATAGCGGTACCGTAATAATGTGGCGTCCCCTGCTGGCCCCTTCCATCGCTTTGTACTGTCCAGTACAGCAGACACAGTCTGCTGCTGTCTCACCGCCATTACAGTCTCCAGTACAGTGCGTAGACTGCAGTTCCTCTGGTGGCCGGAAGCTGCAGTAGCGGGAGTATACTGTTGTACCATATAAGTGCCGTCATTTGTGTGTGTGGGTGCCATACTGACAGGTACTGTACCGTAATCAATGTACCGTACGGTACACTTTCTTTGGGGGTGTCACTTTTCTTCCTGTGAATTTGTCTTATTTGAGAAATATAAGGCACCCTCTCGAAAATAAGACGTAGAACAACTTTTGGAGCAAAAATTAATATAAGACAGTGTCTTATTTTCAGGGAAACACAATATGAGATGGTAGGGAGTTCCTCAGGGGACACTGTGGCAGGAAGAACTTGCAACGGCAAACCCAAAAATCACACCAAAACACGGGCGCACTTGCATCTCCGCGCGCTATTCTGCTACCTGCACAGCTGCAGTAGCAGAATTGTGCTGGACTCCGCTAGCACTCAGAGCTATGGAAGTGAGCACACATCACCGTTCCACCTTAGCAGCCCACCTCTGTATAAAGCGTAGTTTAGAATGTTCATTTAGAATAAACTTTTACTTCCTTATTGGGTCTTATTGGATTTCACTTCTTCCAGAGTATCTTCAAATTAGAACTACTGCTGGTTTCTAAAATAAAATACTTTTTGTTTCTTGTACAATTGTTTTGAAACAGACCTTTGAAAGCAAACATTAACTCTTCGCCTTGAGTACTGACTACAGATTGTGTGGTAATTACATTGCCAAGAAACCTGGTACATCTGCAAATAAATTATTTCTTTTCTCATACCAGTGATTATGCTGTACATCTGAGAGGGAACCTAATCAATGTTTATTATGGCCCAGACTAATCTTTTATCCACAGCTGCTTTGAGGCAACTAAACATTTAGCTGGATATGTTACAGTACAAAATACCACATTTTATGTTTTTGGTGGCACTGTATCAAAATGTACACAAACTGGTACATTTTTTACCTTTTGGAAAATCATTCCAAAAGAATATCATATTGTTACCAATTGCATATTTAAAACAGGTAATGCATTTATTGATAACTTCTGGAATATTAAAAGAGGGTGTTTGATGCTGTGCTTGAGCATGTAATAGATTAGATGAGTTATGTGGCTGCAATATTAGCAATATTTTGTTATACTATTTTTGTTGGTTTTGTTACGCTTATATATAGTCAGAGAAAATTCATCATGTGAGAAAAAAAATCTAAGTTAATTCATTAGAAATTCACGTTATGGATAAGAATAAGGGATAAAGCAATGCAGGTAATCCTCGGCCACAACTGAGCCTCAAATTTCTGTTATTAAGTGGGAGATTTCAGAAATTCTGGAATGTAGTCCAGAATGAAATTAATAAAATGTTAAACATTAACTGGATTATTACAAAAGAAATAGCAATTTTAATCAAATATAGAGAACTAGGAGAATTTAAGGAAATTAAAACCGCAGCACTGGAAAGTGCTCAAGCGGTGATGGTATTAGGATAGAAAGATTCTACAAAATGGACATTAAAAAATTGGTACTGGTATATGGTGGATCACATACATTTTGAAATTATGGAAATAAGATTAAATAATTTTGATAAGAATAAATTGGAGAAGCTGATGGTGCGATGGAACAAGGTAAAAGACTATATGTTAAGTAGAATCTGTGATGTAAATATGAAAAATAAATTGCAATCACTCTTTTAGTAATACTAGAACAAGATAGAGCCAAGGAAGGAACAATAGATAAACAATTAAATTTTTTTTGAATCCTCTTGTATGGGTGGTGGGGGTGATGGGGTGTGTGTTGTTGTTAGGTGATGGGCACATGCACTGTGCACTGTTATATGTTTGTTTTATGTAAACTTTTAAAAAACCAATAAAAATTTATTTTTTAAAAAAAGTGGGAGATTTGTTAAGTGAGTTTTGAATAGAATAAAATAGAAGAACAGAATTTTATTGGCCAAGTGTGATTGGACACACAAGGAATTTGTCTTGGTGCATATGCTCTCAGAATACATAAAAGAAAAATGATACAATTGTCAAGAATCATCAGGTACAACACTTAATGATTGTCATAGAGGTCAAATAAGCAATGAAGAAACAATAAATATTAATAAAATATTAGGATACAAGCAACAAGTTACAGTCATACAGTCCTAAGTGGGAGGAAAAGGATGATAGGAATGATGAGAAAAACTAGTAGAACAGAAGTTGCAGATTTAGTAAAAAAAGTCTGACAGTGTTGAGGGAATTATTTGTTTAGTAGAGTGATGGCGTTCAGGAAAAAAATGTTCTTGTGTCTAGTTGTCTTGGTGTGCAGTGCTCTGTAGCGACGTTTTGAGGGTAAGTGTTGAAACAGGTTATGTCCAGGATGCGAGGGGTCAGTAAATATTTTCCCCGCCCTCTTTTTGACTCGTGCAGTATACAGGTTCCAATGGAAGGCAAGCTGGCAGCAATTGTTTGTCTGAAGTCTGTGTCGGTCCTGTTGGGTTGCATCATCAAACCAGACAGTTATAGAGGTGCAGATGACAGACTCAATGATTCCTCTGTAGAACTGTATCAGCAGCTCCTTGGGCAGTTTGAGCTTCTTGAGCTGGCGCAGAAAGAACATTCTTTGTTGTGCATTTATGATGATGTTTTTGATGTTAGGTGACCATTTTTGCTCCATTTTCTTGCCACAGTTGTTAAATGAATCACTGCAGTTGATAGGTTAGTAACCCATTAAGTGAATGTGGCTTCCCCAATGACTTTGCTTGTCAGAAAGTTGTAAAAGTTGATCACATGACCTTGGGACACAGCAACGGTCATAACTATGAACCAGTTGCCAAGCAATCTGAATTTGAATGCCATGATCTTGGGAATGCTATAAATGTTATAGCTCTGAAAAATAGTCATAAGTCACATTTTTCAGTGCTGTTGTAATTTTGAATGGTCAGCAAACAAACTTTTGTAAATCGAGGACTACAATTAAGTTTAAGTTTTATTAGATTTGTATGCCACCCCTCTCCGAAGACTAGGGGCGGCTCACAACAACAGCAATACAATATACAGAGTACAAATCCAATATAAGTTAAAAGCAATTTAAAACCCATAAATATTTAAAAAACCATCATTACTACACAATCATACCATTCTCATATATTACAGTCAGAAAAAAGGTGGTGCTGGGGGGACAAGATAGTTATTCCCCCCATGCCTGGCAACATAGATAGGTCTTCAACATCTTGCGGAAGGCGGGAAGAGTAAGGACAATTCAAATCTCTGGTGGGAGTTGATTCCAGAGGGCTGGGGCCACCACAGATAAGGCTCTTCCCCTGGGTCCCACCAAACGGCATTGTTTAGTCGACGGGACCCAGAGAAGGCCAACTCTGTGGGACCTGATTGGCCACTGGGATTTGTGCGGCAGAAGGTGGTCCTGGAGGTATTCTGGTCCGATGCCATGTAGGGCTTTATAGGTCATTATCAACACTTTGAATTGTGACCAGAAACTGATCGGCAACCAGTGCAGGAGTGTTGGCGAAACATGGGCAGATCTTGGAAGCCCCACAATAACTCTCGCGGCCGCATTCTGCACGATCTGAAGTTTCCGAACACTTTTCAAAGAAAGCCCCATGTAGAGAGCATTGCAGTAGTCGAACCTCGAGGTGACAAGGGCGTGAGTGACTGTGAGCAATGAATCCTGGTCCAAATAAGGCCGCAACTGGTGCACCAGGCGGACCTAGGCAAACGCCCTCCTCGCCACAGCTAAAAGATGGTGCTCTAATGTTAGCTGTGGATCGAGGAGGACACCCAAGTTGCGGAACCTCTCTGAGGTGGTCAATAATCCCCCCCCCAGTTAATGGATGGACAGATGGAATTGTCCTTGGGAGGCAAGACTCACAGCCACTCCGTCTTGTCAGGGTTCAGTTTGAGCCTGTTGACACCAATCCAGACCCCAACAGCCTCTAGGCACTGGCACATCACTTCCACTGCTTCGTTGACTGGATATGGGGTAGAGATGTACAACTGGGCATCATCAGCATACTGATGGTACCTCACCCCATGCCCCTGGATGATCTCACCCAGCAGTTTCATGTAGATATTAAATAGTAAGGGGGAGAGGACCAACTCTTGAGGTACCCCACAAGGGAGAGACCTAGAGGTCGACCTCTGCCCCCTACTAACACCGACTGCAACCGACCGGAGAGGTAGGAGGAGAACCACTGAAGGACAGTGCCTCCCACTCCCAACCCCTCCAGCCGGCGCAGAAGGATAACATGGTTGATGGTATCGAAAGCCGCTGAGAGGTCAAGAAGCACCAGGATAGAGGACAAGCCCCTGTCCCAGGCCCGCCAGAGATCATCCATCAGCTCGACCAAAGCAGTTTCCGTGCTGTAGCCGGGCCTGAATCCTGACTGTTGAGGGCTTAGATAATCAAATTGAAGGTATAATAAAAGAATTGAATGTATAATTGAAAAAAATCACTCCAAAATATTTGATTCACTAACTGTCGTACATAATTTCACAGAATTTGTTTCCTCAATTTAGTGAAGGTTGGTTTCTATACAAAGTACAAATGGCACTCCTGTTAGTAGAAGCTGCCCTTTAATACCTTCTTTAGACATGTGCTTGACTATTAAATTATCACAGTAATTCTTTAATATTTTGCAGCATGTGAAATGTAGATGCATACATGCCAAATATCCAGATGGGCAAAATCGAGTCAGACAATTGATGCTTCGAGCTACTGTAGCCTTTGTTATCTAGCTGACAAAAGAGGCATTATTTTCAAAGCTGCTGATTGCCCTCAACTATATGAAAGAAGTTGATGATGAGCTGTCAGTGCAGTTTTTCATGCCAAAAGCAAATGAAAAGAAGCTACTATTTCCATGTCCATTAAAGAAAAATTACCAAGATTAAAAGATGTTTCTTCTAAGCAAGATCTTTATTTATTTGACATGTTTATGGCATATTTTAATGTTGGAAAAGTTATAAATTATTTTTAAAATCCAACACAGCATCATTAACCTTTAATATGTTTCAAAAAGTTAAACCAAAATAATAATAAAAATTTCAAAATGGTAATTATAATTCAAAATGGTAATAGTGTAAGATTTATTGCTCATTAAAAGTTTGGTTAAGTTGATTAGTTTTCACTTCTTTGAAGACGGACATTTTACAACTAGGCACCACCATGGATAATACAGACCTTTTCACATTCCATATCCCTGAAGGTAGATTATAATTATAAATATAATTATAAAGATATATAATCTATAAAGAAAGAGTATATAACTTTATGAAGCAAATTAAGAATCCTTTATCAAGGGAGATATGCCACTGCTGGGTATCAGAATGGCTCTTAACTTCCTGTGAATGTGGGTGTCAGGAAAAACAAAACCTAAAATAAATACGCACACAAGCTTCCTTCAGACAGTTGCCTGAAAACATGAGAATTAAAAGTGGGGTAAGGCTGTGTCTATGTTTGCAGCCAAACTTCACGTACCAGAAATTCGAGCAGGGATTAAATGCTTCCAGTCGCTCGTGCCTGTTGGTTGTCGGAAAGCCGGTTGCGAAGGAAGCGTGAGGCTCCATCCACCCATTTCCACCCATGCGCTTTCCTTTGGCCAGCTAATTTTCGGGTCTCTGCTGCACATGGGGTGGAGCCATGGGTGGGCAGCAGTCAGGACGGGGTGGAACGCAGTTCCACCGGCAGAAATGAAGCTGCATGTGCAGCTCCAGCTGACCGGTGGCAGTCACTTCCTGGATTTCCAGGCTCAGCTCGACTCTCTCTTTTTCCCCTCCTGCTGCTGCTGCGCACGCCTCGCTTTTTTGCTCTCTCCTCTTTCCTGGCCTCGGACGAGCTTCCCTGTCTCCTGCCCGGCTCCCCTCCAGCCTCACGCTGCCACTTCCTGAGGCCAAGAAGGAGGAAAGAGGAAAAAAGTGAGGAGCGCGCAGCACCAGCAGCAGGGGGGAAAAGGAGAGTCGAGCCAAGCCATGCCAAAGCAGTCTGGGCTGTGTTCTTTTTCCCCTTGCAAAGCCCTCATTCCACCAACAGCTGAGATGAAAAGGCATCATGTGGCAATAACAACCTTGTGACTCTCCCTTGGCTTTCCAATATTTTTAAATACCCCCCATCCTCCTCCTCCTCCTTGGAAAGCGGCAGGGAGACCAGCACCAGCAGGAATTGCGGGGGGTCCTTTTCCTCCCCCATCCTTTCGGTGTCTGTTCGCCTAGCAACGCAGCCTGAAGCGGGGGCGGGGTGACCCAGGAATTAGAGCACGGGAAATGTGAAGCAAATTGTCGCCCTAGCGAGCAACACTGGTGAGGTTGTAATTTGAGGACTTAACAGTTCACTTAAATGATGATGATCATTCAAGCCACTCCCACCTGGTCACATGGCTGGCAAGCCACTCCCACCCGGTCACATGACCATCAAGCCACACCCACAAAATAAGCCACACACAGTGTGGCAGTAAAAATTTTGGCTGTCCATTATTGGGTGGAGTGCATGTGGGAGATGTGCAAACATGTATGTAGGAGATGCACATGAATGTGTAGGAATCACATGTGCATGAATGGGTGTGTGAGGGACATACACCATTGCATTATGGGTGCAGCTGCACAGTTACACACACATTTTTGGCACGTGACGACATCAGTTGTCTATTGGTTAAGGAGCCAAGCTTAATCTGAGTTCTAGTCCACCTTATACATGAAAACTTTTATTTTATTTTATTATTTATTTGTTTATTTATTTGTTTGCTTGTTTGCTTGCTTGCTTGCTTATTTATTTATTTATTTATTTTGTCCAATGCACAATGAGAGTTTTAGTGGGTATTTATAAATATATAAATTAACTGCCTTGAAGTGGCCCTGGGTTGGGCCTAGAGGTAAAAAAGGAGCTGTGACGTTCCTTGAAATATACCAGGGTGATCCGACATATAAAAAACAAAAAACAAAAACATATATATATATATATATATATATATATATATATATATATATACACACACACACACACACACACACACAGAGTAAAATACATGATGAAGGTTATAGAGGAGATACTCATAGTAAAATATATCTATGAAAGAATAGAAAAGAAGATATAGTAATAGAACATATCAATGAAAAAATAGAAGAAGAGATATAGGAATAGAAGAAAGGTATAGGAGATATAGGAGAGCAATAGGACAGGGGACGGAAGGCACTCTAGTGCACTTGTACTCGCCCCTTACTGACCTCTTAGGAATCTGGATAGGTCAACCGTAGATAATCTAAGGGTAAAGTGTTTGGGGTTTGGGGATGACACTATGGAGTCCGGTAATGAGTTCCACGCTTCGACAACTCAGTTACTGAAGTCATATTTTTTACAGTCAAGTTTGCAGCGGTTAATTAAGTTTAAATCTGTTGTGTGCTCTTGTGTTGTTGTGGTTGAAGCTGAGGTAGTCGCCAACAGGCAGGACGTTGCAGCATATGATCTTGTGGGCAATACTTAGATCATGTTTAAGGCGTCTTAGTTCTAGGCTTTCTAGGCCCAGGATTGACAGTCTAGTCTCGTAGGGTATTCTGTTTGGGTGACTTCTGGCCAATCACTCTTTTACAGCCAATTCACCTCCCAGGATTGTTTTTGTGGGGTAAATAGGAGGCAGAATAAGTATTAGGTATTCATTTATAAAAATAAAAAGGGATATTAAAAAATGCAGCCCAAGCAACAGTGAGAAGCCAAACACCTAAGAAGAATACAAGTAGCCCTCAACTTAGAAGACTTTATTTAGTGACCATTAAAAGTTACAATGGCATTGAAAAAAGTGACATATGCCCATTTTTCACACAACCATTGCTGCATCTCCATGGCCACATGATAGAAATTCAACCATTTGGCAACTCTTTCACATTTATGTTGGTGACAGTGTCCTGGAGTAATGTAATTCATTTTTGCGGCCTTTTGATAGGCAAAATCAATGGGGAAGCCAGATTTGCTTAACAACCATGTTGTTAACAACTGCAATGATTCACTTAACAATTGTGGCAAGGAAAGTTGTAAAATGGGATTACGAACCTATGGAACGAATGCCACAGGTGGCAGACAAAGCCATATCTGCTGGCACGTGATCTGTTCCCTAGGTCCAACATGTACAAAATGTATATGCGGTAGTTTATAGATGCTTCAAGAGTACTCATTGTTGGGGGATGAAGTGGTCTTTCTGGCAAACTTATAAACTTTTTGCAGTTACTATCTATTAGCAGCTGATCTGGATTCAAGAACTTGTAATTGGCTTTTGAACCGTATGCAACCAGTGCCTGCCAGATAAATTCCTTTGATAATGATCTGTTCCAAGACTAGGCTATGCATTGTCCATGGCCATGGGCCCAAAGAGAAAACAAAACCCAGAGACAAAAGATATTTATACTATTGTGTAACCAGGTTATTCAATAACACTTTCCCAGCCCTTAGGTCTCCACAGCCAATAAAGTATGCCCCTAGGAGATTCAGGGAGAGCAAACTGCCACAAAGGCAGCCAGTTTTAGGTAGTAATTAAGCTATCAGAATAGAAAAAAAATTTATTGGCCAAGTGTGATTGGATACACAAGGAATTTGTCTTGGTGCACATACTCTCAGTGTACATAAAAGAAGAGATACGGTAAGTTCATCAAGAATCATAAGGCACAACCCTTAATGATAGTCTGGGTACAAATAAGCAATCAAATCATATTAAGAAGCAGTAAATATAAATTGTAAGGATACACGCAAGGAAGTTACAGTCATACAGTCACTTGTGGGAAGAGATGGGAACAATGAGAAGATTAATAACAGTGCAGACTTAGGAAATAGTTTGACAGTGTTGAGGGAATTATTTGTTTAGCAGAGTGATGGCATTTTGGATGTTCTTGTTTCTAGCTGTTCTGGTGTGCAGTGCTCTGTAGTATCGTTTTGAGGGTAGGAGTTGAAATGGAAGTTGAAACTGTGTCCAGGATATGAGGGGTCTGTAAATATTTTCACAGCCCTCTTTTTGACTCATGCAGTACACAGGTCCTCAATGGAAGGCAGGTTGGTAGCAAATCCTCCCCCCCACCCCCGCAGTTCTGATTATCCTCTGAAGTCTGTGTTGTTCTTGTTAGGTTGCATAACCAAACCAGACAGTTATAGAGGTACAGATGACAGACTCAATAATTCCTCTGTAGAACTGTATCAGCAGTTCCTTGGGCAGTCTGAGCTTTCTGAATTGGCGCAGAAAGAACATTCTTTGTTGTGCTTTTTTGATGACGTTTTTGATGTTAGGTGTCCATTTTAGATCTTGCGATATGGTAAAACCTAGAAATTTGAAGATCTCTGCTGTTGATACTGTGTTGTCTAGTATTATAAGAGGTGGAAGTATGGGCGGTTTCTCCTAAAGTCTACCATCATTTGTGTATGTTCAGTTCTAGATTATTCCGGTTGCACCACAAGGTTAGTTGTTCAATCTCCCATCTATATGCAGATTCATCATTGTCTCGAATGAGAACAATCACTGTTGCATCATCTGCAAACTTCTGTAGTTTAATAAATGGATCGTTAGAGATGCAGTCATTGGTATATAGAGAGAAGAAAATTGGAGAAAGCACACAGTTTGGGTGGCCCCTGTGCTAATTGTGCAGGTATCTGACGTGATTCTGCTTAGCTTCACCTGCGGCTTCCTGTTTGTTAGGAAGCTTATGATCCACTTACAAGTGTGTTCAGATGCCACTAGTTGCTTCAGCTTAATTATCAGGCTAGAAACTGAGTGTTTGAGACCTGGTTCTCAATGTGGGGTCCACACCCCACAGGGGGGCAATTTTTAATGGGTGCAATTGGAAACTTGTTTAATCCTAGTAAATGGCCTTTTAGGCTTCCTCTGCATGAGTAGTTCACTTTTTGCATAATAAGAATTACAGTATATATAAGGGGCGTACATAAGTGCACTGGTGTGCCTTTCGTCCCCTTTCCACTTGTCTTTCCTTTCTCTCACTTATCATATATATTTTCTTTCTTTCATATATCCTCTCCTCTAAGTTCACTTTACCCTTATATATATTACTACATGTCTATTTTTCTTCCTATGTATTTGTGTATTGGACAAATGAATAAATAAATAAAAATAAATAAATAAATATGTCATGGGGGGGAGGAGGCCTCAGGATTTTAGAGATGCTTAGGTGGGACATGGCCAAAAAAAAGGTTGGGAACCACTGTTCTAGACCTACACTGTTCAAGCCCCTTGGCTGACTCTGGGCCAGTGATTGTCTCTCAGTTCTAGGAAGGAGTCAACAGCAAACCTCTTCTGAAAAACCTTGTGCAGAAAGCTGCCAGTATCTCTCCAGGAAGTCATCAGGAATCAAAGACTGCATGTAAACATACCTATACCCCAGCCCCCTAGCCAAGGTGGGGCAAAACTTTCCCTCCCACCAACTTCATTCAGCTATCTCAGGATTGACAGCCGAGACCTAGACCTTGCATCCTCAATTTTATCCTGCAGGGACTGGTCAAGTGTAGGCAGCCAGAGAGACAAGTTCAGACTTGCCTTGTTTGGGGGGGGGGGAGGAAGTAGTCAGCATTTCCCTCCTCCAAAGGAAAAAGCGGGGGATTTAAACACCTAAGGTTTAAAGGTAGGATAGAGTGAGGAGGAAAGCAGGCAAGTTCAGCGGGCACTGGAAAAATATCCTTGAGAGAAGGCTGTAAGGAATGAGATTTTATCATCTATCCTGAACATCAAAACATAACATAGGATCGTGTTCCCCCAAAAAGCAAGAGAAGGTAATATTGAACCAGAAAGAGATGTATAAAAGAGATTTATGTTTGAGTAAATATAGGTAGCCACATTCATCTGTAACAAAATTCATCTGTAACTCTCTCCAATGGTTTTCTATTTTATTGCAATATGTGTTACTAAAATTACATACTCTAACCTCACTTAAAATATTAATGTTTGTGATTATTGTCTGTAGTGACATAACTCTCTGCATATATGGAGTGATTTGCATAGTTTTTTTCTGCATTTGGGCCTCATTACCCCAGAAGGCTTCCAAATAAAAACAAGCTAGTAATCATGGTTGCTCTGCAGTTTTCTACTACATACCATTCTATGAGAGATTGTTTTACTATACTGCCTGCAATTTTAGCAGTGTTATGGAATATTTGTTGTAACATCCACTTATTATACAGCTTTATTATAATATAATTGTGTAATTATACACTTGTTTCCCTTAATTCATGCCACAGTTACAGAATGGACGATAGATTTTAGTTGGTTTTTATCAGTTTAGTGATGTGGTATTGGCTGGAGGATATAATGTTTTATAGTGAGTATTAGTAGCAAAAGTATTACTATACAAAGTGGAGGTGCTGAAGCAGAAAAGCAGGGCAGAATCTGTACAAGTGATCAGTGAAGGGCTACCAAAGTTTTTACTACCACACTGTGGGTATGACTTAAGCATTTTCTTTCAACTTCTTTCAGTGCAAATTGGGTGCTCTGGGGTGGAGCTCCATTTCCCCAAACCCACTGCGTTTCTCCCCCATCTGGGCAGTAGCTCACCCCTGCAAGTGATGCAAGGGAGTGATGACCATGACATGATTTTTGCCCATGGGAATGCCTTAAAAGTCATTCCTATGGAGACAATGGGGAAAAAAATCATAAATCACTTCTTTATTTTTGCTACTTCTTAGATGCTGTACATAGTGTGCTATAGTATCTGTATAATGTACCATACATGCAGTAGATCAATGATGGTGAACCTTTTTGGCACTGAGTACCCAAAGTGGAACACCAGCATGCAAGCCCTACATGGCATTGGACCAGCTACCGCATGAATCCCAGCGACCGATAAGGTCCCACAGAGTTGGCCTTCTCCGGGTCCCGTCGAATAAACAATGTTGTTTGGCGGGCCCCAGGGGAAGAGCTTTCTCTGTGGTGGCCCCGGCCCTCTAGAATCAACTCCCCCCCGGAGATTAGAACTGCCCCCACCCTTCCTGTCTTTCGTAAACTACTCAAGACTCACTTATACTGCCGGGCATGGGGGAGTTGAGACACCTTTCCCCCAGGCTTTTTTATACTTCTTATTATGTTTGGTATGAATGTGCTGTTTGGTTTTTTAAATAATGATAGGGTTTTATATGTTTTTTAATATTAGATTTGTTCCACTACTATATTGTTTTTATTACTGTTGTGAGCCGCCCCAAGTCTTCGGAGAGGGGCGACATACAAATCTAATTAATAATAATAATAATAATAATAATAATAATAATAATAATAATAATAAACCAGAAGACCAGCTGGCGACAGCAAGCGTGCCCACAGAGAGAGCTATGCATGCCACCTATTGCATATGTGCCATATATTCGTCATCATGGCTATAGGTAATATACTGTATGCCATATAATGTATCATATATGCTCATTATAAATATAATGTAATATAATGTATATAAAGATTTGAATATATAGACTGCTCAAAAAAATAAAGGGAACATTTAAACAACAGAATATAACTTCAAGTAAATCAAACTTCTGTGAAATCAAACTGTCCACTTAGGAAGCAACGCTGATTGACAATCAATTTCATTTTGTTGTCAGCGCATTCAACTTTGTACAGAATGAAGTATTCAATGAGAATATTTCATTCATTCAGATCTAGGATGTGTTATTTGAGTGTTCCCTTTATTTTTTTGAGCAGTGTACATATATGTATGTATTTCTGGTCAGTGTCGGAAGTTGTGAATAAAAGGAATAAATCTTCATTAAAAAAATAGAAAAATCAAATAGAATAATTAAAAAGAAACAGCTGTGTACCTATGTAATCTTCAGAAACAACTTTTGTTTATCTCAGAAATACTCTATGTATTAGACTTGTAGAAGACTTCATTCCTATGTATTAGACTTGTAGAAGACTTCATTCCTTACTTAATCAAATGATCAACAATTTATTCTTCATTTATGTGCCTGCCCAAATTGCACAAAAGTGACTTTTACATATAATTGGGAAAACATAAAAAGCGAAGAATCATAACAAAGATAAAGCCCCCGCAGCAAAGAGTAACTGAAGCAATCACAGCATATTTCACTTCAAAGTCATTCCAGCAAGGAAGAAATAATGTTAAAAGCATTCTATACAGCACTTTATGAAAATACTACAAAAAACTTCAGTATGAACTTAGGGAAAGAAAACCAGATTTCTTTCTGCAAGGCAATACTTTAGCTTGCATTTGCTGTATTCTTCCTTTGGCAATGTGTTTCCATTGCTTTGACATAAATACATGCGCATTTAGCTAATGAATATAATGTCACAATAGATAAGCATACTTTTTCTTCCCTATCTATTGTGGCATTTTAAACAGTCATTTTTAAAATGTGGGAATGTTCATACATCAAAATCAGCATTGCTTTACTTGTTATAGTTTTTAGAAGGTGTTCTGTCGGGCTCTCTGGTAGACTCCTCCCGAAAATTCACAGGTACAAATTTCAGACACACACACATTTGAAAATTCAAAACAATGTTCTTTATAATGAAACTTCACTTAAACTAAGCCCTCTTTTTGTATAACAAAGAGCACTTGTCTCCAAACAAACTGGTAATTGGTACAAGTCCCTTATCAGTTCTGTGATACTTAGCTTGCAGCTGTGAGGTAATGCACAGTCCTTCTTCTTTCACAAAGTGAAACACACTTTGCTCTGGTTTAGTTTCAAAGCAGGGGAAAATCAGCACACAAAAGGTCAAACGCAGCAAAGCAGGCACAAAACACAAGGATCAGATAATCCTCCTCAATGGCCAAACCCACAGGCTGTTATTTATAGCAGCCTCACTAATTACCACAGCCCCACCCAACCACAGGTGGCCTCATTTTCTTTGTTAATAATCTCTCAGTTGTTGTTGCCTATACATCGCTCTCCGCATGTGTGGCTGTATCATTAACTCTTGTTCTGAATCCAAGGAGGAGCTAGATAATTGATCTCCTTCTGAGCTGTCTGCCACACTCTCCTCCTCCCTGTCACTCATGTCTTCTTGGTCAGAGGAGCCTTCATCAGCAGATTCCACCGGGGGCAAAACAGGCCTGCAGCATATGGATGTCTCCCCCACATCCACAGTCCTTGGGGCAGGAGCTGGGCCAGAGCTAACCACAACAGAAGGTGAGGTAATGGCTATTCTGGAGCGATGTAACTTTCTTTTCTACCTTAACGCATTTTAAAAAGGGTTAATTTATCTTCTGTGCTTCAGACAGCTAATTAAAAAAAGGAAGACGCATGTACTGCATGCATGAACTTAGGTCCCATCAGCAATGATATCCTATTCTTTGGAATTCAGAGGTGCACATCTGCAGTAGACAGACAGACAGGCAGACAAATGTACTAGCTGAATTTTAAATATTATGTACATAAACTTTGATTTATGTGCCCAAGGTCAAATAAATGCATAGATTGCAAAAAGAAACTAAGAGAGAGAAAAAGGAGCAGACACATCCATTATAACAATGTATGTACAAGTGGAAAACCAAGGCAGTCTGTCAACTATGGTTAAAGGAATTGATAACTGGCTTTTCTGTGGTCTCTCTTATTTAGATTATTTGCATTTCATTTTAAATGACTGAACAGCTCAGAAGTGTTCCAAGAAATAGAAAGAAATAGGGAGACTTCATGTAAGCTAAATATTGCACTATAAAAAGGGATTTTAAATGGGGTTAATAATTGATAGCAGATAACTATTGGTTTACTCATTGTTAGCAGATTTGTAACATTCATGAAATTATTTTGATTTACGCAGATTACTAACTGACATTTCCTATGCGATTACTTAGGTATAAAATTACATTCTAGGGTAATTTAGAGGTACAGTGTTCCCTCGATTTTCATGGGTTCGAACTTCGCGGAATGTCTATACCACGGTTTTTCAAAAATATTAATTAAAAAATACTTCACGTTTCCCCCCCCCCTATACCACGGTTTTCCCCGCCCGATGACGTCATATTTCATTGCCAAACTTTCATCTGCCTTTAAAAAACATTTTTTTAAATAAACTTTAATAAATAAACATGGTGAGTAATAATCTAAATGGTTGCTAAGGGAATGGGAAATTGTAAATTTAGGGGTTTAAAGTGTTAAGGGAAGGGTTGGGATACTGTTCATAGCCAAAAATAGTGTATTTACTTCTGCATCTCTACTTCGCGGAAATTCGACTTTCGCGGGTGGTCTCGGAACACATCCCCTGGGAAAATCGAGGGAACACTGTATTCGCATTTTGTAAATGCTTCTGGTGTTTTGTTTGTTCTGAACTTCAGCACATTATTTTGAATATATTTTATCTTCTCTTTGTGATGGAGAAACTTTGAACACCCCTTAAAATCATTGCCAAATGCAAAGGTGAAATGTTCAATTGTGGCTAAAACAATGTTTTTGTAAGCTATTAATAAACAGAGAGAAGTATTTTGGCCAAAATCCAAGGAGCTCCTCCTCGGTGAAATTCAAGTGTTTCCTCAAATTCAAGGTTCTATGCAAACTTACTTTCCTGTGGACTGGCATAGGAAGGGAGTTTGCATCACAGGCCCTTTCACGCATAGAAGAGTAATGAGTCAGAAAATCTTGTGTGGAGAATAGGATTCACAAAAGGAACCAACCCATCTGCCTAATCTGGGAAATATATGAAATAAATCAAGCCAAAATGACAATTCTGTTTTTCCAAACAAATTTCATTCATTCGTTCTCAACTTAACAAAGGTTTCTTCATTAGTAATCCTTAGCAGAACTCAGTCCTCGGGTTCATTATGTACCGTTTTCTCTTTGTGTCATTGTCCTGACTCTACTCATTCTTTGAATTTTGTGACAGCCTGGTGTTTTGTAGTACAGAACAAGGACTTTAAAATAATAGCCTAGAGAAGAAAATACATAGTCAACACTTATGAGGTATGCGTGTGCGTGTATGTGTGTAAATTTGGGATTGTAATGCCATTCTTGTGATGCTGTAAATTCTCACTGTAGAAAGACTCTTAAATTAAAATCTAGATGACTGAAGAAGTGTTTGATAATATTTATCCCTGAGCAAAAATTATCTCTTTTTTTTTTTGAACCATGTAGATTAGCAAGAATGTGTAGATAAAAATCACTAACAGACTTTTTGTGGTTTTCTTTTGTTTTTCAGGGAAAGTTATGTTGGTTATCTTTATACAGTATTTGTTTCTTACAAGTCTTGTGTAATTTTTGTTAATACTAGTAATGCAGACAGGAATCTCAGCATACTACGTAAACATTTAGTCTTTCTTTTTCCTGATTTTCCTAGCTAATTTAGGTGACCAGATGGCTGACTGAACTGGAAAAGGTCTTAATTCCCTATAAACTCTAGTAGGGTTACAATGTCCCTATCTGTTGAAGCAGGCCATGTAGAATAGCTGTGAAGTATATAGTTTCCACTGTGCTCTAATCTGATTTTGTTTATAAAAGATTATGATTATGATTATGGTTATGGTTATGGTTATGATTATGATTATGATTATGATTATGATTATGATTATGATTATGATTATGATGATGATGATGATGATGATGATGATGATGATGATGATGATGATGATTATGATTATGATTATTATTTATTAGATTTGTATGCCGCCCTTCTCAGACTCGGGGCAGCTCACAACAACAATAAACAGTGTACAATGAACAAATCTAATACAGTGGTCCCTCGACCATCGTGAGGGTTCCGTTCCAGGACCCCAAGCAATGATCGATTTTTCGCGAAGTAGCGGTGCGGAAGTAAAAACACCATCTGCGCATGCGCAGATGGTGTTTTTACTTCCACCGCCGCCCGCCCTTCGCCCGCCCACCTCGTTGCTCGCGCCTGGGGTTTCCCCGCGTGCGTGCCGCCCGCCCGCCCACGCTGTTGCTGGGGCCGCTTCCCAGCTGGGAAGCGGAGCTTGGATGTCCCCAAGCGCGCGCGCGTTGCTGGGGCCGCTTCCCAGCTGGGAAGCGGAGCTGGGGTGTCCCCGCGCGTGCCGCCCGCCCGCCCACGCCGTTGCTCGCGCCGCCGTACCGGGGCAAGAGGGGGAAGACCCAGGGAAGCCGCCCAGGGAAACTCCACCATCTACGCATGCGTGGCCATAGAAAAAAGGCACACATGCGCAGATGGTGGAGTTTACTTCCGGGTTGAAAACTAGCGATATATCCCTTTCGCGATGCTCGAGGACGCGAAACTCGAGGGTTCACTGTATTTAAAAAATATCTAAAAACCCATTATTTTTAAAAAAACAGTATGAGTAATAAAGTATGAGTAGAAGAGATTAGAGATAGTTCTGGAGCAGATTTCTGCGAATCCCTTGCAAAATAATATGCTGAAGCTTACCAGATTAAGGATGCTAGCCAGGTAAATACCTGGTAGGTAGATTTTTTCCTCTATTTTCATCCCCTAAGGTGCATCTTATACTCCATAAAATGCGGTAATAAATGTTTGTGAGTTAAGTATAGGTAGTTCTCGACTTGCAACAGTTCATTTAGTGACTGTTCAAAGTTGCAGCAGCACTGAAAGAAGTGACTTGTGATCATTTTCCGCAGTTATGATCTTTTCAGCATCCCCATGGTCACGTGATCAGAATTCAGATGCTTGGCAATTGGTTCATTTTTATGAACGTTGCTATATCCCAAGGTCATGTGATCAACTTTTGTGACTTTCTGACAAGCGAAGTCAATGGGGAAATTCAAGAACCAGGTTACTAACTCATCAACTGTGCTGATTCACTTAACAACTGTGTGAAGAAAGCTAGCAAAATAGGACATAATTTGCTTAACAAATGTGTCACTTAACGACATAAATTTTGGGCTCCATTGGGGTCATAAGTCGAGGTCTACCTGTACTACCTGTATGTCAGTGACAGTGGGTGTTTTTACCTCTGCCAACGCAACTAATTTTTTTACCTCATTCTATTTAATGATAGAAAACCCCTCAACTCCATTGGCTACTGTGTCTGCTGTGGAAGACATATTTCCTCTCTCCTGATTACTAGTCAGTAGTCACTACCCTTCATGGCATTTTCTCCCCATTTTTGGACATGGAAACATAGAAACATAAAAGACTGATGGCAGAAAAAGACCTCATGATCCATCTAGTCTGCCCTTATACTATTTTCTGTATTTTATCTTAGGATGGATATATGTTTATCCCAGGCATGTTTAAATTCAGTTACTGTGGATTTACCAACCACGTATGCTGGAAGTTTGTTCCAAGCATCTACTACTTTTTCAATAAAATAATATTTTCTCATGTTGCTTTTGATCTTTACCCCAACTAACTTCAGATTGTGCCCCCTTGTTCTTGTGTTCACTTTCCTATTAAAAACACTTCCCTCCTGAACCTTATTTAACCCTCTGACATATTTAAATGTTTCGATCATGTCCCCCCTTTTCCTTCTGTCCTCCAGACTATACAGATTGAGTTCATTAAGTCTTTCCTGATACGTTTTATGCTTGAGACCTTCCACCATTCTTGTAGCCCGTCTTTGGACCCGTTCAATTTTGTCAATATCTTTTTGTAGGTGAGGTCTCCAGAACTGAACACAGTATTCCAAATGTGGTCTCACCAGCACTCTATATAGCGGGATCACAATCTCCCTCTTCCTACTTGTTGTACCTCTAGCTATGCAGCCAAGCATCCTACTTGCTTTTCCTATCGCCCGACCACACTGCTCACCCATTTTGAGACTCAGAAATCACTACCCCTAAATCCTTCTCTTCTGGACAAAGTTCATTAGTGAAATTTCAAACAGTAGCAGTTTTATGCGTATGTGTGTGTGTTTTTACAGGTTCACTGAGGAAGCAAACATTTATAAAGTATGATATTTTCTTTTTTTTTATTTTCAGCCAGTCCATGAGAGGTAAGACAACAAGACAACAAATCAACCGATCAAAGCCATAGTAAATGCGATCCAGACAGGAGAGCAGGCTACTATGGTCAAAGCAGAAAACTGAAAATGTTAAGCTGGCTTCATTTCCAGCTGGTATTTAAAGCTGCTGGGTAAAAAAGTTTCCCTCCCTTTTTTTTCCCCCAGGCCAAGTATCAACCAAAAATTCCTGATGGGATCTTCCTGATATAGCAGCTTTCTCCTTCATGCTTATTAGGCTGTTGTATTTTAGTTGTCATTTTACTTTTCTCCATAGGCAACCCCCACCCCTTCCAAAATAATGTGATTTCCAGCTTTTTAAAATTAAATTAGAAAAACTTGCTAGGCCTAACTGATGACATAGAACTGATGACATACTTTCAAAACAACATTGGCATGCTTTGTGAAGTGTCAGTCATTCGAAAGTAGCCACTGTGTTTGTTTTTACAAGCATGTAAAAACTAGGGATGTAGCCATCATACTTAACCACACTAAAACTTTAATGCCTGAAAATAGTTGCTCACTGAGTCTATATTTTTGATTCTTTATTTTCAATAAAATCTTATGGATAAATCTCTTCCTGGCTAGAACACATCCTGATCCTCTCTCTTCTCTTTTTTTTCCAATTTCCTTTTTTTACTTTTTGCTAGAGTTAAGAAATTTAAGCCTACAGTTTAAATTATAGCAACTTCCCATAAATGTGCTTCAATATACTCTCAAAATTCCAGATGTGTCCACTGATTCAAATAGTTTACCTATCATGCTGTAGATTTATTCATTGGGATACAATTTATTTTTTAAAGCCTTATTCTTTCTAACACTGCATTTCTATTGCCTCTATTTTCCTTCCTTGTTTTTAATATCCCTTTGTTTCCTTTTTCTGGTAAATTGTTTAGGGAAGAAGTCATTTTCCTGAGGATATTACCCTTAGTCCAAGAGTCGCTACAAATAAATCTAAGCAGTGCAAAATGATTTACATTGCCATGCATGTATTTTTGTTGTTGCATTGATGCTAAAAATACTTATTCTAATTAATTTGTTCTATTATCGCCTCCAAATTTTTAAGAAGCAGTTCTGTGGATTTGTTTGAGCAAAGATCACTGTCTTTGTACCATTTATTCTGCACACAAGGTGTCACTCTTGCCTTAAATTACAAAATGAAGAACTGGTCAGATTTTATTATGAACAGATTTTTAATTAAAATTAAAATTGATATTACTAGAAGTTCATAACAGAGAAACATGCATTAGGCTCATAGGTAGTATGAAGAGTTAGATCATCTGACTATTACTAACAATTGTATTTCAAGCACTGAGTAACAGAAAGAAAAATATATATATACAGTCATCAATTTTATTATTGTGTTTAATGTTAGTTATTTTGCTATGCTGTCTACCATTTGTTTCCTTTAATTGTATTATTATTATTATTATTATTATTATTATTATTAATTAAATTTGTATGCCTCCCCTCTCCCTAGACTCGGGGCGGCTCACAACAATAGTGGCAAAACAATGTAATACAAATCTAATAATTTAAACTAAAAACCCATAATTTAAAAACATGCACACAACACACCATACATAAACAATATAGACCTGGGGAAGTTATTTCAGTTTCCCCATGCCTGACGGCAGAGGTGGGTTTTAAGGAGTTTATGTTCTCATTTCTATATCAATCTGTTGTCTGTTGTAATTATGACATCAAACAGAACAAAATTATTTTTATATCTCTGGAAAACACACAGAAAAAGTTATTGTGCCGCTCAGAAACCCAAGAATGAATGAGAATAGATAACATTTTGGTATATTTTTGTTTAAATAATGGTTTGCTTCTTTCATAAAGGTAAGTCTATTGATACATAAACATATGTCTATTCATGCATCATATATTCATATGTAAATATCACAAAGGAATGACTATCAATTTAAGGTAGGATAGAATTGATAATTTATTATGAAAGGCTGAGATAATTACTGGTAGCAAAGAACACAAAGATATAGATTTCTGAATGTATGAGAGACCAATATTTGTAGTATTGGTTTTGGAGACGAATGAGCATGGAAGAACAGAAAAAGTGAAAGAAATTAGAATGAAAGAACTTCAGGAAAAGAGTGTACTACATATATTCTGTATGAATAGTATTGAAGTTAAAATTAATCTCTCAATAGAATGAATGAAAAATTAGCAAAATGAAAAAGAATGTGGAAGTTGCTTGGAGCAGAATTAGAAAAAAATTATATTAGACAGCACCACTGAAATACAGAAAATTTTGTTAATGGGAAACAAGGAAAAGGATGCATGGAATGACGATAAAATGAAAGAGGTTGTGGATAGAATAAAGGTTGCATGAGAATAAATGCTGCACAGTGGTAGAAAAAGTGCAGAGCAATTCTGGTGGAAATAAGTTGTTTGGAAGTGTGCTGTCTTACAAATGTTATTAGTTATCAAAATATAAAATACAAAGAAAAATGAAAATAATGGGAAAATAGGGGAGGAAAAAGGAAATAGGAGAAAGTGTAACATAAATGAACGATAGAAAAACAAAAATATTGACTTCCAATTCTTTTTAGTGCAGTACAATCAGGTAATAACAGACAACCTCAACTTTTTATTTTTACATAGTACAGGTAGTCTTTGACTTACAACAGTTCATTTAATAACAAGTCAAAGTTATGACACTGAAAAAAGTGACTATGTATTTCACATTTACAACCATTGCAGCTTCTCCATGGTCTCATAAGCAAAATTTAGATGCTTGGCAATTGGTTTATATTTATGACGGTTGCAGTGCCTGGGGTCATGTGATCAACTTTTGCCTCCTTCTGTCAAACAAAGTCAATGGGGAAGCCAGGTTCACTTAACAACCATGTTTGCTGACTTAACAATTACAATGATTCACTTAACAACAGTGGCAAGAAAAAAATAATAAAATGGAACAAAACTCACTTAACAAATGTTTCACTTAGCAGCATAAATTCTGGCCTCAATTATGGTTGTAGGTTGAAGACTACCTGTAATATGTTACTAGCCATTTCTATAGCAACAAACCTAACTAATTAACAAAACTCAAAATTGAATTTTCATTTTTCCCCTCTTCCTTAAACATGAAGTTAAATAACAGCAAAGTTAGTTGTATTCTTTTCTTTAATCAATCAGTCCATTTAGTAATCTCTGCGAACTCCATCAGCTTCTGCAGCCAGTCATTCGTTGTGAAAATTAAAGTAACTTTACATTTTTATGCATAGAGCATTTTTGCTGCTATTAGCATATACTGCATAACAGTTCTACCTTTTCAAGTTCTTTGTCTCTTAGACACCCCCCTCCCAAAAAGCCCCCAGTTTTATATTTACATTCATTTAATAATCTTCATTTAAGATATGGGTCTAACTCCTAAGATGTGAATGCTACTTAGCAGAATCACCCTGCTAAACAAATATTTATTTATTTATTTATTTATTTATTTTGTCCAATGCACAATACATATTGAAGAGGATAGACATGAGTTATTATATATAAAGAAAGGATATAAAAGTCCAATATACAATGAGGGTTTTAGTGGGTATATATCAATATACACATAGTAAAATACATGATGAAGGTTATAGAGGAGATACTCATAGTAAAATATATCTAAGAAATAATAGAAAAGAAGATATAGGAATAGAATATATCAATGAAAGAATAGAAGAAGAGATATAGGAATAGAGGAAAGGTATATAGGAGATATAGGAGAGCAATAGGACAGGGGACGGAAGGCACTCTAGTGCACTTGTACTCGCCCCTTACTGACCTCTTAGGAATCTGGATAGGTCAACCGTAGATAATCTAAGGGTAAAGTGTTGGGGGTTTGGGGATGACACTATGGAGTCCGGTAATGAGTTCCACGCTTCGACAACTCGGTTACTGAAGTCATATTTTTTACTGTCAAGTTTGGAGCGGTTAATATTAAGTTTAAATCTGTTGTGTGCTCTTGTGTTGTTGTGGTTGAAGCTGAAGTAGTCACCGACAGGCAGGACGTTGCAGCATATGATCTTGTGGGCAATACTTAGATCTTGTTTAAGGCGTCTTAGTTCTAAACTTTCTAGGCCCAGGATTGAAAGTCTAGTCTCATAGGGTATTCTATTTCGAGTGGAGGAGTGAAGGGCTCTTCTGGTGAAGTATCTTTGGACATTTTCAAGGGTGTTAATGTCTGAGATGCGATATGGGTTCCAAACAGATGAGCTGTATTCGAGGATGGGTCTGGCAAAAGTTTTGTAAGCTCTGGTAAGTAGTGTGAGATTGCCAGAGCAGAAGCTACGTAGGATTAGGTTTACAACTCTTGAAGCCTTCTTGGCTATAATGTTGCAGTGGGCTTTGGCACTTAAATCTTTTGTTATTAGTATACCAAGGTCTTTAACCGAGTGGGGATTATCTGTGATAATTTGATTATTCAGTTCGTATTTGGAGTTCAGGTTCTTCTTCCCAATGTGTAGGACAGAGCATTTGCTAGTTGAGATTTGGAGTTGCCATGTGTTAGACCACTCAGAAACAGCGTCAAGGTCTTTTTGGAGAGTAGTTGTGTTATCGGTGGTGTTGAAGAGTTTTACATCATCGGCAAAGAGGACACAGTTGCTTGTGATGTAATCGCAAAGGTCATTGATGTAGATAATGAAGAGCGTTGGTCCCTCAACACTGTCAAACAATTTACTAACTAAGTAAATTAGTTTACTAACTAAGCATTGCTATTAATCTTCTCATCATTCTCATCACCCATCTCCTCCCACAAATGACTGTATGATGGTAACTTTGTTGCTTGTATCCTTACAATTTGTATTGACTGGTTCCTAATATGATTGGATTGATTATTTTAATTAAGTGTTGTACCTCATGATTCTTGATGAACTTATATTTTCTTTTATGTACACTGTCTGAGAGCATGTGCACCAAGACACATTTCTTATGTATCCAATCACACTTGGCTAATCAAATTCTATTCTATTCTATTCTAATATTTCTTTGCTGGAAGTGTATGAAGAGGAATAAACATGAAGTATTCAACAGAGTACAGAATTTTAAAAAGCTATGAAATCACTTAGGTTGAAACAGAATGGAAAGAATAGAAGGATTTTATTAGAGATTTGTATAACAAGGCATATAGAATTATAATCAATGCTATAAATGTGATAAAACCCCCAAATTGATTAAAAGAAACCCCAATAATGGTCTGAGAATGCTGAAAATTGTAAGATTGCAAGTATAGTTAATGTACAATTGAACATAAATGTTAAAATATGGGTGTGGTTTGCTTATGGAGAGCTTATGTGAAGTCTTTTTTTCAATTTTTCCTCTTTTTTAAAATATATATATAAAAAAGAGCATGAAGAGATTGACTGTTCTTTTTTTGTATCTTATTTTCTATCACAGATCTCTTTGTGTAATAATCTCCTATTTGTTATACACTTCAAAAACGTCAATAAATCTCTCTCTTTTTGCTGTTATTTAGAAAAAGTATCCAGACTGATCTGTTTATGGGCTTCCTAAAATCATTGGACATTGTTGGATTAGAAACATGAAAGATCACTCTTTGTCAACCTAGAATATTTTAAATTTGTTGAAATTGTAAGTTCTAAAGCAACATAAATGTGGGTTTCCTTATTACTTACTTTAGAAGCTTTAAAATAGCCTTTCCCAACCTGATGCTCTCCAGAAATGTTGGATCTCTAACATGGTAGCTGGGGAATTCCAAAATATCTGGTACATTTGTTTGTATGTATGCATTTGGGAAGATTGAAGTACGTTTTTGGTCTATTACAGCAGCTGTTAAATTTTTCAGCATTCTTTTAAAATTATTTTTTCATTTCTCCTTGTAATTACTTTCAAATACAATGCTAGTTTTAATGTTATCTGTTTTGGAAAAGCATACCATAAATTGCCTTGGGACTTGTTATGAATGTTTTATAAATAATTAACACATGTACTGTAGATGCCCTTATCACCTCGAGGTTCGATTACTGCAAGGCTCTCTACATGGGGCTACCTTTGAAAAGTGTTTGGAAACGTCAGATCGTGCAGAATGCGGCCACGAGAGCTATCTTGGGGCTTCCTAGATTCGCCCACATTTCTACAACACTCCGTGGCCTGCACTGGCTGCCGATCGGTTTCCGGTCACAATTCAAAGTGTTGGTAATGACCTTTAAAGCCCTTCAAGGCATTGGACCAGAATACCTCCGGAACCGCCTTCTACCGCACGAATCCCAGCGGCCAATAAGGTCCCACAGAGTTGGCCTTCTCCGGGTCCCGTCGACCAAACAATGTTGTTTGGCGGGCCCCAGGGGAAGAGCCTTCTCTGTGGCGGCCCCGGCCCTCTGGAATCAACTCCCCCCGGAGATTAGAACAGCCCCCAGCCTCCTTATCTTTCGCAAGTTACTCAAGACCCACCTATATCACCAGGCATGGGGGAACTAAGACATCTCCCCCAGGCTTTCTTATATTTTATGTTTGGTATGTATGTGTTCTATGGTTTTTTTAACAGTTGGGGTTTTTTATATAATTCTTATTATTAAATTTGTTCCATTGTTTATACTGTTTTTTATTGTTGTTGTGAGCCGCCCCAAGTCTTCGGAGAGGGGCGGCATACAAATCTAATAAAATAAATAAATAAATAAACAAACAAATAAATATTTCATATGTTATACTTGAATATCTTTATTATATGGTACATCCCAATTTGACAGCGCTGTGGTGAAATGGTGGTGGTATGATTATAACTGAAATTTCTATGAGTTCAAGAAAAAAGATAATCAACGCCAATATGTGAGCTATCATTTACTTTTAATGCAAGATCAATAAATTCAGAGTGGCTGAGATAAATTGTGCTCAGTGAAATCTGCAGAAAATCCATGCAGACAGATTTTTCATTTTTTCCTGGGAATTTACAGAGGGGAGGGGAATCCTTGGGAAGTTCTTTAATTGGGGGCTGCTGAAATATAACTTGTCTCCTGTTATTAATCTTGCCCAGAAAAATAGACATTGAGAAGTTCAGGAAGGAAGCTTTGTTAATTCAGATACCCAGGAGACTGACTAACATCATATGCTGAGAATGCATTTTCAAGAATAGAACTTCCTGTCTAGCGGAGGCATTGTGTCTCTGAAAATGGATAGAAAGGATTTTTTTTTAAAAAGATCCCGCTATATAGAGTGCTGGTGAGACCACATTTGGAATACTGTGTTCAGTTCTGGAGACCTCACCTACAAAAAGATATTGACAAAATTGAACGGGTCCAAAGACGGGCTACAAGAATGGTGGAAGGTCTTAAGCGTAAAACGTATCAGGAAAGACTTAATGAACTCAATCTGTATAGTCTGGAGGACAGAAGGAAAAGGGGGGATATGATCGAAACATTTAAATATGTTAAAGGGTTAAATAAGGTCCCGGAGGGAAGTGTTTTTAATAGGAAAGTGAACACAAGAACAAGGGGACACAATCTGAGGTTAGTTGGGGGAAAGATCAAAAGCAACATGAGAAAATATTATTTTACTGACAGAGTAGTAGATCCTTGGAACAAACTTCCAGCAGACGTGGTAGATAAATCCACAGTAACTGAATTTAAACATGCCTGGGATAAACATATATCCATCCTAAGATAAAATACAGAAAATAGTATAAGGGCAGACTAGATGGACCATGAGGTCTTTTTCTGCCGTCAGTCTTCTATGTTTCTATGTTTCTATTTTATTATCACAGTTAAATAACCATGTTACCCAAATCAGTTTAGATGGGGATCAATTCTAATTTTATCTTAACAATATTTATCTCTGGGGTTACAAGGGACTAAGGCAGTGATGGCAAACCTATGGCACGGGTGCCAGAGGTAGCACGTGGAGCCATATCTGCTGGCATATCTGTTGCTCTAGCTCGGCTCCAATGTGCATGTGTGTGCCGGCCAGCTGATTTTTGCTCTCACGGATGCTCTGGAAGGGCGCTTTTGGCTTCCAGAGAGCCTCCAGGGGGATGAGGGAGGGCATTTTTACCCTCGGAAGCCTTTGCAGCCTGGGGAGGGCAAAACACGAGCTCCTGGGCCCACCAAAAGTTGGGAAACAGGCCGTTTCTGGCCTCCAGAAGGCCTCCGGGGGGGGGAGTTGAATTATGGGTGTGGGCACTCATACTCACATATTTTTTTTATTTATTTATTCATTCATTCATTCATTTGTCCAATACACAAATACATAGGAAGAAAAATAGACATGTAGTAATATATATAAGGGTAAAGTGAACTTAGAGGAGAGGATATAAGAAAGAAAGAAAATATATATGATAAGTGAGAGAAAGGAAAGACAATTGGACAGGGGACGAAAGGCACACCAGTGCACTTATGTATGCCCCTTACTGGCCTCTTAGGAACCTGGAGAGGTCAATCGTGGAGATTCTAAGGGAGAAATGTTGGGGGTTAGGGGTTGACACAATTGAGTCCGACAATGAGTTCCACGCTTCGATAACTCGATTGTTGAAATCATATTTTTTACAGTCAAGTTTGGAGCGGTTCATATTAAGTTTGAATCTGTTGCGTGCTCTTGTGTTGTTGCGGTTGAAGCTGAAGTAGTCATTGACCGGTAGGAAGTTGCAGCATATGATCTTGTGGGCAATACTCAAATCGTGTTTTAGGCGCCGTAGTTCTAGGCTTTCAAGGCCCAGGATTGTTAGTCTATTTTCGTAGGATGTTCTGTTTCGAGTGGAGGAGTGAAGGGCTCTTCTGGTGAAATATCTTTGGACATTTTCAAGGGTGTTGATGTCTGAGATGTGGTATGGGTTCTGTTCTGTCTGGGTTCCCCCAGACCTCAACACCAACTGGAAAAAACAGCCAGACACTCTGGTAAAAGCCAAAAGTATTTTATAGCTGGAAAAAATAAACACAGAGGAAAACCTGTTCTTCCCAACAGACAGGCTATAATACGTTACAGCGGAGTCCTGATGTCCAGACAATACAGCAAGCTTCTTGCTGGCACACCCCGCCAAGGTTTCAATAGTCAAAGGCACAAACCAGGATTCCAAGACGCCAAAGTTCACAGCCAGGTCCCAAGACTCTCAAAGATAAAACTCCACAAGCCAGGAAGGGTGGGTCTGCCTTTTAGCCTTTCCAAAGAGCACCACACCCAAACCCAGCTGTTGCCTCTTTAATGCTGAAAGTACTTAGCCAATTGATTCCTTCTCTGAGTAGCTCTTCTCTGTCGCAGATCAATTATGGCTTGTGCATTTTCCTCTAAGGAATCCAGGCTGCTTGCTGGGGAGAGCTCCCTCTGGTGGAACTCTGGCTGTCCTCCCTCTTCTTCAGCCTGGGATTCCTCCTCCTCGTCTGCCTGCACCTCCTGTTCCTCAGCCTCTCCCTCTGAGCTGGAAACCGACAGAAGATCAGCCGTTCCCTGAGGGGCCTCAGACGGAACCACAACAGGTTCCAGACATGATATGCTTGATAGTGTGCGCCCACTCTCTTTCAGCATCACTGGGCTAAGAGATAATAACTCTCCCAAGTCACAAAGCATGTTTTAGCTAATCCATTCCAATATTACCTTCAAGATTGTACGTGTTACGACTTTCCATTAAAGTATAATTGTGAAATCCTTGGTCACTATCCCTTGTGTACTAAAGTTTATGTGCTCCATTCAGAGCTATTGGGTATGAGCTGCAACAGTCCAGTCAACTGCTTCATGATAGCAAAAGTTTAAAAATGTATCTGTGTATCTTTGCTGCTATCTAGTGGTTATCCATGTTTTTGCAGCCCTGTTAAGAATAATTTCTTGGATTTTGGTATTCTTAGGATCTCTCTTTCATGATAAGAAAATGATGCTAAGCTGCGCTGTCAGTAAACCTCTCTCCTCCCGTGAAATTGTTGCAGCAAAAAGACAACATCTCTTCAGACCTTCTGCCATATTTAACAGGAAGCAATAATTTGCCTGTCTTTGACAGGCTGATATATCAACCTCAAAACAAATCACCATAAATCATGCTCACCAAACAGATGATGTAGTTCCTGTAACACAGAGAAAATGAATGCTAAAAAAAGGAATGCAATATATTTATAGCATGTCTGAACATTGTCACCAATAAATATTGAACCTCAGGAGAAAAACTGTTTTAAGCAAAGTATTAAAAAATAAAAGTCACAACTCAGAGGCAATAGTGTAGGTTGGTTGTTGATGCCTCATTAGAATCCAGTTTATATTTATTCATATTCATATTCATATTCATATTCATATTCATATTCATATTCATATTCATATTCATATTCATATTCATATTCATATTCATATTCATATTCATATTCATATTCATATTCATATTCATATTCATATTCATATTCATATTCATATTCATTTATTGGATTTGTACGTCACCCCTGTCCAATGACTTGGAGGCTACTTCTGCTGATTGCCAGCAGTTTGATTCTGACTGGCTCAAGGCTGACTCAGCCTTCCATGTTCCATTCTTTCAAAGTTCATAAAATGAAGACCCAAATTGTTGAGGTCAATTTGTTGACTCTATAAACTGCTTAGAGAAAGCTATAAAGCACTGTGAAGCAGTATATAAGTATATTTATTTATTTATTCATTCATTCATTCATTCATTTATTTTATTTATTTATTTATTAGATTTGTATGCCGCCCCTCTCCGAAGACTCAGGGTGGCTAACAACAATAAAGAAGACAATGTAAACAAATCTAATATTAAAAATAATCTTAAAAACCCCAATTTAAGAAACCAATCATACAAACAAGCATACCATGTATAAATTCTATAAGCCTAGGGGGAAGGGGAAAATTTCAATTCCCCCATGCCTGACAACAGAGGTGGGTTTCAAGGAGGTTGCAAAAGGCAAGGAGGGTGGGGGCAACTCTGATATCTGGGGGGAGCTGGTTCCAGAGAGTCAGGGTCGCCACAGAGAAGGCTCTTCTCCTGGGTCCCGCCAAATGACATTGTTTAGTCGACGGGACCTGGAGAAGGCCAACTCTGTGGGACCTAACCGGTCGCTGGGATTCGTGCGGCAGAAGGCGGTCCCGGAGATATTCTGGTATATATATACGTACATGTATATATGTATATAAGTGTTGCTATTGTTATTACATTTGGTGACAAGCAGAGGTTTTGTAGAGAAGGCAGGATGATTTGCAAGTAAGTCTAACACTCCATCTCTTTGCCCTTTGCCTCTCAACTTAGAGACATTGCTGTTATTAGGCGCTTAGAGGATGTAGAATTCCTTTATGATTCTACTCTGTTATCTTTATTTTGGAGATTTTTATTCGTTTTATTAGATTTGCCTGCCAGTGAATGTTGGACTGTTTACTGGAGTGTTTATTGGGCTAGAGGGATCTCTGGTTGTGTCCTGTGTGGGTGTGAAGTTGTATATGTAGGTTTGTATGGTGGCATCTGCTATCCTAGGTTTACAGCAAAAGTATCTCTGAATGGGTAATGGTTTTTGAAGCTAGATAGCCTTATACTTTCTTGCAGCTGCTGTTAAGTGGAAGCCGCTTGAGAACAATGCAGCCTAATAGTTGGCCTAGAATAGTTGATTGATGCTGGGGTTGGATGAGCATTGTTAATTAATTGGTAAGTGGTCCCTGTTTCCTGGGAGATAATCAGTGAGGTATGAGAAGAGATAGCATTGATGGAGAGAGGGCAGACACCACCCTCCCAGTTTTATGGGCAGAGGAAATATGATAGGAATTTGGGGGTGGGTCTATCGTGGGAAAGGTGGAACCAATGGTTGAAATTGATTGTGCCTTCCAGACACTAACATTCATCCTCAGTGGCAAATCTCTAAAGTTTCAAACGCATGTGCCTCTAGCATCAATTAAATGCCATGTTATTTAAAGCTGCTCTCATCCATTCTTATCATGGGTGGGATGGCTGATCTGGCATGTATTACCAAGACCTAAATAAGTGTAAATCGGTGGGGAATTTTCTAAGGAATTCCAGCAAATGAAACAATAGAAGAGATACTTTAGTGTATTGAAGATGATAAAAGAGTGAACAAACCAAATATATGAGTATATTGTGGTAGTAATGGCAGCAAAATGTTTCCCATTCTTACTACATTCATAGGTAGTCACCCACTGATCATATTTAAGATAACCTACTTAAGATAAGATTTTAAAGATAAACTTATCTCTATTGAGGAGGAAAGAATCGTAGGAGTATTTTCAAGGTTGCCCTGAGGAATATTCCAGCCTCCTGTCAGATAAAATTGTTCTGATCAGTGCAGATTAACTCATCAGAGATTATAAGAGGGCATCTACAGTGATCCCTCGCCACTTTGTGGTTCACCTTTCGCTGCTTCAGTGCATCGCGGGTTGCTGTTGGGGTTTAACCTGCTGCGGAGTGGAGCCTCAGGAGCCCCTCGCAAAGAAGATTCCCCGCATGCACACATTGTCCCTCACTTCCACCCTCTCTCTTTACCTCTCGTCTCTCTGCCTCTGTCACTCTTTCTTGGGGAATCCTTGCGAGGGGCTGCTGGAGACCCCGCTCTGCACCCAGCAGCAAACCTACCCGGTTTGGCAGGGACAAGTTTGGAGACCCCGCTCTGTCCCTGCCAAACCTACCCGGTTTGGCAGGGACAAGGCAGGCACGCCGCTGAGTTAACCAGGAGGGAAGCCGCCACAGCCGCCTCAGCAGTTGCCCCCACCACTACCACCGCTGGGACCGGCTAACTCAGCGGCATACCTGCTTTGTCCCTGCCAAAGCGATGCTTTGCTGCTGGGTGCCTCTGGGAGCCCCTCACGAGGATTCCCTGAGCGAGAGAAAGAGACGGAGGCAGAGAGATGAGAGATAAAGAGAGGGGAGGAAGTGAGGGACAATGTGTGTGGGAGAGAGAGAGAGAAAATCCTACTTCACAGATTTTTGTTTATCACAGGTGGTCCTGGAACATAACATCCACAATGAAACAGGGATCATTGTACTGTTCTTTAGGAAGTGGGCAGGTTCCTTGCGACACTTGACCCAGATGCTGACTCTTTAGACCCATGATCCCTCTATCTGTGATTAGTTAATGCTTTCTAGGATGTGAAATGTGTTTGTGTCAGGGGTGAAATGCTCCCAGTTCACTTGTGCCTGTTGGTCGCCGGAGAGCTAGTTGTGAAGGGAGTGCAAGGCTCTGCCCACCTGTCCTGATGCCGCCATTTGGGTTCTTTTACACTCTATTTTATTTATTAATTATTTATTTATTAATCAGATTTGTATGCCGCCCCTCTCCGCAGACTAGGGGTGGCTCACAGCAACAACAATACAATGTAAACAAATCTAATATTTAAGTTAATTTTAAAAACCCCAGTTTAGAAACTAATCATACATACTAGCATACCATGCATAAATTTTATAAGCCTAGGGGGAGGGAAAATGTCAATTCCCCCATGCCTGACGACAGAGGTGGGTTTTAAGGAGCTTACGAAAGGTAAGGAGGGTGGGGGCAACTCTGATATCTGGGGGGAGTTGGTGCCAAAGGGTCGGGGCTGCCACAGAGAAGGCTCTTCCCCTGGGTCCCACCAACCGACATTGTTTAGTTGACGGGACCCGGAGAAGGCCAACTCTGTGGGACCTGACTGGTTGCTGGGATTCGTGCGGCAGAAGGCGGTCCCGGAGATATTCTGGTCCGGTGCCATGAAGGGCTTTATAGGTCATAACCAACACTTTGAATTGTGACCGGAAACTGATCGGCAACCAATGCAGACTGCGGAGTGTTGGTGTGACATGGGCATATTTAGGAAAGCCCATGATAGCTCTCGCAGCTGCATTCTGCACGATCTGAAGTTTCCGAACACTTTTCAAAGGTAGCCCCATGTAGAGAGCATTATAGTAGTCGAGCCTCGAGGTGATGAGGGCATGAGTGACTGTGAGCAGTGACTCCCGGTCCAAATAGGGCCGCAACTGGTACACCAGGTGAACCTGGGCAACCCCCCCCCTCGCCACAGCTGAAAGATGTTTCTCTAATGTGAGCTGTGGATCGAGGAGGACGCCCAAGTTGCGAACCCTCTCTGAGGGGGTTAGTGATTCCCCCACCAGGGTGATGGACGGACAGATGGAATTGTACTTGGGAGGCAAAACCCACAGCCACTCCGTCTTATCTGGGTTGAGTTTGAGTCTGTTGACACCCATCCAGACCCCAACAGCCTCCAGGCACCGGCACATCACTTCCACTGCTTCGCTGACTGGACAAGGGGTGGAGATGTAAAGCTGGGTATCATCTGCATATTGATGATACCTCACCCCATGCCCTTGGATGATCTCACCCAGCGGTTTCATGTAGATATTAAATATCTATGCAAGCGCAAAGTGTTCTATGCATGCGCATAGGGTAAAAGAACCCCAAAGTGGTGTCCGGGCAGGTGGGCAGAGCCTTGTGTTCCCTTCGTGACTTCAACGACCAACAGGCACAAGCGAAACGGGAGCATTTCACCTTTGGTCTGTGTGCATGAAGCACTGAATGGCTTTATCTGCTTTGAAAGATAACAGTGTGCATTACATCTTCCAGAAGCCATAGCTGTATCTAATGATGCTGGATGATTTTTATCCAGTCTCCAAACTGTTTAGTGAATGTTTTTGAGAAGGTAGCCAGGCTTCAGAGACCTCTGAAGGAAATGGATTATCTGGACTTTTTTCAATCACATTTCAGATCAGGATATAGTATCAAAGTAGTATCAATCATATTGTGAATAAAAACACGATATAATTGTTGTGGTTCAGCCTGAGCCAGATCAAAGACCAGCTGCGTCTCTTCTGGCTCCATGCCCGGGGGAGTCTGAGAGCGGAAGGGAGAGTTCTGTACAGCCGGACAGTGGAGCCAGCAGTCAAGAAAGTGAAGATGAAGCAAGGCCTGGGAGCCCTGGGGAAGGGCTATCTCAAGCAAGTAGCTTTGATTCTCTGGATTCCCTGGATGATGAAGCACAAGCTATCATTAGTAAGCGGCAGAGACGCATAGCTCAAAGGAGAACTCAGCGTTGAATGAGGAGCACCTGGGGGTTGGGTGTGGTCCTCATTAGCAGGGAAGGGTTTATAAGGCATGAGAACCATTTCGGCAGAGTGGAGTGTTATCAAAGAGAAGTTGGTGTTATCTGCATTTTCTCTCAGCGTTTTTGTTCCTGGCTCGTAGCCCAGCAGTCTTGAAGACCGGTGGGAGGTTTGGGTCTGTTAGCTCAACAGCCTCGTTTGGCATTAAGGATCCTATTTTTCTGTATGAACAATTGCTTTCGTGTTTCTTTTGGAGTTCCAGTGCTTTCCTGACTTGTAAGGACATTTTCTTTTGGTTTCCTTGCTTTTTACCATTATAAAACTGTGTTTGGATTCAACCGGTGTGTCTGGCTTATCTTTTTGGGTTGGTCATAGCTTCCGGAGTGACCCAGACAGAACAATAATATAGTGGTATAAGATAGTGGTTAATGATAATGATGTAAGATAGTGGTTAAACAATTGTTCTAGTTCTCCTTAGACTCTCAGCAGTTTTATTATCATATGGTATCTTTCTGGATTGTGGTATTCTTCTATATTGTCTGAGTAAACTGAAATGGATGGCACATAGTTGCAATGGTTTTTCTCCTTTCTCTGTAGCTAGTTTTAATCAGCATTGATGGGAAATAAAATAATCAGAATATCTCTCATATGTGGGGGTCTCGCAGAGCTTAACACTCTCAGTCCTTCTATTTATCTTTTACATGAAGTTACTGGACTAGATCATCTATTGACACAGTCCTTTGAGTCCTCTAAAAAAATTCCACAAAGAGAAATGGAACTCTATATTAATGTTGCATGGTACGAGAGCAGAATATTAAAGCTTAGAGAATTTCTCTCCTCTCCAACCCAGAGAATCAGGTCAGTACAATCTCAATTTTTTCCCTCACGTTTTTGTTTCAGAGCTACGTTTTGTTTACAATATATAAATGCACTTGAATTTCTTTCTCAAGGTTGTCTTGATACTCCTGCATAAATATCAGTTGTACATATGATGTGATTGATGTGTTGTGTCAATGCCTAAAAGCTATTGGGATCTGGATGGGGGGGGGGGATTATCTGTGCAGTAGCACTCCTCCAGACAGAATTGGTGCTCAATTTGAGTTCCTGCTCAAACAGCTGGTGACAAATATCCTAATTACACCTTTTCTTACACTGGGAATTCCTTCTCACAATCATTCATACCTTGGTGACCTTCTGCCTGCTTTATTTTATTTTTTAAAAAATTTCTTTATTGAGTTTTCACATATAGTTCAAATCACACATTATTTTGTTTTACAGATTATAAACCATCTCTATTAAAATTCTTATAATAGATTTTTACCTGTTACATTCCATTATATACATTATATTTCATACTTTTGTATTCTAATATTTGTTATATTCAATAACTGGTAAATAAAACTTTTTACAAGGTAGCTGTAGATTGTTTCCATTGTGCTGTTGCTTCTTATTGTATTGTTTCTATATTCTCGTTTGAATCCATTCATGCTATTTTTGCCACGTTCGTTTTGATTCCGTGATTTTGTTTCCCTTGATTGAGTTAGTGAGTTCGTCCATCTCCACGCATGTATATATCTTATCTATAATTAATTCTTCCATTGGGGTCTGGTCATTTTTCCAGAGTTGTGCTATTGCAATTCTCATTGCGGTGTTTATGTGTGTTGTAAGAAGCATTGTTTGTTTTGAGTAGTGTTTTCTCCAAACTCCTAATAGCATAGCTTCCGGAGTGAATTCTATTTCCTGCTTTATTACAGTGGACTGAACATGGGACTGCCCATTAAGACCACTCGAAAGGTGTACTGATCCAGAATAAGTTGGTATGGGCAGTTATGAGCGCACCTCAATCTCACCTCCAAACAAGAGAATTCTGTGTCTCTCCTTCCACTAATAACTAGGCCAGGGGTCTGCAACCTTAAACACCCAAAGACTCATTTGGACCCGTTTCCCACAGAAACAAAACACTGGGAGCCACAAAACCTGGGTGTGGCCAACTCAACATCACTCCCATCCAGTCACATGGCTCCCCTACTCATGCTTACCCAGGTTTTGTGGCCCCAGGTGTTTTCTGTGTGAAATGGGTCTCTCTTTCCTCCTTCTCATTTCCGTTTTTCTCTCTTTTTCTTCCTCCTTTTCTTTCTTTTTTCTTTCTTCCTTTCTTTCCCATTATCTCTCATTTCTTTCCCCTTCTCTCATTTTCTCCTCCAACTCTCTCATTTCTCTCCCTCTTCTTCTCTATTTGTTTATCTTTTTTCCTCTGTCTTATTTTCTCCCTTCATTTTTCCATTTTTTTTCTTTTTCTCCCCTTTTCTCTCTTTCTCTCCCACTCATTTGTTTTTTCTTTTTCCTTTACATATTTCTTTATTTTTCTTCCTTCTTCCTCTTTCTTCTTGCTCTCATTTGTTTTCCTCTCTTTTCACTCTTTCTCATTCTCTCCCTCCATCATTTTCTCATTTCCCTCTCTTACCCTAGCTCCCCCATGGTTTTCTCCGCACTGCCCACAACTGACTGCTTTTTGTGATTCTGTGTTCTTAACAAGTAACTCAGCACCTGCTGCGATTCCCGTCATGTCTTCTCAGGAAGGGAGGAGCAGCTGCTACCACCACGGAATGCACGGTGGAAAGAGCTCTGGCTCTTCCGTGGAGTATGGCCAGCTACTCACCTGAGCATGTATAGCAACAGCTGGAGGAAGAGTCACCATTGCCACCGCAGTAATCCCAGCCCAGGAGGATATCCTGCTTGTGTATATGTGCGTGCATGTGAAAGTTAGAGAGATGAGAGAGAGAAAAGGGGAAATTCCCTTTTCTCTCTCTCATCTCTCCCCTCCCCGCTTGTGCAGAAGGAGGCAAGGGCTGCCTTGAGTGCAAATGTGGCGCGAAGGCAGCACACAGCCACTTTGCTCCTGCACTAAGGCTCCAGCCACCACCTTGCCGTGTTCCCCTTCCTCCCTCAGCTCTTCAGCTGAGCATGGCGGACACAACCTCCAGCCTGAAGTGGCTGCCTTGAGTGCAAATGTGGCACAAAGACAACTGTTGCGACCTTAGCAACAGCCGGGGTTATTCCTGATTGGCCAGTTCCGGGAGCGGGAGTTTCTGGAGCCCGGATTGGCTGCCACGCCTGACAGCTAATTATTAAGAGCTGTCAGGCACGGCTGAGGCGATTATTCCAATTTCTGTTTTGTTGTTCAGTTCTAGTTCGTGCCTGTTCTGTAGTTCCTCGTTAAGTCAATAAAGAGTTATTTCAGAGTTCCGGTTGTAATATATAACAACAACCACAGGGCTGCTTTGCTCCTGCACTAAGGCTCCGGCAACCTTCCTCCTCCTTTCCCTCCTTCTCTTCTTGCAACCGCCTGGCTGGCTATGGTGAGGCCAGGAGGATGTGCACAAGTGGGGAGACCTCAAGTCATGCTCAGCCAAAGGGCAGCAAAGGCGTGCACCAGGAAAGCACTCGCTTGTAGAGGGTCTCCCTGTTTGTGCATATCTTCCTGGCCTCACCACAGCCAGTCAGGGGGTTGCCCCCACCCCTGGCTTTCATCAAAATGCATGTTTTAAAGCTTCACCACCATATCCTGAATCTATCCATCCAATTGCACCCATCTCTAATATATTTATTTTATTTATTTATTTATTAGATTTGTATGCCACCCCTTTCCGTAGACTCGGGGCGGCTCACAACACAATAAAACAGTCCATGACAAATCTAATAGTTTACAATTTAAAATTTAAAATAGTTTTAAAAAACCCATTTTTAAGCAAACATACCTACAGACATACCATACATAAATTATGTAGGCCCGGGGGAAATCAATTCCCCCATGCCTGACGAAAAAGGTGGGTTTTGAGGAGTTTGCGAAAGACAAGGAGGGTAGGGGCAATTCTAATCTCTGGGGGGAGCTGGTTCCAGAGAGTCAGGGCCGCCGCAGAGAAGGCTCTTCCCCTGGGGCCCGCCAACTGACATTGTTTAGTTGATGGGACCCGGAGAAGGCTGACTCTGTGGGAGCTAATCAGTCGCTGGGATTTGTGCAGCAGAAGGCGGTCTCGGAGATATTCTGGTCCGATGCCATGAAGGGCTTTATAGGTCATAACCAACACTTTGATATGAAGCTTCAGATATAAAGCTGGTTCTTCTTGGGTGGTGCTTTGCTGTCAAAGGATAACACCAAATATGTCAGAAACCTAAAATAACAAGAAATCTATCTGGCCTGTATTCAGATTGTTAGTTGCACCCTATGACAATCAGCTTGTTTGTCCATTCAGATCCTCAGTAAACCCAGGCCACTTTAAACAAGGCTGCCATCCAAAACCTGATAGCTACCAATGGAGTATGAAGAAAAATAAAGAAAATTTACCCCTCCACTCCCTACTGCCAAATCATAGTAGAGTATTGAACTTGAGTTTGTATTCTGGTTAGTTTCACTTTTCACTTTACCCGTTCTCTAATCATATCTTACAACACCTATTCAATTCGCACCTCATAAATACAGCGGCTGCAATTTAATTACTTTACTATTTGATTTCAAAATTTCTTGGCAGTCCAGATTTTTCTCTGCAGTTTTTGGAAAATTTGTATAAAATGCATATTTTGGAAAAGTACAAACCAAATATTTCTATTAATGGAGTATTATTATTATTATTATTATTATTATTATTATTATTATTTAGATTTATATGCTGCCCCTCTCTGAGGGTGAATGAATATTAAAATGAGTGTTTTTAAAAAAATATTCTTTTAAAAATATATTAGGCAAAAATATAAAAATGCATGAGAAGAAATAAAAATGAATTAAACCCATAAACTTTCCTGGGTGATATGGGAGACTCTGTGACATAGTCCTTTAAGAAGGATTTAGCAGTAAATCATTAATCTCAGTTTCTTGAAGCTTACTCCTTCACTAGAATCTGAAGAAATCTCAGAGACAGGGTTATGATAGAAAAGGCAAAGTTATTGCTTTTTACATATAAATGAAAGCATACAAAAAAGTTACGGTAATAGTTAATAGTCAGTGACTCCAATATTCAAGATGGTTTAAATTTACTTTTCTGTCTCTTATCCTTTCAATTAATTAATGGATTCTTGGCATGGTGTTTTGCATTCTTGAAACCGGGTGCTTGTTGTGTTTATATAACTCCCATCTCTGCCTAAGAAATGTTGGCTAGTGTTGGGCAAACCGAATCCACACAATTCGGGTCCATGCCGAATTTGTGGTGTTCGGCATGCCAGACCCGAACCCGAATTTTTTTTAAAAATTGTGCTTCGGTTCAGCGTTTGTGCCGAAAACCGCAAAGCCACCACCCAGCTGTCATCTGCTGAGAAGAGGAGGAGGAGCCGGGCACTGGTGGCGGCGGAGGAAGGCAAACACCGGGGAGCTGTCGGCCGGTCGGGAGGCTGGGAGGGAGGCACAAAAGGAGCTGGGGAATCCCACGAAGAGATTCCGAGGGCAGAGCTTTGACGTCACGTATACCAGCAGGTTGCTAAGGAAGTGATCACCTTGGCGTCCTTAGCAACCTGCCGGTATCCGTGACGTCAAAGCTCCGCCCCCAGAATCTCTTCGTGGGATTCCCCAGCTCCTTCAAAGGGAGGTCTTTTCATATAAAAATAGTTTTTTGTATTTTTACAAAAAAGGACGCCGCAGCAGCGCTGCAAGCAAAGGGAGGTCTTTTCACGCAAAAATAAAAAAAAAATATGTGAAAGGACCTCCCTTTGCTTGCGGCGCCGCTGCGGGGTCCTTTTTCGTAAAAATAAAAATAAATAAAAATTAAAAATCCGTTAAAATAAAAAACGATGGGATTCTGGGGGCAGAGCTTTGGCGCCATGGACCGTTCGGGTTCGGATTCGGGTTCGGCAGAACTTTGCGTGAAGTTCATCCAAACTTGCCTAACCCCAACACCGTTGGGTTCGCCCATCACTAATGTTAGCTACCTCCTCTTCACACACAGGGAAAAGTGTTTCTGTAGGTAATAAGACACACAATCTATGTTTATATTCTGTGTATATAATCACATGGTAAACTCTGCAGAGTTAGTAACATTTTTTTCTAAATATGGATAAATTAAAATATTAATTTGAAAATGGTATAGCAAGATAGGAGAAAAAAGTATTTTCTACTGAAAGCATTCCTAAACTGCTTTAGAAGAAATGTTTTGTATCTTACACAAGCACCATTTCAACTCCTGCCTTCTATTCATGTAAACAGCCCAACCTTGTTCTACTGACTTTACCTTCAACTTCAACCTTTTTTCTCAAATGTAGGTAAATTATACTAGAATAAAGAATTGGTTATTACAGCTGGAAGGCATACCACTGTAACTTAGCAACTAGGAAGAGGGCGGCATTGTACAATTAACTCATTTAAATCTGTCACACTGAGCACAACCATGAGGTTTAAAAATCCCAAGTTCAGAAATGGAACTAAACAGTCATGGATCAATGACCTGATTTCATTATAACATAAAAGGACAGAGATGGGTACATACATAATCTTTGATAGTGCAAATGCAACCTCTCTGTATTCATTAAATCTGCTCCACTTTTTTCAGACTTCTGCACAGTCTGAAAACATAAAGCAGTGGGGAAAAAACTACTGCTTTAGGAATCACATTAACTTTAATGTGTAGATTGTGATTTTTTTTCCAGGCTGACAAGTAAGCCTGAAAAAGGTTGGGCTCTTTACATGAATAGCAGGCAGGAGTTGAAATGGTGGTTGTGTAAGGCAGTGTTTCCAACCTTGGCAACTTGAAGATATCTGGACTTCAACTCCCAGAATTCCCCCGCCAGCATTCGCTGGCTGGGGAATTCTGGGAGTTGAAGTCCAAATATCTTCAAGCTGCCAAAGTTGGGAAACACTGGTGTAAGGTACAAAACATTTCTTCTAAAGCATTTTTGAAGTAATGCACACTCCAGAAGAGGGAAGGTTAGTCTACCACAAGACTTCTTTCACAAGTCTACTGAAATAATGATGACAAGGGTTAATTGGATCCCATGGAGAGTCAATAGTTTATGATCTTGTAGAAAAAAGTTTCAATGTTCTATTATTTCAGATCCTATAGAAATTACACATCAAATTACAGATTTGTGACTTCTTTTACTGGCATTAACTGGCATTTACTTCCAGTTTCCAGCAATAAATGCATTGTTGAGAATGGATTTGCTTAACAACTGCAATATGGGACTACCTTTGAAAAGTGTTCGGAAACTTCAGGTCGTGCAGAATGCAGCTGCGAGAGCAATCATGGGCTTCCCCAAATATGCCCATGTTACACCAAAACTCCGCAGTCTGCATTGGTTTCCGGTCACAATTCAAAGTGTTGGTTATGACCTATAAAGCCCTTCATGGCTCCGGACCAGACTATCTCAGGGACCGCCTTCTGCTGCACGAATCCCATCAACCAGTTAGGTCCCACAGTGGGTCTTCTCCGGGTCCCGTCAACTAAACAATGTTGCTTGGTGGGACCCAGGGGAAGAGCCTTCTCTGTGGCGGCCCTGACCCTCTGGAACCAACTCCCCCCAGAGATTAGAATTGCTCCCACCCTCCTTGCCTTTCGTAAGCTCCTTAAAACCCACCTCTGCCGCCAGGCATGGGGGAATTGAGATACTCTTTCCCCCTAGGCCTTTACAATTTTATGCATGGTATGTCTGTATGTATGTTTGGTTTTACAATAGGGGTTTTTAACTGTTTATATTGGATTGTCATGTGCTGTTTACTACTGTTGTTAGCCGCCCCGAGTCTACGGAGAGGGACGACATGCAAATGCAATAAAATCAAATCAAAATCAAATATTCATTCAATGACTACTGCAAAATGACATAAAATCAGGTTGGTCATGTGATGACCCTCTTAATAACAGTCACAACTAATAACCGTTATTCTGGGTTCAATTACCGTCATAAATCTATGACTACCTGTAGCCAATTTTTGTTAGCAAACCTAAGACTTTTAGTTGTAAATCACCAAATTAATTCAAAGCTTTCTGGATAGAAAATAGGCAAGTATCTGGCAAATCAAATGCCAGGCTCAGGGAAATCCAAGAATAGTCCGTGGGTAGTCCAAGATAATTCCACAAATGTATTCCTACAAAGACGCAGTTAGAAAATTTAAATGTTATTTGTTACAAGTCAGGCATATAACTCTGATTACTAGCTTGACTTCAATGGCTGAGTCACTGGCTGAGTCACACTTTTTCTTTCAACTACTGTAGATGGCTTGTCTTCCTTTGCTTTTGTCTTCCTGTTCCCCCCCCCCCATCCTGCTATATTTACCCTTCTTTTGATATCTTGTTTTTGTTTTAAATAATGTTTTAAATAATATATAAAGTGCCCCAGAGTTGCTGGGAGTTGAGTGGCATATAAAGTGACATTACTATTAATATATTTATATTATTATAAAGGAGAGGAGCGGCATACAAATCTAATAAATTATTATTATTTATTTATTTATTTATTACTTAGATTTGTATGCCGCCCCTCTCCGAAGACTTATTATTATTATTATTATTATTATTATTATTATTATTATTATTTCAGTACAACACAGCAAACGAGATCACTATGCTGCATTTCGTATTTCATCACCAGTCGGGCGCTTCCCAAGCACCTAGGACTGTGTGATGTAGCGGCGAATTATGTTTGCCGATCCCAGTAAAGCGGCCTTTTGCAATTGACAGATGGAGATTTTGTCAATTCAAATGTCCGCTGAGATCCTTTGGTATTGTGCCCAGCGTGCCAAGTACCACTGGGACCACTTTCACTGGCTTATGCCAGAATCGTTGCAGCTCGATTTTTAGATCTTCGTATTTCACTAATTTCTCTAGCTGCTTCTCCTCAATTCTGCTGTCTCCTGGGATTGCGATGTCGACGATCCATACTTTCTTTTTCTCCACAATCACAATGTCTGGTGTGTTATGCTTCAGAATTCGGTCAGTCTGAAGTCGGAAGTCCCACAGTAGTTTTGCTTGCTCATTTTCGACCACTTTTTCGGGCTAATGATCCCACCAGTTCTTAGTTCTTTGCCACTGGTAAATGGTAGTTCCGGCACAAGTTCCAGTGGATCATCTGTGCCATAGCATCATGTCTATTATTATTATTATTATTATTATTATTATTATTATTATTATTATTATTCCTATTTTGTGAATCACTGAGTGTTCTGTGATTGCAGCAGGTTATTTTAAAAAGAATATTCGAACTAAAAAGAACTTTTGGGTGACAAATTTGTATCTACGCATTCCAAAAATAATATTAAATATGTTATGTATTTCAATCCAGCCTGACACTCTACAAATCTAGTAGTTACTTCCACTTATACATTCTATCCAGCCAAGGAACTAATGTCCTAATACAGCTGGAGATGGTTGAGGAAGACTTATATAAAATATACTGCTCAAAAAAATAAAGGGGACACTTAAACAACACAATATAACTCCAAATAAATAAAACTTCTGTAAAATCAAACTGTCCACTTAGGAAGCAACACTGATTGACAATCAATTTCACATGCTGTTGTGCATATTCAACTTTATACAGAACAAAGTATTCAATGAAAAGATTTCATTCAATCAGATCTAGGATGTGTTTTTTGAGTGTTACCTTTATTTTTTTTGAGCAGTATATATTTGCCCTTCCTCCCTACATGCTTCTTGTTCCCATACATCAAACGAGTAATGTCATAGTTTAATGCATTCATAAGAAGAGTATTTTAAATTCCATTGTTGATCTGTTTGGAATGATTCCACACTCTTATAAAATGATGTAGTGAATGTAGCATGAGGGTCAGATCCCTAAATAAGTTGGCACAATATTAAAAGGAAAAGAGTAATGGTGAAAGGATATGCTACATTTTATTAATACTGCTACTCATTTTCAGAGTAAACATTATTGTGATTTCAAAAAAATTAGTAGCAATGCTACAGAAATATTGTTACCTCAGACACCTACATTTAATGGAAATCAAGTTGGCAATTATGTAATAAAGGTAAATCAGCATAACCAGTGAAGGGCTACCAAAAATTTCACTACCACACTGTGGGTGTGGCTTATGCAGGACGCCCTGCATTTTCTTGCAAACCGTTTCAGTGCAAATTGGGTGCTCTGGGTGGAGTTCCATTTTTGCTACCCTACTGCGTTCCCCGCCCGTGCCCTCCCCCATCCAGGCAGTAGCCCACCCCTGAGCATAACTGACTTCCATGACTCCACCCCCCGACCAACGAATGTGTTTAGAATAAATTATTGGTTGAGTTAATGTTAATTGAATGTTTTAATTTTTAGGATGTTTTTTTTAAAGTCTTTTAATTATTATTAATTGGATCAAATTATTTTATTATGTATTCTTTGTTTGTTGTGAGCCACCCCAAGTCCATGGAGAGGGAGGGCATACAAATCCAATAAAAACATAAATAAAATAAAATAAAATAAAAAAATAAAATAAAGTAATAAAATAATAAATAAAATAAAATAAAATAAAATAAAATAAAATAAAATAAAATAAAATAAAATAAAATAAAATAAAATAAAATAAAATAAAATAAAATAAAATAAAATAAAATAAAATAAAATAAAATAAAATAAAATAAAATAGATCATTGGGTAAGTTAAATCTATTGGCTATGCATAAATTTAGTAAAATCCAAATCTGTAGTTTGACAACACTTCATAACTGTTTCAAGGAGTAAATTTTGGATTTAGATTTAGAAAGTTCCCTGTTAGCCCTAGAGTTAAAATGACAGATTGTAGAAAGATGCATGCATACAATTTCATTTTGTGGCAAGCATTGACATGGAAAGTGGAGGACAGTACACAAGCAAAAGAATTGAAAGATGAGATAAAAGGATAAAACCCTAATCAAATGTAGTGTACCTCAATACAATTCAATGAGCTATTCTCTAATTTTCTTTCTTTATAAACCATCCGTTTACCATATCCATGCACCACTTTATACATTGACTTTTGTTCTTTAAACTTATTTTTGAGAAACTCAGCAACTCAATCCAATTATGACTTGGGTTTTCCTCTTCTTTCATCTATTCCAGTACTTCATTCAAGTTTTTGTTTTTATGATGAACCAAACTTTCATTTCCATATGAAGAATAAACACAAGCACACTTTTATACACAGACATTTAGCATTTTGGATAATATTTCTTTGCACTAGGCCATATACTACGCACTCCCAGCATTACGCATGTCTCCATTTTCCTGTCTTTAGTGAACATTCTAGAGATGCAAAATTAATTTACTTGTTCTAATTTCACCTTTTATATCTTACAATCTTTCATTTCACAGATATTCCTGGGCACACTATACTTTTATTATTATTATTTATTAGACTTGTATGCTCCCCCTCTCCGAGGACCCGGAGTGGCTACTTAATGGTGAAACCAGCACAAGGCCTGCTTCAAGACAGTCTAATATGGATTTGATGAGACATTTTATAAAAGGAAGGAAAACAATTCCTTATGGCAGTGATGGCAAACCTTGAGTGCCGAAAGAGCTTGTGCATGTGCTATTGTGCATGCACGAGTGCCACACCCATAATTCAATGCCTGGCAAGGGTGAAAACAGCCTCCTCTGCCCTCCTCTTTTACCCTCCCAAGGCTTCGGAGGCTTCCCTGGAGCCTGAGGAGGGCAAAAACGCCTTCTCTATCCCCGCAGAGGCCCTCTGGAAGTTGAAAACGCCCTCCCAGAATCTCTGCACAAGCCAAAAATCAGCTGGCTGGCACACACATGGGCATTGGAGCTGAGCTAGAGCAACAGCTTGGGTGCCGGCAGATATGGCTCTGCGTGCCACCTGTGGTTTGCCATCCCTGCCCTTTGGTATAATCTTTAAAGCAGTGTTTCCCAACCTTGGCAACTTGAAGATATCTGGACTTCAACTCCCAGAATTCCCCAGCCAGCGAATGCTGGCTGGGGAATTCTGGGAGTTGAAGTCCAGATATCTTCAAGTTGCCAAGGTTGGGAAACACTGCTTTAAAGAACTCTTGCAAATTTCACTACAGAATCTTGACTTGACTGTGGAACAATTTCAAAACATAAAATCAAGCATTTAGTCAAAGGTTACTAGCCATAATACCATCAGTACTTTTAAATATGGTCATTTCTTTGCTGCAGTTTACAGAAACTGTGCAGCTGTGATTAATGAACCCAGAGAGAGGATGCATCCATGGTTAAGATTATATTCCAGTTTGAAAGCATTGTCTGGGCTTATTATATTATCAGCAGCTGACCTTGTCCTTGCTGCAAGCCTTTTTCTCCCCCTTGGTGGCTGAATCTCTTTCTTGCTGTTTCAGCCATTGTCTTAAGAATACCTAAGGTGTGATAGATTAGTGCTGACAGTTGTCCCTAGCAGCACAGCTGATAGGCTTTGCGCATTGGTTTTTCTATGTCATTGTTTTCTAGAAAGGAGACAGTAATAGAACGTAATGGCCTGGCAATTGAATCTCTGGTACCCTCTCAAAGGGACCTTTTCCTTATAAATTTCACAGTTTTAACACAGCAGGGCTCTGTGGCATCATTACATGCTAGAAATAGCCTCACTTCTGCGTCAGTCTAGGACCAAAAACATCTGTTTACAAGGACATTCTACAGCTTAATTGTAGATTTAATTTCTTAATGAATTGCTGCTGCTTCCTGTCATATCTTTAAAACTAATTTATAAAGGAAATCTTTTTTATGCTGGCGCTATTAGGTTAATTTGGATACAAGATGCATCTTGTGTAACTAACAAAGTATGTGTGCTATTATTCAATGTCCTCCCCTGCTTTGCCTGATGTATTTGTACATTTTCTAGGTGGATTTGGAATTTTTTTTAAAAAAAACCTATCTTATTATTACACTCTATAGGGTAAAATTGCTTAATTTTGGGATTGGGCTGCTCTTAAAAGTAATAATTTGCAGAAGTCAACTACAGAATTAAAAATAACTACAAAATTACATTTAATAGAGAGAATGGTCAAACTCTTGCATAATTACAGCCAAAGCAAGTAAAATCCCAAATGAGGTTATTGAACAAAATGATTTCTACCCATTTTGTTAAACTACTGACCACACTTAAATATGGCCTGCAGTAAAAAGTTGACTTTAGCTGTGGTGCCTTGCCCTAGAAAAGATTTATAGCTGAATAGAAAAGATATATCTTAAAAGAGATATAGAGAAACATGGACCATGTATATTGATGCAGTTATATTCTAATTACATACATTTCTAACATTTAACCCAAATTTATGTTATATTACTTACAGTATTGAATTTATAGTCAGAGGTCAGAAGAAAAATTGCACTTTGTTAAGTAAGTGAAAATCAGGCAGTATATACAAATTTGACAGTGTATGCAATCATGGAGCTTCAGAAAGATTGGGAGATTTTAAACAGAGCAGCAGGTTGAGTTGGGCTTTGAGCAATTTAAAGGTGTTAAACTGAAAACACTAGGTATGTGTTCCCATCACTGCTCACATGAGAACACTGTATATTAACTAAGCCAGCAGTTCCAATCAAACTATAGATGTCTATTCCCGTTACGCTGCTCACAGGAATGCTATGTTGGTATTTTTCTGGTAGATGGTTCTAAACCAATGTGGGCATTTTATGGCCTGTTGTCCATATACAGCCCATTGGTGGTCCCCAATCTGGCCCTGTGAGGCTGGCTTCGCTCAGAATTTAGGAAAAGTGAGACTCTACTTTGAGTCTACGGAGAGGGGTGTCAATCAAATAAAAAAATAAAAAAAAATAAAAAAAAATAAATAAAATAAAATAAAATAAAATAAAATAAAATAAAATAAAATAAAATAAAATAAAATAAAATAAAATAAAATAAAATAAAATAAAATAAAATAAAATAAAATAAAATAAAATAAAATAAAATAAAATAAAATAAAATAAAATAAAATAAAATAAAATAATAAATAAAATAATAAATCAAATCAAATCAAATCAAATCAACACAGCGAGGCTGACAGGCCCATGATATTGTCAATAGGATTCAGTGGTACAGCATTGGTAGCAAATGTGGGGTGGTATCAGTAAGGAATGAGGTATCAGCAAAAGAGGTAGGGCAGTGGGGGATTATTGGCATCGGGGGGGGCAGGGCAATGACAGTGTTGGGGGTGCTATGGTGTCAGCTTCCCCAGCAGTCCCAATTTTTCATGTAGCTCTTTGAGCCAATTAATTTTTCTAAATAGACACTAAGAATCCTTGGAGAGGGGCGGCATATAAATTCAACTAAAAAATAAATAATAAATAAGATAATCTAGAAACAGGAGGCCTGTCATTGACGATTTTGTTCTTTTCTTTGGAACTGAAATGGAAGCAAATATTACAGGAGCGTTGTATCAATATGTGCTTAAATATTTCCAAGACTGAAAATAAGAAATGGCTTTTGAGATCTGCAATGGGTCAATAATTATTGACTGTTCTGGCAAGAATTTCAGCTGAAAATGGTACTATTCACTTTGTGAACTCAGTGACTCATTGGCTTTCTTAAACTCTCCGGAGTGCAAAAAACAGAGCAGCGGCAAACCAGAAGTGCATTTTTCCAAATTTCCAGTTTGTCTGTTGGGTGATTTCCCCCCCCCCCCCACCTCCAGGGCTTCAGGGAAGCTTCCCTGAAGCGTCCAGAGGGCAAAACAGCCTTTCCCAAGGCCAAAACCCAGCTGGCCAGGGTGCACATGTGCGCTGGAGCTGACACAGGACAAAGTCTCATGTGCCCTCCTATATGGCTCCGTGTGCCACCTGTGACAGGTATGCCATAGATTCACCATCACGTCTCTAGTAGGTTTGGTAGATGTGGCTGGCAAGAAATGCTGTCTCACATAAATATGGCAAAATAATAGTGATATGATAAATGTTAATTCTTTTTTATGAATACAGGCTTTGCTATTTCTAATTGTTAAACATTGTACAACAAAATTTTTGTTATAATGCAAATGTGAAATCATATACAGTGTTCCCTCGATTTTCGCGGGGGATGCGTTCCGAGACCGCCCGCGAAAGTCAAATTTCCGCGAAGTAGAGATGCGGAAGTAAATACACCATTTTTGGCTATGGACAGTATCACAAGCCATCCCTTAACACTTTAAACCCCTAAATTACCATTTCCCATTCCCTTAACAACCATTTACTCGCCATTATTACTGGTACTCACCATTGAATAAGACACTTAGTGATCCTGATATTTATAAACAAAATTATTTATTAACAACAATAAAAAATTTTGTTATTTATTTGCAAAAAATATTAGTTTGGCGATGACGTATGATGTCATCAGGTGGGAAAAGCCGTGGTATAGGGGGGAAAAAGCGAAGTATTTTTTTAATTAATATTTTTTGAAAAACCGTGGTATAGGCTATTCGCGAAGTTCGAACCCGCAAAAATCAAGGGAACACTGTATATATACTGGCATCATAGGGCTTCCAATATATATATAGGTAAAACTTTTGTATTTTTGTTTCCAGCCTAATAATGTATAAGACTTTTTGGAAGGAAAGCGATTGCACTGACATGATTCCTTTTAAAAGGGCTTCCAATAAATGTTTGTGTTATCAGCATAAATAATTGTGACAACTACTCAGACAGATTCTGTGGTTATAAAGGAGGCATATTATTCACGGTAGCAAAGTTTTCAGTTTTTGAATTTCCCCCCCAAGCTATATTGAATTTCAAGAAAGCTGCACAAGAATACTTATATTTCTTAATGCTGTACTTAATGTATGGCTGATGCAGGTGGACCCTAAGGCATCTTCCTACAATTTAGTGACTTTAAATGATTCTGGCTGTATAGCTCTTTATAGAGTAATTTTTGAAAAAGGATTGCCTGAAAGAACTTTTTACCACATTACCAATACTTCCATTCCCAACAAAGCACTTTCAATTTGACTTGCAGTTGTCTTCATGTCTATTGACCTCAAAAATGCATAGAACATGCAGGGACCACCATGAACCACTCAGTGCTTAACCTTCATCTAATCCAGAGTTGTCAAACTTGCACCCCACAAACCAGATGCATCACGTGTTGGCCATGTCCATTCCTGGTTTAGCAAAGGGGGGGAAAGTCACAATATATCATGTAATGATACTATGGCAACACAAGTTTGACATCCCTGATCTAACCAATAGAAGAGCAGCACTAGAACAACATCATCTGATCAGTATCTTACTCTCTTTGATCCCAAACATAAAACTACCAATGCAGAAAGAAACAAAACTAAATTTGGTCTGCAGAAAATGAGATGGGCAAAAGAGAGGAATGAACAAACCCATGGTTGCTGCTTCTCTGCCAATAAATACTCTAAGCCCGTAATGGCGAACCTATTGCATGCGGGCCAAAGGCAACACACAGAGTCTCCTGTGTGGGCATGCGAGTTGTCACCCCAGCTCAGCTCCACCACCATAGTTCCCTCTAAGCTGAGCAGTGAGCAATCGCTCACTTAAAAATCATCATCAACTCAGAGTTTTCCAAACCTGCCCAGAAGCCGAGAGGGAAAGAGTGAGAGGGAAGGAGAGAGAGAGGAAGAGAGAGAAACAGATAGAAAAAAGAGAGGAAGGAAAAGAGAAAGAAAAAGAATGGGAGTAAGGAAGAGAGAAAGAAAATCAAAATCTAGTTTGAAACTAGCTCAACTATTTAAGTGGCATTTTGATATTGATAGAGTTGCCCTATTATGAGCTCACTGTTATAGACACACAGTACAGTATTTTATTTTGAAATTCTCTGAGGCAAAACAGGGTGGGTTGTTTGTTTGTTTGTTTGTTTGTTTGTCTGTTTGTTTGTTTGTTTATTTATTTATTATTTCTGTGCCGCCCAGTCCCGAAGGGACTCCCGCTCAGACACTATACTTTTCCGCCCCCCCCAAAAAAAAAAATTAGAGGGAACACTGTCCACCACACGTTTTCCAATGGCCAGCTGATTTTTGGATCTCTGCCATGCATGTGCAGAGAGCAGGGTGCATATGTCAGATGTGCACTCGTGTGAAGGGGTGGCGGTTAGAGTTAGAGTCACATGCTCATGTGTGGAGAACAAGGGGGTTGTGCATGCATTGCATTATGGGTTATAAGAGCAGGGAGGCCTATTAGGGACAAAATGGGTGCATGAGGATGAAGTGTGTCTCCCCCATGGCCCACTTTTTGCTCCCAGGAAACTGCAGGGAGGCTAACCAGGACCAAAACAGGGCACAGAAGGATGTGGCGTGGGACCCTCTGCAGCCTGTTTGTGCTTCCAGGATGCTACATGGATGCCTACTAGGCCCAAAATGGGGCACGGGTGAGTGTGGCACCCCTTCACCCCGCAACCTGTTTTGCTCCCAGAAGGCAGCAGGGAGACTACTCAGCCCAAAACAGGGCACAGGGGTGTGTGGCGTGGGCACCCCAATGGCTTAATTTTTCTCCCAGGAGGCTGCAGGGAGGCCTACTCGGCCAAAATGGAGCTCAGGGGTTGTGTGTGCATGAGCAGGGGGAATAAGGGAGTTGCCCACACATGCACAGGGGGAGAGATGTATGGGTAGATTGGTGTGCATTGCATTATGGGTGCAGGCATGCACAGACTTTCATCACACAACAAAAAGATTAACCATCACTGCTCTAAGCCCTGACACATCTCCTTTTACCTTCTTAGTCATTGCAGATAATTCATTCAGTGACTGATAAGAATCAAAAGCAGCTGTTGACACAATGCTGCTGTTGAATCGATGGCTGGCTGACTCAGCATCATCAACCTTGCAGGAGAAGACAGAGTAGCAGCTGTGGCTCCTTGTGCCCTTCCTCCTTCTGTACAATTATTCCATTCTGTTGGAATCCCATATGACCATGTTTGTTCCTCCTGGGCCAAATGGGCAATACAAGGCAAGGAATAGTGCAAAGAGGAGAATATATGGCAAGAAATAGTACACAGGAGAATTTAAGATGGCTGCTTCAACTGGTCAGGCACAGTTTCAAAAAATCAAAAATATTCAAAACAATTTGCTGAAAACAAGATGGCAACTGCATCCACAGTGCTGGAAACTCAGCTTCTCAGAAGAAGAAAAAAATCCCAGATTTTTTTTTAAAAAATTCAAAAAATTCCCACCCACCCCCACTCACCACAAAAAAGAGAGACAAAAACAAGATGGCACAGTGCCGGAAACTGGCTGCTGCAAAAATAAAGTGACCATATTTTAAGATTGGGAAAGAGGGACACCATTGTGTTGGGGGGGGGCTGCAAAAATCACAAAAGAAAAATCTTTCTCTCTCTCTCTCTCTCCCCCTCTCTTTCTCTCTTCATCCCTTCCTCTCTTTTTTTCACTCTCTTTCTCTCTCTTCCTTCCTCCTTGTCTCTTTCTCTCTCTCTCCTCCTTCCTTCCTTCTCGGTCTCTTTATCGCTCTCTTCCTTCCTCTCCTTTTCTCTCTCTCTCCCTTCCTCCCTTACTTTCTCCCCCCTCTCTCCCTCCCTTGCTATCTCTCTCTCTTTCTCTCTCTTCCTTCCTCTCCTTTTTTCTCTCTTCCTTCCTCCCTTTTTCTCTCCCCTGCTCTTTCTCCATTTCTTGCTCTCTCTTTCTCTCTCTCTTCCTTCCTCTCCTTTTTTCTCTCTCTTCCTTCCTTTCTCTCCTTCTCACTCCCCTGCTCTCTTTTCTCTCTCTCTCTTTCTCTCTCTTCCTTCCTCTTCTTTTTTCTCTCTCTCTTCCTTTCTCCCTTTCTCTCCCCCCTCTCTTGCTCTCTCTTTCTCTCTTGCTATCTCTCTCTTTCTCTCTCTGTTTCTCTCCCGTACACCACGTACAGAGGTCAAAGTAGGAGCAGGAGGGTGCCGGCAGCCGTGAAGGGGTTGAAGTAGGAGCGGGAGGGTGCCGGCAGCAGCATCACCGGGCAATAGCTGTGGGGCAATGGCGGGGTTGTCAGCTGTGAGTGGGAGCTCCAGGGCGGAGGCACCGACGACGTAGGCTGAATGTGTTACTGGATGCCGTACATGCTGGCGCTGCGCTAGGTATGTGCGTGGGACGGAGGTGCCAGCCCCGCACCCATGACCAGCGCAGCACCAGCATGTACGGCGTCCTGCAACAGGTCCAGCCACCGCTGTCGGTGCCTCCACCCTGGAGCTCCCGCTCGCAGCTGACAACCCCGCCATTGCCCCACAGCTATTGCCCGGTGATGCTGCTGCCGGTGCCCTCCCGCTCCTACTTCAACCCCTTCACGGCTCGCCTCACTGCCCTGCATCCACCAGAGCTGCCCGAGCCCTTCCTGCCGCCCGAGAGCTACAAAGCTCACTTGCCACTGCCAGGCCCCAAAGCTCACCTGCCGCTGCCACCAGGGAAGCTCCAGCTGGGCGGGGCACTGCAGCTGTGAGAGAAGCCACTTCTGTAGCCGAAGGGCAGAAGCTCAGCACCTCCCAGGAAGGGCTGTGCGCGTGTTTGCTCCAAACTTTTTGCAAACTTTGCCAGGCTTCAGGACTGGGGGACAGGAACTAGCTCCAAAATCGGGACATTTTTGAACCAGCGCAGGACGTGGGAAAAATCATTTAAAAGCAGGACTGTCCCGCTGATGGTGGGATGTCTAGTCACTTTACCCAAAAGATAGCAGTGCCCATGGACCCGCACCAACCAAACTGATTTTGTGACATCACCATGATATCACTAGTGGTTCACTACTAGTTTGGGCGAACCGATCTGAACCCAAAGGAACATACCTCTACTACAGACATGTTAGTTCTTATAATCCTCAATCAAAATTATTAAAGATTTATGAGAATTGAAGCAAATATATCTCGAAGAAAGCAGGTGGGAGATTTTAAGTTATATGGGATTAGAGTTGAACCATAAGCACAACATGAAAGAAATAATAGCATGATTCGAATTTAAAACTCATGTGCAGACAAACAGCTTATTTTAGGGTCATAAAATCATAGAAGTAGTTCAACAGTAAAAATACGTAAGTTAGACTAAGATGCTCATCTCCTAATGATAAAATCACTTAACGTACAGTACTACCTCTTTTCAGTATCTCTTTTTTGTAATTTGTTAAGTATATTTTATTTTCCATATTAATTAGGTTTCTTTTTACCTTGTATGGACATAGTTAATTTTTTCCAGGGGAAAAAAATCATTTCTGGCTTGCTTTTCCTCTGGCAAATGTTCAAATACAGATTAAACAGATTTCAAGTGCACTCTTATTTTAATAAAGGCAATCCTTTTTATACTATTACTCAGTGAAAAGAATCTTAGTATGGACCAAAACAGTAACTTCTTTATTACACCAAATAGACAAATCTAACTAAGTTTGAGGAAGGACTTAATCTATATTTGGATTTTTTTTTAAAGTCTTTGTTATGATGTCACAGTTTCTAGTGGCATTACAAAGAAAGCACTCATAAAGATTAGGCAGGGCAATCAGACTGCCAGTTATGATTAAAATACAAGTGTCTGTGACTAAGTTAAAAATTATTGATGGAGTTGAACGATCAGCATAAAAAGTATGAATCATTTTATATTGTAAAAGTGATCAGTGTGTCATTTTTGGATTATGGACAAAGAAGAATAAATACAAGAATATTTACAAACAATGCTATGTATACTGACTTAGGCATAAATTTTGGTAAAGCATAAAATACTTTATTGTGAAGTTAATTTAAAGGGGATTGCAGCTGTAAGGAAGGGCAGTAGTACCAGAATATATATATTCTAGGACAGGGGTGTCAAAATCGATTTCATTGAGAGCCGTATCAGAGTTGTGTTTGACCTTGAGAAGCCGTGTGTATGTGTGTGTGGCCAGCTTGCTGTCACTCATGTTGGAGACATGAGTGTTCTTCTAGCAAAAATGGGCTCTCGAACTCCATTTCGGCTGCGACAGCCTCCTGCAACCCTCTGCCATGAAAACAGAGCTTGGAAGTACAACCCACGGCCCTCACCAGCTCCATTTTTGACTGTGTCGGCCTTCTGCAATCCTTTGCCAACAAAAACAGAGCTCGGGGACGGGGGTGCATGAAGGCCTCCCAAGTTCTGTTTTTGCTTGCAAAGGCACCATGGGCCAGTCTTTCACAGTTTCCAGGTGGCCTGACGGGCCAGACCTAAACACCCCATGGGCTGGATCCGGCCCTCCAGGCCTTGAGTTTGACACCCCTGTTCTAGGAAAAAAGCAACCTAGAAGTAAGAAGGAATTTTCTGACAGAATTCATTAGTAGAACAAATTGCCTCCAGAAGTTGTGGATGCTGCAACACTGGAGGTTTTTAAGAAGAGATTGGGCAACCATTTGTCTGAAATGGTATAGGGCAGTGATGGCGAACCTTTTTTCCTTGAGTGCCAAAAGAGTATGCATGTGTACTATCCCGCATGCGCAAGTGCCCACACCCATAATTCAATGTCTGGGGAGGGCGAAAACTCCCCCCCCCCAGAGGCTCACTGGAGGCCAGAAATGGCCTTTTCCCAACTTCTGGTGGGCCCAGTAGGCTCATGTTTTGCCCTCCCCGGGCTCCAAAGACTTCCCTGGAGCCAGAAAAGGGTAATAACACCCTCCCCTATCGCCCCGGAGGCTCTGTGGAAGCCAAAATCGCCCCCCCCCCCAGCCTCTCTGCGAGTCAAAAATCAGCTGGCTGGCACACACATGCCCGTTGGTGCTGGGCTAGGGCAACGGCTCGTGTGCCAGCAGATATGGCTCCGCATGCCACTTGTGGCACCCATGCCATAGGTTTGCCATCACTAGTATAGGGTTTTCTGCCTGAATAGGGAGTTGGACTAAAAGACTGCCAAGGTCCCTTCCAACTCTTGTTAGTTATCTGTACAATATATCCTGCAAGAATTCCATTTAAACTTTTTAAGGGTTGAGCAGAGTTCTCCAGGAGTACTTGTCAGAACGAATGCATTTGTCATTTGGGGACGGTTGCATAGCTTTTTGTTTCTGCAAATGTAACGTTCTGGCTAGGGGGCACATCAGATCAACCATTCAGTGTACAGGATGCACATCTCCTTACAACGTATAGTTGAGATTTGGATTTCAGAAGTATGCACATTGGTCTGTTTGCAGCCATCCACAACCATCACTTATCCGTCAACCCCATCACAGCATAATTAAGTGGCAAGGACTTACATGCAGTTGTAGGCACCTCTAAATCAGCTCTTAGAATGTGTTTCACTTTCCTTATCTTTTAAATCAGTGATTATCAACCTTTTTTGAGCCACGGCACATTTTTTATATTTACAAAATCCTGGGGCACACCACCAACCAAAATGACACAAAATGACACTCTAACACAGTACATATTATACATATAGTTAATAATATACACCATCAGGATAGACATAACCAGCTGAGGCTTCATCTAATGGTGGCAACATTTACCTCCAGTCCTGACCAGGATTAGAAATTGGGACTATGGGGAGGAGTAGCAGCTTCAACTATTCGCCGCGGCCACACAATGACAAGTGCACAGCAGTCCGAGCTGGTGTGGATGAGAGGCGACCTGCTATTGGTTCATTGCTAGTGGTTGGGATGAATCCTAGAAGGTGATTGGTCAGTGAGCGTTTCCTGTGCCTCCACTCTTCCTGTTGCTGATAGCTAGAGGGATTGTGAGGGGAATGTTTATGTTTGGATTGAGGCGGCTGGTGGCGGGCTGGATAAATGGCCTCCACATGCCGTATATGGCATGCGGGCTGTAGTTTGGGCATCCATGTTTAACTTCCTCATGGCACACCTGACCATGTCTCACGGCACACTAGTGTGCTGCAGCACACTGGTGGAAAAAACTGTTTAAAATAATGCCATTGGACCTATTTGAATTGAAGACATGGAAGAATCAATTAAGTACAAGTTGTCTGTTCTAATTATGCAACTTCAAAATTGCTCCAGTGTTGTCTTTCAAAATTACTGAACTTAGCAATTTTCACACATTTCTAGCTATTTCTCACTTAAAAATATGTTTTCTTCCTGAACAGGATAATGATTGTGCGCCAAGCTAGGGCACAGAAAGATAAATAAAAAGAAGAAGGTGACATATTTAGTTTAGTTTTTTCTTTTGTTTAGACTCTTAGAATATATTCAACAATCAGGTTTGTATATTGTACTATACTACACCATAATGAAATTTGTTTAAAATTTGCCTATATAAGCCCAGCATTGCAGTTTGATTTATGGTTTCTGTTCAAAACAAAATCCAGTTATTCTGACTTGTTCAGCAAACCACAACTCAGTACAATATATGAATCAGATCATGATATACGCATATCCTCCCCCCCCCCATGCTGTACCTGTAAGAAACCAATATATTTTTAAATAAAGGCAAAATACCAAACCGTTGGAGAAGATAATAGGAAGTTTAGTTACTTTAATTTACTTTATAAGGATAATGGGAATTAGAACCCAACATATCTGGAATGTTGCCTATGTTAATTGACCCTTCAAGATTCTTTTTTTGTAGAAAGAACTGAAGAAGCTTCTTGAATGAGAAGCGAAATGTCTTCAAAGAAAAACCAGAAAGTCCAATTACCTCTTTATAAAGCACCTTCTACATTCTGTAGAATCAGTAAATTTGCATTACAGATGCAAATTTATCTTTGTAAGAACCCCAACTTATTTCAATCTTGTTCTTCTCATATACTTTCTCAAAACTCTCAACCTCGTAAAAATAACAACAGAGTTGGAAGGGACATTGGAGGTCTTCTAGTCCAACCCCCTGCTTAGGCAGGAAACCCTACACTATTTCAGACAGATGGTTATCCAACATCTACTTTAAAACTTCCAGTGTTCGGGCATTCACAATTTCTGGAGGCAAGCTGTTCCACTGATTAACTGTTCTGTCAGGAAATTTCTCCTTAGTTCTAAGTTGCTTCCCTCATTGTTCAGCTTCCACCCATTGCTTCTTGTTCTACCCTCAGGTACTTTGGAGAACAGGTTGACTCCTTCTTCTTTGTGGAAACCCCTGAGATATTGGAACACTGCTATCATGTCTCCCCTGGTCCTTCTTTTCATTAAACTAGCCATGTCCAGTTCTTGAAACCATTCTTCATATGTTTTAGCCTCTAGTCCCCTAATCATCTTTGTCGCTTTTCTCTTCACTTTGAGTCTCATAATTTTTGCATCATGGTGACCAAAACTGAATGCAGTATTCCAAGTGTGGCAGTTAAGGCAGCCTTGAACTGTGTTGGCTTTTTTGGCAGCTGCTGCACATTGATGGCTCATATTTAAATGATTGTCCACTAGGACTCCAAGATCCTAAAACCTAAAAGCCCAACTCGGCGTGCTGCCCTTAATCATCGTTCCACACCTCCTTTTCCGCAACTTCAAGACAAGCCACGAATAAACCGAAGCTCCGCCTCCCCCCTCCCTCTTACTAGCCCGGGTTTCTTTCCTGTCACACAGCAGGTGTGAGCCAGCGCAGGCGCACTCGGCTTCCTCGCTCATTCGGCTTAACCCTACCCAGAAAGCAAGCTGAACCTTTTTTTTCGGAGCTGGGATTTCCAAGTATCGCGCATGCGTCCCTAGTAGGCTCCCTAAGCAAGATGGCGGCGGAGAGCTGCTGAGGGAGTTGCAGTGGGGGAAGAAAAGGGGGCGGTGACGGCCGCAGGTAGGCTTACGGGGGGAAGGCAAAGGTCGGCGAAAGTCTTGATACCGACTGCCGCAAGAACCGTGCCGAGTGGGGGAGGATTTCTCGCTCCCTGTACTCTTCGGCAATGCGGGGTCAAGGTGGCGGGACGAGGGATACTATTCCCCCCGTTGCCCGCTGTCCCCGCCGCTTGTAAGCGGTGTCCCATAGGGCCTGCCGGATGTGCGGGCGGTCATCTCCTGGTTACTTGGTGGGGCCGAGTCCCCCGAGCACCGGCCGCGACGGAGGCGGCGGCAGAGTTCGGGGAGCTGCGGAGGCTGCGGCGCCATTGGGTGTGGAGTGCGACGAGGTGGGCAGGTGAGTGTGTGCTGTCGGCGGGCATGTGCCTTCTGCCCTGTCGCGGCGGCTGCGAAGAACGAGGCTGCCTTTCCCTTTCTCTCCCCCCCCCTTTTCTTTTTGTCGTCCCTTATAGCCTCGGCTCTGGCAGCCTTGAGATATTGACTTGCCAAACCGAAGCGATCCAGCCTTTTAAGGGGCGTTGCGCCTTTTCAGATCCTCCCCCTTTCATGGGATCGCGGACATTACCGTCCCATTGTCTGGCTGGGTTCTGAAAAATCTAAGCATGGCAATTCTGCGCCGTTCGAAGACGGGGCTTGACGTTCTCGGTAAATACGATTGTTGCCTGTGTTGGCTTCAGCGTTTCTTAAAGAAAATAAAAATGAAAATTATGGAGGTCCGGTGCCGTCTCGTTAAGCTCCGTTTCCTGTTTGGGCGACTTCCCCCTAAGCGCTTTAACTTGGCTCTTCGGAGGGAAACAGGATGCTGGTTCGGATAATAGGCTTTTGTTCGCCTTCCATGGTTTCTTCAGGTTTTCTTTATACGGGAGAAGCTGGGTATCTATTTTTTAGGAAGAACGGGCTCGTAGTAAGTTGGATAGTATGGGGTGAGTTGTGCACTGTGGAGGGTAACTTAACAGGTGAATTACAGGTGTACAGAAAGAAACACTTGTTTAGGAATCTTGTCCAAAAAAAAAATCTTGTCAGGTACATTTTGAGCTGTAGGCTTAGTTAATGTGGGCACAGTTTGTCTGTATTTGCTATATTCAGTAATACCTGTTATTTACTGAAGTAAGGATTTTTTTAACTCTCAGTGATATTCACTTGACTCTTAAAACTTTATCCTTACTATTATGAGCACCCAGATTGTTGGGAGCAACAACTGCTTGGAGAGGGCAATAAAGCACTGTGAAGCGGTATATAAGTCTAAGTGCGATTGCTATTGAGAGTGGTGAAAAGTCCCCTTCCCTTTCAGTCCATATAAAAGTTTAATAAAGTAGCAATTTTTATCTGGGTCAGAGCTATTTCAAACACATAGACCCTAGATAAAATAATTTCTTGGGCACCTAAAATGTTTGCCTAATATGAAGATTACCAAATTCCAAGAGGATGCACAGCAAACTGTTAAAAGTGTTAGTACTTTCTGGTCCTGATGAGTACCGTACACTTAGTTGAAATGATTGTGAAATTACTATAATTCAATAGTAGCACATGCATATTTTTAGGTCCTCTATTTTTAGCATCTTCAATCAAACATGATTATTATTTGAAACTTAGAGAATTATTACCAAACAGAATGAACTGTATTTGGCTGGTATCGTAGATCTCTTTATGATAAGCAGCTTTATAAAATTTACATGGGCAATAAAAAAGCATTTTGAAATAATGTAATGGCAAAAGTAATACAATTTTTATGCAATGTCAGGAGCTGTGATTAACGAAAAAATAGGTTACTAATATCTTTAACCTTGAATAATCTTTATAGAATTATTCATATTGTAAAGGAACTGAGCTTACAAATATACAATCTACATATCAATGTTTTATTCAGCTGATCAGAAGGGAATGAGATGAGTTGCATTTTATTAAATCAATGTATTGGTTTATTGAGCATCAGTGTTAGAATTATTCAGGTATTTCAAGTTTTCATTATTTTATTGAAGCAGGGCTTGTTTGTGCTAATCCTTCCATTACATATTTTGTCTCCTTAGATATCATATTGTATGGAGGCAGAGGGAATCTAACTTTTGTTCTTCAGGTACGTGTAATATTGTGATATATTTGGGGAAGGTTATTCAGTGGTGACATTTGTTGTTGGACTACTGTTATTCCTATATTAACTTGCCTTGATGAGATTAATAGTTAGTACTATTGAATATGTGAGTAATATATTGCTGTTTTATATAGAGTTACCATTAATATGAAAGTTGTTGGAAATATATAATTCCCTACATTACTTCTAAGTAATCACTATGTTACTTGGATGCACTTACTAATGTGGTTTCTTAGTACTGAAAAGTTAAAAATCAGTTCAACTATGACAAGATACAGGGAATATTTTATTTCTGGAAGATTGAGCTATTGATAGTTGAAGGATGAATCATAAATGTTTCATGGTGTTTCTTTGTTGTAGTGCTGTACTTTTGAATAACATGAGACAGAGAAGAACTATTTCCACATGATCCTTTCCATCTTCTGTCTCCAACTTCGTGGACGCTTTGTATGTCTAACTATAACATCATAGATCAATTTCTACCTAGACCTTTTCCAGCTGTGAAAAGGGGCTTTCCCATCAACAGCATTTTATTGATTGTATATAAGGGGTTTTCTGAAAATGCAACCCACATAACTTTGAGATTTAAAGAATTAAATAGCTCATTTTCTATGAAGTAAATTGCTTATACCTAATCTACATTAGACCATAACCATACATCCCCCCCATACTCCTACACGAGAGGAACTGCATGTCTGCCTTTGAATGGCCTGCATGGCAGGAAATGTGCTGTGAAACGGGGGGGAACCCTAGAAGAAAAGAACAACAAAGTGCACTTCCCTAAAATGCCTATTGAATGGATTTGCTTAATGATCACATGATTTGGATTTAAAACCATTTGGTTTGCTTAACCACCACCATAAAAAATGGTCCAAAAATTGGGTCAAGTCAATAAGTTGAATAGCTTCAACTTATGACCATAATAACTTATAATCAAAAGCTGTTATACACCAAGGACTACCTGTATATGTGTTATTTTTGGGGGGGGGGGGGTGCGGAACCCTGTGCATTAATTGTTTTCATGTAATTATTTGTTGCTATTTGAAGCTAATCCTCCATTTTGATTGTTCCTTTTAGAACTATTCTAATTTATTTTTAACCATGCTGTCTGAATCTGCAATCGCTTTGTTTCTCACCCCTGATTAGATCACTTAGAAACATGTTAAAAAGCATAGCTTCAGCACATACTCTTGGAGAACCTTCCATTTATATCAATTCTTCAATCAGTTACCAGCCTATCTTATAAATGTTTTCTTTATAAAAACCATCTTTGTTCAGTAACGTAAAGCAATACAAAAATATTCCAAATCACCCTTGTTCGTTATTTTTAAAATATTTCTAAATGGTTAATGAAACAGGGTTTATATTAACAGAGACCATATGGAGTCTTCTTAAGACTTGCTGCCTGTATGTTTGGCAATTTTGTATTTCAGATTTGCACTTTTTGTTGGTACCGGTAGTTGTAATATTTTTACAACAAGCTAAAATTATAGTAGAAGTGGTATCTCCACCTACGAACGCCTCTACTTATGAACTTTTCTAGATAAGAACTGGGTATTCAAGATTTTTTTTGCCTCTTCTCAAGAACCATTTTCCACTTACAAACCTGAGCCTCCGAAACTGTAACCGGAAAAGGTAGGGAGGAGCTTCCGTGGGGCCTCTCTAGGAATCTCCTGGGAGGAAACAGGGCCTCCACCCTCTCTGTGGTTTTCCCAATCGCACACATTATTTGCTTTTACATTGATTCCTATGGTAAAAATTGCTGCTTCTTACAAACTTTTCTACTTAAGAGCCTGGTCATGGAACAAATTAAGTTTGTAAGTAGAGGTACCACTGTATAGAATTGCACAACTGGGAATAACTTTACTTTGGCTGAAAATGACATGTAAATTACTTCCAGTATTACTTCAACAACATAGCATGTAATATGAGATACTCATTATGAGCATTGATGTTCTGATGTAGCATTTTGGATAGATTCTCAGCTATGGTGAAAGTTACATTGCCATATTGAAGCAGTGTATCAGTCAATTTTGTGGAAGAATTTTGAGGGCACTTATCTTCAATTCATAATACTTTTGGAGTAGAGGAAGTATGAAAATTAGGAATTTTCTTATGCTGCCTTTATAATAAAAGCAAGGCACAAGTATGGGAATTTTCTTAAGTGAGTAAAGTTAGCAAATTAAGATTTTAAAATGTTCTTTATATTAACAATATTTTTTTTGTTTTATTTCATATGGTAAGAATTGACTTTTCGCTACTTATGTTATAGCCTGTGTGATATTGAATTAATGTGGAACTGTGTATTTCACTAACATTTTGGTGCCAGCTCAAGTGCCAGCTCACTAATTAGATGTCATTGTTAGACCTTGAGAACTGGACTTGGTTCATGAAGTTTTTTCCAAAAATGTTTCAAGTGTAATGCATTTAGAAGGGTAAATTGAATAGGGAAAAGTTCTTGTCCTCTTTAAGCAGTGAATTTGTGTATCTCTCTGTTAGCATGAAAAAGTAGGTCTTTTATGCTATTATTTCTACCAAGGAACAAAATGTCTTAACTTCAGCTATTGAAATACTTGCTTCAGAAAAGTCTTTGGTTATATTACATTAAATTAGTAATTGTATAAAGATTAAAATTGGGCGTATTTTATAGCATTAATGTATAACATTGCTTTAAATATATACAGTATTTTAATTTTATATTTTATAAATACATCTACCTATATGTCAAACTACATTATTCTAAGCATATCCAATGTGAAAAGCAAATAAGCAAGTAACACTATGTAAAATGTAGCTGTTCCTGGAATAGTTCATTAAATGGCAGAAAATATTAGGTTGAAGACTGATTATTAACATTATATTCATTTCTACAACTCTCTAGCTAAATATTCTTTTTCAGTGATGATAACTGGTATTTTTCTTATTTATATGTTGAATCACTTTATCCTCATTTTGAAGTAAGACTGTCATATAAAAAGCTGTGCAATTATTAATGTAGTGCTATAGGTGGTCCCAGTTATTTCTATTATTTGTGCCTAAAATTAATTTTATATTGTTTACATTCCCATCTTCTATCGCTACAATTGCCAAATAGTTGATGTAGATGTAATATATGTATATTTTATGCAAGTAGTTGTTTTCACATTAGTGCAGATTGAACCCACTGGACCTGGCAATGATATTTGCATTCCATTCCTGTTATAAAATGAAACGGCTAATTATGTTTTTTCAGCAACTTTGAAAACATACTGGTTTTGCCTTTGGTTAAATTTTTCTGATAAGAAGCTTTTTCATATTTTATTTTCATAAATTAATTTCTTGTAAGAAGTTAGAATTCAAAATATTTTAGAATTTAGAATGGAGCTTAATTAGTTACATGGGCAAGGCAGGGTTCTCTTGTAATTTGACTGTGATTGCAAATAAGCGCAAATCTGAATTATTATTACAAATACAAATCAATATATTTTATGTAATTTATTTTCAAACCATACTAGATAATATAAAATTATTCTTGTAAATACTGACAATTGCAAGGAACCCTTTTTATATATTTTGTTTCCTTTTCATGGAAAACGATATAACATCTTGTTTTAAAATATATTATTAAGCTTTTTAAAAATAGAATTCTTGAAATAATAAACGTGTCATGAAAATTATTCCCATTTGAAAAATTTCCTAAAGGACTGTTTTTCATATTATCATACCTGGTTATCATTCCTGGATGTTAGATTAGTGCAGTTAAATATGAACAGTTGGATCCAGGTATATCCAGTGATGGAGAACCTTTTTGGGACCCAATGCTCAAACTCGAATGCGCATGTAAGCGTGAGCAGGAAAACCTGGAGACCAGCTGGCAGGCATGTGCATGCCCGGGTTTTGCGCACTTTCCAGTCTGTTTTTGCAGGCCATTTTCCAGCGCTCAGGAAGATCAGCTGGCTGGCTCACATGTGCAGGAAACCAGAAGAGCAGCTGGTGATGGCATGTGTGCCCACAGAGAGGGTTCTGTGTGTCGTCTCTGGAACACGTGCCTGAGATTCGCCATCACAGTCATAGACCATATATCATATAATGCAACGAGTCTTACGTTTGTCAGAAAGTCATTGATCACACTATAAATATAAATCTGCATTTATTATATTTAAGTAAAATAAATGTTTACAATATTATACATAGGTTTTCAAACAAATGAAATGAAAAGCTATTATTTTCACACTTTATGTCGCTATTACTTGAAAATTCTTCATATAGAAAATGAAATTCAATGGTGAAAAAAGAAAGGCTCTTGGTTTAGGCAAGAAAAAGTAGGTCTTTATGCTATTATTTCTACCAAGGAACAAAATGTCTTAACTTCAGCTGTTGAAATACTTGCTTCAGAAAAGTCTTTAGTTATATTACATTAAATTAGTAATTGTATAAAGATTAAAATTGGGCGTATTTTATAGCGTTAATGTATAAAATATATATTTTAATTTTATGTTTTATAAATACATCTACCTATATGTCAAACTACATTATTCTAAGCATATCCAATGTGAAAAACAAAAAAGCAAGTAACACTATGTAAAATGTAGCTGTTCCTGGAATAGTTCATTAAATGGCAGAAAATATTAGGTTGAATACTGATTAGTAACATTATATTCATTTCTAGAACTCTCTAGCTAAATATTCTTTTTCAGTGATGATAACTGGTATTTTTCTTATTAAGCAAAATGCACAGGTACAATATATGGGTTACCTTACTCAACAGTAGTAATTGTGAAAGGGATCTTGGAGTCCCAGTGGACAACCATTTAAATATGAGCCAGCAGTGTGCAGCAGCTGCCAAAACCCCCCAAAAAACTAGGCTGCATAAACAGAGAGATAGAATCAAGATCACGTGATATGTTAATGCCACTTTATAATGCCTTGGTAAGGCTACACTTGGAATACTGCATTCAATTTTGGTTGTCACGATGTAAAAAAGATGTTGAGACTCTAGAAGGAATGCAGAGAAGAGCAACAAAGATGATTAGTGGCCTAGAGGCAAAAACATGAGAACGGTTGCTGGAACTAGGTATGTTTAGTCTAATGAAAAGAAGGACTAGGGGTGACATAGCAGTCTTCCAATATCTCAGCAGTTGCCACAAAGAAGAGGGGTCAATCTATTCTCCAAAGCACCTGATGGTGGAACAAGAAGCAATGGATGGAAAGTAATCAAGGAGAGAAGCAACTTAAAACTGAGGAGAAATTTTCTGACAGTTAGAATAGTTAATCAGTGGAACAACTTGCCTCCAGAAGTTATGAATGCTTCCAACACGGGAAATGTTTAAGGTCTGAAGTGGTGCAGGGTTTCCTGCCTAAGCAGGGATTGGACTAGAAGACCAGAATGGCAGAATGGGGAAGGGAGGATGAAGAAGAATCTGTAGTGTTGATTTCAGGTGGTATTGGCAATCTCAACAAATTAGGAAGCTAGATATTGTACAGGACTTGTGTGTGTCTATCACAACGAGTGATAGAATGATTGATGGTTCAGTGATTTAACTGGAGTAGGTAGAGCTGGAATTGATGGTCTGAATCGCTTATTGAAAAATTGATGAGGATTTATGTGCTTAGTTATCTTATTGTTACATAGATACAAATGTACAAAAAACGTGATGTTGAAAATCAATATCTTTTGGTTCAATTTCAGTGATCTCAAATGTTAATAGAAAAAAGTTGGATTTTTTATCTCAATTCAAAGCCTTTTTGTCATTGTGCATCATGTATACAATGAATTTGATTTCATTATTAAAGAAAGTGTGTATTATATGTTTTAAATTTAAAAAATTATTATTTTATTTAAGACATGCTTTTCTGTTATAAGTTTTGTTATAATATAGTGCAGAGATTCCCAAACTTTCTTGGTTCACAATGTCCTTAGAATCTCAATATTTTTTTATGATGTGCCTAGGCCAAAGTTAAACTACCTTAAGCTAGTACAGTGGTACCTCTACTTAAGAACACCTCTACTTAAGAACTTTTCTAGATAAGAACTGGGTGTTCAAGAGTTTTTTTGCCTCTTCTTAAGATGATCTCTGTGTGATTACTTGTTAATCAGTTTTATTGTACTGTGTGGAACTTTTGATAACTGCATCAAGAATTACATATATCCTGCATGTAGTTAGTTTGCTCCCCTCCCAGCTTGTTCAGATGATCTTGAAAAGCTATATCAGGTTGAACTTCAGTAGTCCTTAGATTGGTGATTTGAGTTTATCAGTGATATGGGGCTGCTGAGGCAGCTTAGTGGTTCGATTCTCATGAGCGAATAAAAACCGCTGAGGGGCAGGATAGGAGTCTCCCCCAATTGTCTACTGGCATTCAGGTGTCCCGTGGGCAAGATAACACTGCTCGAAAAAAATTCTTTCACTGAAGCAGCCAGCCACTTCGGGATACCTGACTAACATGCGCCATACAGTTGTTTTTTTTAAAAAAAAGTGATACAGGCAAAACTGGAAATTTGAAAAAATAAAAAACCTAACTCAGAATGCTATAACAATAATCCATGTATATATTGCTGTAAAAACTTAGACATGTCCATGCAGTCACTTGGAGTCAAACTCATTTTAAGAGGAATATTATCTTTACAATTAACCACACATTATATGTAAAAAAACCTCAGGGTGTTCACCAATACTGTACATTGTTGAGGTTTATGGGATCTAGTTTCTATAAGTAATACCTGCTCAATAAAATGATGTGTTGCTGGAGAGATATTATAAATAATGTGTTTTGAGACACCATTGGGAATATTCCAAAGCTACAGACTAGACCAGGGGTGTCAAACTAGTGGCCACGCCAACCACAACTCCGTAAATGGGGAAAACATTGCAAAACGTCATGTGACAACAATGTGATGTGGCAAGTTTGACACCCATGGACTACACCATGAAAATAATAATACAAAAATACTTGAACTTGCAGACTAAAGTTAAACGCTTTAAAAAAAAGGAAATTTGTTGTTACTTGAGCCCTCAGACTTATATCTAAGGACTTTTGTTTTCTGGAAACACCCTACTTTTACAAAAAAAAAAACCCACCTTATTTGGAACTGCCTATATTGTTAGATGCCACCTTTATAATTTTTAAGTTCTTGACTAGGATTTGAACTATTAGGTTTCTGTTAGTCTGTTAGACAATGAATCTAACTATAGACTACCTACATATAATAATCCCCCAATGTGACAGACTATCTTGATGTGATTGTGGAGCTTGTATCCTCTGAGGAAGATGAGAAATATGCCAGACGTTCAAGCCTACTAAACAGTCTCATCAGGGAGTCAATTAAGTGCCTCTGCCATAAACCAATCGATGACACGTAATTTACAGGAACCTATACTACACCAGTTGCTGCCGAGGTGATCAAGGACCATGCTAGGTATTTGAATTCCTGGACTTTTCGTGACAAATGGGCTACATAACTCAAGAATGTTGGCTGAGAAACCAGGGCCAGCAGTTTCAGAATTACTGAATGAAAAGTTGGATTCCCATGGCAAATATTGAAAGACCAAAAAGAAACAAATAATGATTTGTTATTGCAAATCAGACCAAAGAGAAGAGGCTATTCGAAAAGAATGCACTAGTTCTGGAAAAGAAAAACATCCAGAAACAGAAATAATAGAACAGAGATTAATCAGTCAACACTAATTTATAATATGAAATAAAGTATTCAGAGGAGTAGAATGTCTACCCAGGGCAAAGAAATCAGAAGCAGAAGCCAGGGGGAGTTGATAGTTAAGCCACTATCACTATTGAACTGTATGTTCATTTGCAAACCAGACATCCTTTCCTCCACTTTCTCCTCAGAAACAACAAAATCATCTAACTGGAAAAGAAGAATAAGAAATCAAGAATAACAGCATTTAGAAGAACAGAAAAAAACAACACAATAATGTGGCCTGCATTAAAGTTTGCTATAAAAACAGCTTAAGTATTAAACGATGCCAATACTATATAAGCATCCCCAAGCTGCAAGAAACAGATTAACTAATGGGCAGTTTAGCTGCTGTTATAACTGAAGATCTTGGTTGCAAAATGTCCAAAGAAGAAAAAAGGCCACTATCAAAATGGAAGTAGAGTTTGGAAAATAAGATCACAAAGCAACATCAGATGCAAGCAAGGTAGAACTGAAGCGAAAGGGAAAAAAGTTGAAGAGCAACATCAAGGAACACTTCATCAAGAAATATGTTCTAGAGACAAGACCAAGGAAGCACTGGAAATAATAAATTAATAAACAATAGCCATAGCCTAGAAAATCAACAGAAATGAAGTTTAAATTGTACACTACAGGCAGAATTTCCAATTTCAGTTAAAACAAAAGTATTTCTATCAATCCATCAATTGAGAGGCTATAATGAGCCAGCCAACACCTTACAAAGAATAGATATGCAGTGGGAACAGTTATGGGATGACCCAAAGAAATACATTATGAATGCTGATCCTTCGGGATTGGGCTGCAAAGAAGTCTAAATGAATGAATGAATGAATGAATGAATGAAAAAAGAGGGAGGGTGAAGTTGAAATTAAAGAACTTGTAATAACAGCAGAAATGGCAAAGAAAGGGGAAAAGAAAATCAAGGCCTGGTCAGCACCAGTTGAAGATAAATTGCATTTATGTCACTGATCTGCACCCACTCATTGCCAAGCAGTTTAACAAATATTGCAAGGAAGTGAAATTGAAGATTGGTTAACAACTGGCAAAACCTACCTGATAATGAAAGCTCCAACAAAAGGGACAGCACTAAGCAACTACAGGCCAATTACCTGCTTATCTGTAACTTTCAGATAACTGTAACTGGTTTGATAGCTGATGCATCTAATTGAAAATAAACTTTTTCCATGTGACCAGTAAGGAAACTATGCAAACAATAGTGGGACAAAAGATACAGTTTGGAAAACTGTAAGAAAAAGATCAACTTTAATGTAGCTTCGATTGTGATTAGCTTCAATTCAATTATATTGGCTCCCTTTTCACATGGCTGGATAATTAAGTTCCTGAAAATAAAAATCTGTAGAAACATAAACTTTGTACAAATATCAGTGGTACAATGCAAGACACAGTTACTAGTCAGTGATGAAAAACCAGTAGAGAAGAATCTTTCAAGTAGATTCACTATGATTACTATTGTTGATTTCTCTATCAACAGTACGGAACAAGTTAGACCATGGCTATTGAACATCAAAAACACCTGCCAGGCTATATTCTTTAGATGGACAATCTGAATGTGTATGGAAAAACATCATCTGAAATAGAATTGTTGCTCAATCCTGTCCATATATTCAGACAAAATATTACAGTGGAGTTTGTTCTGGTCAAAAATACCCCCTTCATCATCAGCAGGGGAAAAAATAGTGAAAACCTAAAGAATCAAGATGACATATTGAAATAACGTCAAGAATCTGCATGAAGATGTTCATTATGAATATCTGAGCATTCTTCAAGCTGATAACATTAAGCATACTAAAGCCAAGAATAGTGATGTTGAACCTTTTTTTGTTCGGGTGCCGAAAGAATGTGTGTGCACGCTATTGTGCATGCGCGAGTGCCCACATCCATAATTCAATGCCTGGGGAAGGCGAAAACAGCTCCCCCCCCCCCGGAAGCCCTCTGGAGACTGGAAATGGCCTGTTTCCCAACTTCTGGTGGGCCCAGTAGGCTCATGCTTCATCCTCCCCAGGCTCCAAAGGCTTTCCTGGAGCCGGGGGAGGGTAAAAATGCCCTTCCCATCTCCCAGAGGCTCCCTGGAAGCCAAAAATGTCTTCCCAGAGCCTCTATGTGAGCCAAAAATCAGCAGGCCGGCACATACATGCATGTTGGAGCTGAGCTAGGGCAACAGCTCGTATGCCATCAGATATGGCTCTGAGTGCCATCACTGGCCTAGATGAAGGTTAGTAATAAATGCATAATGAGAGCAAAGATCTTAAAATCCAAAATCAGTGGCACAAATGCCATCAAGATTATTAATAATCAGGTAATCCCAGTTACTAGATGTAGCTGAAATACTGAACTGAATTCCAGCAGACTTAGAAGTTCTGGATAAGAAAGCAAGGAAAACAACAACAACAACAACAACAACAATAATAATAATAATAATAATAATAATAATAATAATAATAATAATAATAATAATAATAATTTATGCCATTCATCCATGCAATGCTTTTGGCAGGACTCAATTTACCAAGACACAAAGGTGGGCATGGAAAAAGAAAAAGGGACATTGGAAGAATATTTGAAGGTCAGTGAAAAGATTCACTTGAAGCCATTATACAATGAAGATTTACTGAGTACCAGAGAAATTAAGTTGGCCATTACATAAAAACAATAGCAGGCAAAGCAGATTAGGACAAAAATTGGCAATGGCTAAGAGCAGGAAAATTGAAGAAAGGGGCTAATTATGTTGTCAGAAAAACAAGCCTTAAGAACAAATGCATATAAAGCCACAGTTGAGAAGACAACAACAGATAGCAAAGAAGCTGAGGAAACAATGGGCCATGTAGTTAGCTGCTGCAATAAGATTGCACAGATTGTTGATAAACAAAAGCATAAAAAATAGCAACAAAGGTTTATTGGAATATCTGCAAGAAAGAACTGGTGGATCCACAAATAGAATAATAGAAAATGAAAAATAAAAAAATGGTCTGAACTTCAATATTCAAACAGATAAGCATCTGCTACACAACACTCCTGACATAGTAATTGTTGATAAAAAAGGACAAGAAAATCTGGATAATTGGTGTGGCAATATCTGGAGACAGAAGAATAGTAGTGAAATAACTCTAGAAAATTATGAAAAAAACTGCAAATAGAAGTAGAATGACTGTGGCAAAAAAGAAGCGATAGTACCGGTAATAATAGGTGCGTTGGGTGCTACTCTAAAACACTTCAAGCACAACTTGATTACCATTGGCATTAACAAAATCACCAGCATTCAATTTCAAAAGGAAGCTTTATTTATAGTTTAGTTTAGTTTTATTGGATTTATAGGCCACCCAACTCGTGACAGACTCTTGGCGGCGTACAATAATAAAAAAGTATACAACAATTAAAATCCCAATAAAACAATCAATAAAAATAATCCATTAAAAAAAAAATCATTTCTGGGCTGGAGCAGAGTACCAGCAAAGCCATGTTTTTAAGGGTTTCCAGAAGGCCAGGAGGGTGGGAGGCAGAGCGGATCTGCAGTTGGTTCCAGAGCGACGGGGCTGGTACAGAGAAGGCCCTCCCCTGAGGTCTTGCCGGTTGGCACTGTTTGGCTGACCGGACCTGGAGAAGGCTGACCCGGTGGGCTCTAATCAGCCTCTGGAAAGTATGAGGCAGAAGACGGTCCCGTAAATAATCTGGTCCTAAGCCATGTAAGGTTTTATAGGTGATAACCAACACCTTAAATTGTGTCCAGAGACCGATTGATAGCCAGTGCAGTTCGCGGAGTGTTGGAGTTATGTGGGTGTACCCAGGCACACCCACAATAGCTTGTGCGGCTGCATCTTAGACTAATTGAAGTCTCCAAACATTCTTTAAAAGTAGCCCCATGAAGAGCACTTACATCCTGCAGTAATATTATTTATCTGTCTTTCCTGGGTCATTAGGAAATCTAAACAGCTGGCCATAATAATAAAAACATGCCACAAAGAGCAGTGATAAACTACAGTACTTCCACATTGTTGCCAAAAAACTGCTTCCACATTGTTGCCAAAAAAATTAGATGGATGTCTCCATATTCTACTTAAGGAAGACTTTCTTATAAATTAAAGCAAACCAAAAATAATTTTGTAAAATATAGGTAATGTTGCTTTAAAAACTATGTTTTTGTGTTTAATGTTTTAAACTGTTTTAAATTACCATTATTACAGAAACTTGATTTTTATAAATAGGAAATGAAAGCAATTTTTGTTAACAAGTATCCTAAAGCAGGATCCTATAATTTAAATTTAAATGGATTAAATGACTGTCAGGATTAGTAATAGAAAACAGACCTGAAGTGGCTCTCACTGTAATCAAAGGAACTAATTATTTTCCTTAGTAACAATTTGAGTTCATTATCAATTGCCATTAATATAGAAATATTGCTCTTGAAAAATCCCCTCTCAATGCAGATACAAATTCTTCAGCTAACTAGGATAAAAGAATTCTGTTTTCGATATGTTTTCAAGTCCAGCTATTACTTTTCCCCTGACTCCATTTTATTTTGTTTTCCTCTTTACTCTGTAAAGGTTGTGTCCTTTCCTGTTCTCTTTGACAAGTTACCCCTCCCCTTTCTGTGTAGATTGTCCAGGCAGCAAACTGACAAGAGTCAGGGTGAGTAGGAAGAAGGAAGCGTTGGGTATGAACCATAGTCTTTTACATTTCTCCGAAGCAAGAAGGCCATTGGCTGAATTGGGCTGGGCACCCACGTGATTGGAATGTGGCTGTAGTGGCTCTAACTGTAGCGCAGTCATTGAATACAGGAGGCTACTGGATATTATAGACTGAATGGAGGTGCAGTCAGCATCGGAGATGGGGTAGGTGTAACATTGGCATTGTGCTCCTAGTAGAAACTAGCATTTGTATTTCTGGCAATGGGTTGATCCATGCATTTGTATTGACAAATATTAGAGAGGGCAGCCTCGTGGTTTTTACCCGTCTCTTCATTTTGACTTTTACAGAAATATACGAGAGACAGATTGTTAGCATTATAATCCATGTTTTTGATAGTCTGGAAGAAGCTGGTAATGGTGCACTTAGAAGGCAGTTGGAAAAAAAGATGTCATTATCGGGAACAAAAGATTGTTTTAAAGGTTTGACATAGAAAACAGGAAAATGGTATCTTAGGAGACGGAGAAAGGGTAACAAAGAATGAAACGGATTCATTGCTTAGAGGAATGAGAACTGAGCCCATTGAAATCCTCTGGTTCTCCTTCTCCTCCTCCTCCTCCTCCCTCCTGTCACAGAAGCAGCAGCAGCCAGAGAAAAAGACACAAAGCCACACAGGAGATGCCTTGATGTGAATCTAACAGTCCCGCAGAATAGAGGCTGTAGGGGAAGATGAGGCAAGTATTATAGAAAGCAAATTATTCTAGCTTTGAAATATTTGATTTGACGTTGGGAAACCAGGAGGATTCTGTAATGAAAATGGTGCAAAATCATATGCCTTTGTTACTGACATGATGTGTAAGTGGCACTTCTGCGGTTTGCTGCAGCAGCTTATGCTTCCTTACTAAAAAGAAAAAGCTACCTAGAGACAAGAAGGTTTTCTGCATTGCTGCAATCAGGAAGTATAATAAAGCAGTTGCCACCTGAAAAAAAAGCAATTGCTGAAATAGGAAATAAAGATGAATATTGGTCTCTTCTTTTGCTTTCATCAACCGAAGCTGTCTGACTTATGGTATATTCATCATCAAAAAGATTCTGAGAGTTATTCAGTCTTGGATAATATTAAAAAATAGCAAATGAGATGTTTTTTCTTTTTTTTCTTGTCATAGTTTTCTAATGTAATAATTAGGTCATCTTAGATATTTCAGTATGTCTGAAAAATGAAGGATTTTTCAGTATCAGCAGAATTATAAATAGTAAGGCAGTGCAATATTTTAAAGTAAATGGACAAATTGAAAATAATATTTGGTAACATAAGCAGCAGATAGCATTTTAGAGGAAATTTGCTGCTTTTGTGGGAAGAGCTGGGTAATCCAGATTATTCTTTAAAATCCGTTATCTAAATTTAGAAATGCTAATTTTGTACATATGTATGCTTTTATTTTCCTGTTTTTTTACAACATTGATTTCATTTATGAGTATTGTCTTATTTTAATTATGTCAACCAATATTCCTTATTTTAAAAGAATGGGAGGAAACTATACTTAGGGCAGCCCTGTTGAAATCCATGAGGCTTCAGTCATGAACTGAATAAATGGAACCCGATTGAATTTGTACTGGTCTTTAATCTTGAATCTCACCTAATTTGTTTTTAGAAAGTGTACAAGATAAAATTTCAAGATAATGTTATGATTTTAATAATTATAGCAAAGGGTATAAAATATAACCTGCTATTTAAATAAATTCAACAGAACTAAATAACAGTGCTATGTATAACATCTGATACTGAAGTTCCATTGAACTCAATATTATTTTTTCTTGCTTAAACATAGACATTTGCCACTTGGTATCTATATGAAAAGTATTGTATGAATACTTTTTTATGAAATGTATTTTAGGATATGTAATTTTAACCATTCAGACAATATTACTATATAAATTGGTAGCAGTTCCAAAAGGCTAACATAAATAACTATGGCACTTAAGCAGTAGAAGATGAAGGTGGAGTAGTAGAAGTAGAAGAAGATGAAGTAGTAGAAGATGAAATAAGTAGTAGAAGATGAAGGGAGAATAATCTATTCATAAAGGAAAATATTTGTAGCCTAGGGTTGAAATGTGGGATCCTTGGTGCTCTCAGAGCTTGGTCGTTTTCTTCCAGATGCTTTATTACTGAAAATAGGTAACAGCAGTGCAAGTGAATAATCTAGGAAATAATCTACTTGGTTTTGTGGGTGTGAACAGAAAGATATTATTAGCATTATATATATATATACCATGGCGCTAAACTACCGGTAATTGGGCGTGCTTGCTGCTAATCTTCTTCGTGCAGCGGAAATGCAGAGAGAGATAGGAATCAAAGGAATCAAAATCAGAATAGAGCTGGAGGGTAACTTGGAGGGCGTCTAGTCCAGCTCCAGGAGATCCTATGCCATTTCAGATAAGTGACTATCCAGTCTCTTCTTAAAAACCTCCTGTGATGAAAGCACCCACAATGTTTGAAGGCAAATTGTTCCACTGGTGAATGGAACATTAACATTAACTCACTGTTGGGAAGTTTCTCCACAATTCCAGGTTGCTTCTCTCCTTGATTAGTTTCCATCCATTGTTTCTTGTCCTGCCCTCTGGTACTTTGGAAAATAAATTGATCCCCTCCTCTTTGTGGCAGCCTCTCAAATACAGTACTGGAATATTGGTATCATGTCTCCCCTAGTCCTTCTAGCCAAACTCAAGTCCTGCAACTGTTCTTCATATGTTTTAGTCTCCAGGCCTTTAATCATCTTAGTTACTCTTCTTTGTACTTTTTCCAAAGTCTTAATATCTTTTTTTATAATGTGACCAAAACGGGTTGCAGTATTCCAAGTGTGGTCTTACTAAGATTTTATAAAGCAGTTCTAATAATAATGGCATTGACCTGTCACCTGTCGGTCAAAGAAACTACTGTTACTTAATTTGGACTAATAATTTTAAGCCCCAACCTCACTGACTTTTATGAAAACCTTTATGAATGGGGAAAATGCAACTCTACTGACCTCTTAGTTGGATTGAATTTATACTGTATTAATGTTAATGAAAACTATAATCAATAATATATAATCACGAAACTGCAGTAAGGAAGACAATATTTAAACCATACAGTGCAAATGACAAATAATGCTTCCTAATATTAAACTTCGGAAGCACATGAAGCACATGAAATGCCTAAACGTCGGAAGCACATGAAGTACAGGGAATTCACGTGCAGAACAGCAGAATGATTGACAATATGTTGAATATCCCTAGAGCAGGAGTGCTGAAATTCTAGTAAAGTGCTATCTAGTGCAGTCATTGCCTTTATTCCCCAGGCCTGTTTGTTGCTTTTGGTTAAAGTCCATTCAATCTCCTGTCCTCAATATTCTGTCCTTTGTTGAAATCTTTCCATTACTCTTTCCATCACTCTCCTCTCTTTCAGAGGTGGTTCCTTCTGGTTTGGACCAGTTCTTTAGAACTGGTTCTTTAGAACTGGTAGCAGGAATTCCCCCCTGCTCATTGAACTGGTAGTGATGGCCAGCTAGCCACACCCACAAATTGACTCAGCGACACCATAGGTGACGCCATATTTTTTTCGCTTCTGTGCATGTGCAAAAGCGGGTTTTTTTGTTTCTTAACTTGGAGTCCCTTCTATCACCACATTGATTTCCTGATATCACGGCTTCTTCCACTTCTGTCTTTTAGGCCTATTCAGTTTATTTGTTGCCTGAATACTCTTCCATTGCTGCTACATTTTGTTCTTATTTTTAACCCATTGCTTTCTGCCACCTCTGATTCTCTTTTGTATGTGTGCATTTATTTTCTTGCCTTCTCTTAATTCACTCTGCTGCTTCTCCTATCCTGTTCTCCTGTTTCAATGTTTTTTCTGTTTTTTCTTGTGGTTTTTTTCCCTTGCTCCTTCTTCCAGATTGTGCTTGATCTGTAACAGTAAAATAACTAGTTTTTTCATCATCATCAGATGGAGTTGTGAAACTGAATTTCAATGTCATAGCACCCTCTATTAATAAATATATATATATCTACAGTACTTGTTAATAGTACTGTATACAATACCATATTTTTCGGTGTATAAGACGCACCCTTTTACTTCAAAACAATGTGTCAAAAACTGGGTGCGTCCTATACACCGAACGTTGCTGAGGCCGCTTGGCAGCCTTTGGCAGGAAGCCGGCAGCTCAACCCTGGGGATGCCCCTGAAGGCAGCCAAACAGGACCGCCTCTTCTGCACTTCGATCAAGGGGACACTTTGCCCAGTTTTCTGTAGCATAAAATTTATTGATTTTTTCATTCTTACTTGAATATAATATTGAAAAGACCCACTCTGAATTTCATTGCATTTTTATATGATAAAGATTTCAGTATTAAATAATTACTTAATATTAAAATTTCCATTGTATTTTTTACAATCTGTCTGTCTAAAACTTGTTAATAAAAGGGGGAAATAAAGGAAATTTAAAAAGATTTAAAATACCAAAAAGTATGTTGAAAAATAAAAAGGATTTTAAAAAAAAGGTAGGTTTCTGATTTCTTCTTCTTTGATAATCTACCACTTTACAATGCGTGTAGACATTTAGGCCCATTAGAAACCAAACTGTAAGTTAATATACTTGCTATGCTGTGTGATATTTGAATGTATGGAAACCATTCTTGCTTAAATCTGGTTAAACTTCTTGTGAAGTATGAGTTTTGTATTAGTTTTATCATCACTATGTATTCTCTTAAGGACCAATCAGTTATCGTACAAAATTTTGTATCCCTTTTCCTTTAATTTGTTAATTGGTGTAATTATTTTAGACTTAATTCATAGATTTAGTTCATAATTCTTCCCATTATTGTGTTGCGATTATTTGTTTGAAAGTTTGCATCCATTTTATCATATAATTAATTTGTTCTGTTTAACATCATGTATAAAATTTATATATGTGCCCTAATACATAGTGTTGGTTTTGTGTGATCATTTCATTTTTTTTTTTACTTAATATGCTTCTTTCTTCTTCACATCTGATTTTATCCTTCCTGCAATTTGTAAATACATCCCCCATGATTTAAGTAGTCTTTTTCAGTAAATTTGCAGAATCTTAATTAACCATATCTTCATATACGGTAACATTTTTCTTGCTGTAATTATCTGCAACATGAAAAATATTTGAAGGAAAAGCCAGAGATGAAACTATACGGCCTGTTATTCCCTTTGAAGAATTCCTTACATTTATCAAATTTCGTTTATTAATCTTTTCTTTAACATATTTCCTCCATGTCTCTATACCATAAATATCTATGAAATCTATTAGCTAAGCCAATTATTTCCAGAATTGCTATTCTGCTATTTGGAAATTTTATTCAGTAATATTCATGACAGCTTGCTTTATGATGCAATTTGAAATTTGGGAGAGTGAGACCACCTCTCTTTTTGAAATCTCATAGAATTTTTTGTTTGATTCTGGGTTTTTTCCATCTTTATATAAATTTTGTGACAGTTTCTTGCCATTTCTTGCCAATTAGTACCATTTGAAATAAATAGTTTATCTTGGGTAATACATTCATCTTGAAAATTGTAAAATATCTTATAATCAAAATTGTTTTAGATTCCTCCATTATTCAAGATCTCGCTTAATTTCTGGCCATAATTTTATATTGTTATTTTTATATATTTCTTTATTGTGTCCTATCAATTCCAAACTAATGTTTTGTAAATAGAGTAACAACTCAATTCTTCTGGCAGAAAATTGATTTCTCTTTGTAATAAAAATGCTGTAGCTAGTTTTATTTATTTATTTGTTTATTTGTTTATTTGTTTGTTTATTTATATTTCTATGCTGCCCAGCTCCTTAGGGTCTCAGGGCGGCTCACAACAAAAGTTTTGTTTTCTTAAAGAGTTTTATATAAACTGTTCTCCATAATTGTAAATTGTTTTCATTAACTGAAATGTACTAATTATCACAGTTAATACTGCATTATCTGCTTACAATTTTAAGCTTACATTCTTCTTCACAAATGTTGAGGCCTATTACTTGTTTATCACTGTGGGCTACTTTTAGCCAATATTTCTTTAGCAATGATAAATAGTAAAGGAAAAAATATTTATTCTTGCCTTGTCCCTTTACTGATTTGGAATTCTGTCAACACATTATTGCTTTTTGCCATTTGTATATCCTTTAACCCAAGCTTGCATCTCTTCTGCCTGATTCATTTTATTTAGTACCATTCTTAGTTGTCAAAGGCTTTTTTCCATCCAAAAAAATGTGTTCAGCTTTCTTCTTTTTGTTTATATATTTTGTTGTATTTATTATGAATCTACTCTAGCCCTTTATATTTCTCTATAAGAAAAAAATCCGTTTGATCCAAATTAGAATAGAATAACAGAGTTGGAAGGGACCTTGGAGGTGGTCTAATCCAACCCCTGCCCAGGCAGGAAACCCTACACCACTTCAGACAAATGATTATTCAACATCTTCTTAAAAGCTTCCAGTGTTGGAGCATTCATAACTTCTGGAGGCAAGTTGTTCCACTGATTTTTATCTACCAGTATATCTGAAATACATTTCTATAGTCTGTTAGCTAATATGTAAGTGAAAATCTTGTAATTCAGCAAGGAGATTGTGTGGATTACTACTTGAGATTGACATACTCTTAATTGAAGGTAAATATTTATCTTTGTCACATATACATTGTCCTACTGAAACCCATATTGAGTTACCTTTAAGATTTTTATTATTTTTGAAAGTTGCTACATAGAATATGGCTTCTAATCCTTCCTGGATGATAAAGCCAACTGACACTTCTAATTGATGTCCTGAACTGTGAATGCCAAAAAGCCTTGTTTATATGATGAGTTTCTGATTCGTCTTTTAAGTATCTCTTTTTTTTGTCTAAACAGACATATATAAATTATTAAATGGTGCTCCATAATATTCAATATTAGCATTGTTTAGTAGTAGTAAATGCTCTTCAATATTTAATAATAATATTTAACATTAAAATACTTAAATAGAATGCTACTTAATATTTAATTTTTTTGGAAATTCAGTGTTGTTCTGTCACTTGGTATTAGTTTCAAATGATTGTTGAAATTTTTGTTACCAAGGCTTGTAACTGCTTTATACAGCTAGTCCTTGTTTTAATAATGATTTATTCAGTAACTGTTCAAAATTACAATGATGCTGAATGAATGGTACTTCTAGTTTTTCCTTGGAGATATTTCTGTTGCAAGGACCCCATGGCCAGGTGATCAGAATTTGAGAACCCAGCATTCACAACTGCCAAGTGCACTTCAGTCCTCCCCGTCTTTCTGCCCCCCCCCAACTTTGCCCTTTTACCCAACCTGTGCTCTGCACCTCTGCCATCTTGCCCTCCACCACACCCAGGTGATTTTCACCATGTTCTCCCTCCTGCTGCTGGAATGGCTCACATGCCGGTCCCTCTCCAAAGCAGCTTTTGGGTGCATGCGGCATTCCCAAGGCCTTGTGCTGCCAGCAGCTACCTTTGCAAAGAGTTAGCCCAGGTACATCTTGTATAAGCAGGAGGAAGGAGATAGTGAAGATTGGTAGGAAAAAGCTGAGGCTGGGGTGGCAGAGTGCCGGGTAACCAAAACAGTAAGATGGAAGGGGAGATAGGTGGGTAGGGACTGAAGTAGCAACAAAAATGAAGCAGAAGGCAGGAGAAGCCTAATTAGGGCAAAGTCTTGGCCTAAGAACTGAAACTGGGACTGATGACTGGGACACATTAAGTGATGTGTTAACGCAATATTTCACTTAACCTTAAGAGACGTTTAGACAATGCTTAGTGATGGAAATTCCTGCCCCAGATAGGGTCATTAAGCAAAGAACATTTGAAATGCAGAATTCCTGTTTGAAGTGATACCTATTGAATAAGACAAAATAGCCTTAAACTGAATCCGAACAAATCAGAAATTACGTTGGTAAGCACTTACAAGAACTAGATTGACTGAATTTCATTTTTTCTATTTGAATAGATGCATAACATTATAATTCTTTATGAGCCAGAATGGTTCGCTGATATTTTAACAGTTGCATATAATATTTAGAGTCTATACAGTCTCGGGCACAGGCAATTTGCTAATCTGATTTTGTTTTTTTTTTTAAAAAGACTCCTGAAGTATTCTTAATGTAAGTCTGCCCTTGAAGCCCTCTAAAATAGGTCACCAACCTCTTGGACCTCAGGGATCACCAAATTCGTAATTTTAAATCCCATGGACCACCAATATGAATTTTTTAAAAAACAAATAGCATTTAGTACAATATAAAAATGCAAATAATTTTTCTGCAAACCACCAAAATTTTCTTGTGGACCATCAGTTGGTCCATGAGCATCACCTGCTCTAAAAGAGATTTAAAAAGGTGGATACTACTGTACTAACTCTTCTTTGTCTTCCACTCCTCCAGCTTCCTTGAAAATTTTCAATTGAGTCCAGGATGCTGTGTAGGCTCTTTACAACATTTTGTTTTTTTCAGCTAGTCTTTTTCTTTCATCTAATCCTTCATTTATTTAATTCTTGCCAAAGTGTTACTTTAGTAATTAACACTTCATTATCTACCTTTTTCATTCTTGAGAAGAGTACAAACCCTTACTCCTTCTTTCAATGCTATCATTTTACTAAAATGAAAAGTAGTGTGGATGAACCTCTTGACACATTAATTAGTCTCTCTGGGTACAATGATACTCTGCATGCAATATGCATATTTACAGTACATTTATATATTTATACTCATTTCCTGGTGCAAATGTTTACTAAGTAGGTTTCATGTTGTGTAGTCATCTTTTAATATGCAAAATTTCAACTTGCAAATGCTTTGAAAAATGATTGCAATGAAGAATATAAGTTTTTTCTGTAACCTAATACTATTTTCCCCAAAATTACTACCTTCTAAGCCAGGGGTGGGCAATTAATTTTGCCATAGGGCCGCATGAGAAATTGGGATGGCTTTAGAGGGCTGGACTAATATAATTAACTCAGCGGGCGGGCTGTATCTGGCCCTCGGGCCGCATTTTGCCCAGGTCTGTTCTAAGCAGTCATTAAAATCTGATCTATTTTGGAAAATAAATTGTTTCTTTTTAAAAAAAAATAATTGTATTGATTATAAAGAAGAAAACATACAAACAAACATAAGACATAAGACATAACAAAACATTAAATGAGCATTTCCAAAATGTAAACTGTAGGTGGTACACATCACAAAAGTAAAAACTTAATGCGGTGACTATCAAAAGTGATTTTCATGGATATATTGTGTCGATATATATTAATTTATCACTAAGTAGGGATAACATATATAAGTTGAGATTAACATAATTTACATTTTCATTCTTATTTTGCGTATATTTGGAACTTATATAGTCAAATGTAAACTCTATAGAATTGTAATGATCCCATCCAAAGATCATACAAAAGGGTAAAAATGATTTCTAAAAATTCAGGGAGATGTCACCCCCTCCCCCCCCAAACATTGTCAGTACTACGTACCTCATCGGTTGGGTTTGTCAATATGTGAACTAACCAGTAATGTATGTTTGGAGGAAATTGCCTAAATTTGCAATTTCTGTACCAAGTACAAAATAGGAATTGATGATATGGAAGCCAGGCATCAAATTTACAGGTAGCCTTTGATCAATGATTATAATAAGCCTGCCCATTACTCTTTCAAGTTGTGATGGCTATTAAATGAAGCACTCACATGCTTGCTCCATTTGAATGACTCTATCTGTTTTCCCCAATGCAGTTATAAAGTGGAGCAGGGATGCCTCAGGGTCCCTGGGAGGCAAGCCCTGCCTGGGCTTTTCCTATTCCCTGAGGCATCCTGTGCTCCGCTTCCCACCCTCAGAATCCCTGCAGGCCCTGGGCCTGCTTTGCCATCCCATCAGATCCTCCTACACTATTCTCTACCCATATCACATACTGCACACTTATTTTTTACTGTAGATATCCTTTTGGAAACTCCATAAGTTACATTCCTGGCCTTATTTAGGCCAGGAAAATGAATGAATGGGACCAAACTAATTAGCAAGGAAGATTCATTTGATTTTTTTTTACTTACTGTTCATAGTTCACATATGAATTAAACTTTTCTCCAGTCATCTCATATGCCCCTGGTATGAATGGAATATTTGTATATACATGCATACTTTCTGATCGTCATGGAGCAGCTGACACACAGTCCTTGAAATCAAGGAAAATGCTTAACTGTACTCCCATCCAAAATACCCTGTTGCTCATTCATGGCTGAACACCTACTATTTTAGAACTAAGTTTTCACTTACATTTTAATATACTGTATTTCAATTAGGTGCATTCTCTGCTTAATTTCCATTTTATTTCACTGTTTTAGAAAAAAGTAGGAAAATAGATTTGTCTATTGTACTCAAGTAACATTCTCAAATGGAATGTTAGTCACATAACATCTATGTATGCAAGTACTTGCCATCAGGCATATGGTGAAACGGTTGCCTACTATCCTTTCTGTAGCTACCTAGAAGCATATCCATTTTTCATAAAATTCACATGGAATTTAGAGATCATCTAACCCTTTTAGTCAATACAGGATCCACTTAACAGCTCCCGCATGTCCATTCAGCCTGTTTGACGGCTTTCATCAAGGAAGAACTTACCATTTCATATGGTAGTCTGGTTCACTTCATAACTTATTTGAACTTTCCCCTTTGTAATTTTAACTTTATAAATGACAGTGACAAATTGAAGTAAATTCAGGGGACATGCCTACCCTGTGCGGTATCAAAGTAAGTACTGTACTTTGTCTTGTGAAACAGCCCTTCACATACGACTGTTGTCGTATCTCCTCTCAGCTATCTTTTAAGATAAACATATCTTAGATCTTTTAATCATTCCATATGGGATTTGGTTTCTGTACCTCTCAGTTTCTTGATGATTTGAATTTACTTCAAATTGTCATTGTCATTTATGAAGTATGGTACTCAGAGCTGGAGACATTACTCCACAAGTGAGGCCTGGTCTCAGTCCCAGTTACTTTTCATTATCTGGACTCTGAGCTCTTGTGGATGCACCCCAATATAGCAGTTGCATTACACTGCTAACTCATGTTTGACTTGCAGTCATATAAGTCAAGTCTTGCCCATCCTATAATTGTGTTTTACAGGTTTCCTATGCATGCAGAATTTACATGTTATCAGTTAAATTGTTCATTTTAGCAGACTGCTCAAGTCTGTCCTGATTATTTGGAATTGCTCTTTTATGTAAACATTAGCCAAGAATGTATACCAAAAATGGGCAATGATCTGTAAATAGATATATTTATTTATGTAATAAAAATAAAAAGAAACAGTAAACATTAGCCACTTTTCTGAGTTTTGTATTGTTTGCAATCTTTATAAATATCCCTTTTATGTTAAACATTAGCCAAAACATAAAAGATAGAGGCCTGGGCATTTTAAAAAATATTTCTTTTCAAGCTGAAGTTGCTTCGAACCATTGATGAGCACTCTTTGAATACAGTTATTTAATCTTCTCTAGTCCAATAATAGATTCTAGGCCATGCTATACAATTTTATTAATAAGGAGTTATTCCATCGAAAGCTTTACTGAAATCCAGATACAACATGTCTATTATTCTATCATTATTCTGACCTACTAAATTTATTACTCTCACAGATAAAGATTATATTAGTTAGGCAAATTTCTTTATAACAAGCCCATTCTAATTGCAGCTAACTGTAGCATACCTATCGAAGTGTTTATAAACATACTGCCTGATCATCATTTTAAAAATCTTGTCCAGCATAAATATCAGACTGACTTGTAGTTTCCTGTGTCGTCTTTCTTCCCATTTGTGAAGATTGGAATGACTTTTGCCTTCTTCCAGATTTCTGTGATCTCATCAGTACCCCAGGAGTTCTCAAAGAGAACTAAAAGTGTTCCCATCATTCCTTCTTTCAGCTCCTTCTATATCCTGAGATATAGAGATAAGGACAGTGCTGAATGAGTGCTCATTACAACCAGTTCTCAGAGTTCCAGCCCTTGTAGCATTTCCACAATCATGTAGTGACTATTTATAATGTTCCCTCCTGGCTTCTCATAAGCAAAATCAATGGGGAAGCCAGAGGGAAGTTGGAAGTAAACATCACATGAAGTCCTCACTTAATGGCACACACAATCTTTGCTTAATAAAGACAACTGGGACTGCTGAAACTGCCCTCATAAAGCAATGCAGACACATGACATTGTACTTTATAGTCACATTACTTAACGATGGCAATTTCTATTGCTGTCAGAAACCAGGGGCTACCTCTGATACATTTGACTTGAAGTCTTGAATTTCTTTAAATTAGCTGTTCTGTCTCTTTTGCCTCTCCTAAATTGTAGTTTCTTTGTTTTCTCAGTGGCGGAATGACCAGCTAGGGCTCTATTTCTGTTCTAAAAAACAACATGCATAAAATGGGAGTTCAGACCATCAATTCATATTATTTTCTCACACTGAACCCATCTGACTTTACTTTTAAGATAGTCTTTTTTATTTTTGGTATCTCTTGCAAACTCAGCTCACACTGATTGTTAATATTAAACTTTCATCCCTTTTTCCACAGTGAGAAATTGAGTCTATCTTAAGTTTACCACATTGAATTAAGGGACTTATCTATTTATTACCGCACATTCATTGGTTCTTAATTATTTTGCAAATAAATTCAAGCATACTATTTGTCTCTATATAGAAATGCATGCTGTATGCTAAAATTTGAAATGAAAAGTCCTCATTGATTAATACTTTGATATTGTCTTAAATGTAATTGTTTGAAATAAAGTCGTTCAAAAGTTTATTTATTTATATATTTAAAACATTTACTGTATATGTCTGGAAACCAAGTAGATAGGCTCTGTACTTTGTACTTAAATAGATAATTACTTGAAGTTCCAAGACATTTTTACAATATATGAAAAATGGAATGATAGATTATTTAGATGGAAAGCAATGTCCTTTAAAAAAAAATCATGTTTTTTGGACCAAATGAAAACAAATGTTTATTGTCTATTTGCTTCAGGTCCTGGGGTAGCCCAGAATGGCTGCAGTGTCATATGATCAGTTGTTAAAACAAGTAGAGGTTTTAAAAATGGAGAACTCAAATCTTCGACAAGAACTGGAAGATAATTCAAATCATCTTACAAAACTGGAAACTGAAGCATCTAATATGAAGGTATGAAAATAATTTTACTTTAAAAGCATTTTGAGATTGTGGTTAGGATTAAAAGGCTCTATATTTTTCCCCGTAATGCAATGTATATTGAGTTTTGCCCTTTTAGATAATTGATTTTCCTTTAAAAAAACCTCTGTTGTATCAGACCTCTTTTGTATATTTGTTTGTTTGTTTGTGTGTGTGTGTGTGTGTGTGTGTGTATTCATATTCCCAGGACTATAATACCCATATAATACAATTTCTTAAAATAATCGGCAATTATGCCTTATTAATGGTGAGTGCTGCTTGTTCATGTGCTTTGTATTTTTAGGTTGAGATCAATTCCTTGTAAAATGTATGCCTTAAGAAAACATATTCTAAGGTTTCAATTTCATTAGAGATAACAGGGACATTTTCTGTGTTTAAAAGTTGTCTGATTATATCTTCAGTGCATTATTGCACTGAGAAAGGCATTGAAGTGTGCTCCATGGAAGACCCAGAATTGTTTGGACTTGTTTGGAAGTCAGCAACATTAAACACTCAGGGAGCCTTTTGGACCCATTTCCCACAGAAAAGGAAACACCGGGAGCCACTTTCCATGCCTGACTATTTCCTGAGCAGCCACAAAGCTAGCATATACTGTATAGTTGAATTAAAGATTCTGTTTTCTTCTTAAACTTTCTTTTTCTTTGGATTTATCTGTTGTTGGCCTACAGGAGGTTAAAAAGCTTAATAAATTGCACATTGGTAGGTGTCACATGTTGTGATGCATATTTTGAGTTATGGAGCTGCAGCAGAGGGATGAAGGAGCCACATGCGGCTCCAGAGCCATGGGTTGCTGACCTCTTGGTATAGTTGCAGCTTCTACATTTTAAAATTTATATCTAATCTCCCTTTCAGGACTATATTTTTAGCATAGTATATTAGTCACAGCATTTGGCTAGGAATGAAACTGCCTTGGTGGGCTCCTGAATTCCTCTTTGAAAATTACTCCACACATTATTTTAAGCCCAAGTTTGGTAAGACTGCATGAAGCCACCTTGGCTTAAAAAAAATCTTTTCAGACCTTGAAGCTCAAAATCTTAGATTTATCATTTAATAATTATATGGAATAGAATATAAGTAGATTGAATTTCTTGCAATATGAGATGTTTGTAAATACAAGTAATCCCCAAATTGCGACAGTTCACTTAGTGACCTTTTGAAGTTGCGACCCTACATATGACACAATCCCAAGATTATGAATATTGTAGCACCACACCATTCACCCTTATGAACAACCTATTCCCTCCCCCTGCCAGATCTTTACGGGCAGGCCTGTGGAGACTTACTTACCTTTTAAGGATCTAGCTAGCTGTCTCTTCTCCAGTCTCTCTCGCCTGCTCCCAGCGAGCAGTGTGAGCAGAGGGAGGCCTGGATGAGCACACCCTGCTCGGCTTCTCTCACTCACTGAGGCTGCCTGCCACTTTTGGAATTGCGGGAAGCCTCAATGAGTCTCCTCCAAAGGTTTCCAGGCTTGGCATAGAAAAGCGTTTGCACACTGATTGGAAGGCTTTGGGACAGCGAATTCGGCTTCATCTCCGTAACTCAAAATAATGCATCACAATGTGTGCATGCAAACAAAAACTGTAAGCTTCTGGGGGCCCTGATCTTGTAGGATTTAAAGTACCCATTCTCTGCAAAAGTGTTTGGGCGCCTGAAATCTTATAAGATCATGGCTTTCAAAAGCTTTCATTCCACAAGTGGCAGGCAGTCTCAGTCTCAGTGAGTCAGAGAAGCTGAGCAGGGCATGCCCGTCCTGCTCTTCCTCTGCTCTCACCATTCACTGGGAACAGGCAAAGAAACAGGCTGGAGAGGAGACAGATTGATCCTCAAAAGGTAAGTGAGTCTCCACAGGCCTGCCTTTGGAAACCCAGCATGGTGGAATGGGGAGAGGAAGCAGTTGCATGAGGTATCTGTGGGTCAGCAGAGGCTTGGGTAGTCTGAAGCAGGGAGTCTGTTCCATCACTAGAGTGCCCCATGGTCTTCCCCACCTGAGATACTTAAATGTGCATTTAATGCATTCAATTAGAGAATGTGTGCGCGAAAGCAGGGAGAGATCACGGTCAAGTCATACGATTCACTCCTACGAATCCTTGGCTTAAGAATGTAATTGGCAGGCTCCATTACATTCGTAACTCGAGGACTACCTGTAAAAAACAAGAATCAGCAACACAGCATGAGTACCTTACCAAGCATTTTATGTTGTGCCAATAGAAGAGAATATTTTTAACTCAGGGTTGAATTGTGATATCCATGGGGCTCTCTGAGCTTGGCTGTTTTTTTCCCCTTTTTTAAAAATGGTTTTTATTAAGCAATTTTCTTCATTTTATACTATGTTTCCCCCAAAATAAGACATGTTCCAATAGTAAGCCCAATAGGGCTTTTTAGCACATGGGCTAAAATAAGCCCCCCCCCCCAAAAAAATAAGCCCCCCAACAACTTTCAGGGAAGGGGGGGCATGCCTCAAATACCTGACACACCCTTATTGAGGTATATTGCTCGCCATCCACTCTTGCTCACCTGCTGCCTCACGCCCCACGCCTTGCTGATAAGGCTGATGTCTCTCTCTCTCTGTCTAGCTGTCGAGTCCCCCTCCCGCTACCGCTTTCCCTGGGCCAAGCATACTCGGGGGCAACAGATGCATCTATTCCCTTGCCCGGTGGCTGCCCCCAGTGTGTGGAGCTCCCATTTGTTCCAAGCCACCCTTTTCTTGGAGAGAAAGAAAAGGAGAAAGAAGGCGGCAGAAGCAACTCGCCCAACGATTGAACTCATGCCCAGTGGCATGGCGATCGTGGTGGGAAAGAGGCGAGGCGGCTGGAGGGCCCTGCTACAGAGCCCGCCAAGAGAATCACCCACCAAGCCAGAGGTGTAGGGAAGCGAATCCTAGGAGTAGGCGGCTGGAAGGGCCCTTCCTTGCCTCTGCGTCATGCTGGCGAATGGGGGCAGGGGGTTTCTCCCCTCTTGCGGCGGTAGCTCCAGAGCCTCAATCCCTGGCTCGCCTCCTCCTCCTCGCAGCCAGGAAGAGGAAATTAATATGATTTCAATTAATATTAATGGCTTGAACTCCCCAGCAAAAAGGAAACAAATGTTGACAAAATTAGAAAGACTGAATATGGACATAGTCTGCCTACAGGAAGTTAATATTAAAAAAACAATATGGCAATATACTAGAATATCCCAAAATTGGAAAGTTTTTATCTATCCCTAACACAGCAAAAGAGAGGTATAGCCTTATATATTAAAGAATGGTGAAAACCTAAACAAATATATGCTGAAAAGGAAGGAAAAATACTAATGATGGAAATCGTAACAAAACAGAAACAAATGTTGCTTACTTCAATCTATGCACCAAACAACCATCAGAAAGAAATCTATAGAAAACTTAATAACAGACAAAGACTATGAAACCATTTGTCTAACAGGTGATTTTAACACAGTAGCAGACATCAAAAATATTATAAAAGCAATAAAAGAAACTAGAAAAAAAGAACATTACCAAACATATTTTTCGAGAATTAAATTTACAAGATATATGAAGGGAAATAAATTTAAAGAATAAACATACATTTTACTCAAATACACACAAATCATGCTTGAGAATCGATATGGTATGGATGAACTTGGGACTCAGAAGAGATATAGTTAAAGTAGACATAATGACAAACACATGGGCTGATCATAACTCCCTAAGTTATATGGAATGGACAGAAGAAGAGGCGGAGATGGACAATGAGTCTTCGGAGAGGGGCGGCATACAAATCTAAATAATAAATAATAAATAAATAAATGAACCAAAATATTTTGAGAGAAAAGGAATACACTCAAATTATGGAAAGACAAATGAAACTCCTTCAAAGAGAATAAGAAAGAAGAAACATCACTGCGAAATTTGTGGCATACCACCAAACCATACATTTGAGGTCTAACAATAGTATATGTGGCAAGAAGGAATAAAAAAAGAAACAGCAACAAAACATATTAGAGGATGAAATCAAATCTACTGTTTATTATTAGCTAAACAAGTTAATTATAAATAACAGTCCAAGAAACCACCAAGATCATTCCCACCAATACTGACAGGGCAAACTACTAGTATATAAAATGAAAGCAAACTCCACTTCCTGCTAGCACTGATGAAGTTAACTAGTGTTGTGGTTAGCTCTGGCCCAGCTCCTGCCCCAAGAAATGTGCAGGTGGATGTGGGGGAAACATCCACATGCCGCAGGCCTGTTTTGCTCCCGATGGAATCTGCCGACGAAGCCTCCTCTGACCAAGGAAGCGTGACTGACAGGGAAGAGGGGAGTTTGGCAGACAGCCCAGGAGGAGATCAATCATCTGTATCATCCCTGGATTCTGAACAAGAATTAATGACACATCCACGCATGCGTAGAGTGATGCATAGGAAACAACAACTGAAGGATTATTACAAGAGAAAATGAGGCCACCTGTGGTTGGGTGGGGTTGCTGTAATTAGTGCTACAGATAAAAGTGCAGCTTGGTGTTTTAACCTCATGGCAGTTTATCTGATTCATTGTTTCATCAATATCGTGGTTTTTGTACTGTTCAAGATTGTGGGGGGACTCTCTGGACTTTAGAATTGGACTCAATTTCCCAGTTATTGGGTGAGCAATTGGATTGCATTTAACCTGTGCCTTTTGTGTGCCAGAAAATCCCTTTGACATTTAAAAAGGGAGCTGTTTCTGTTTTTCTGTTTATAAAAACTTTTGGGTTTTCTTTTTATCGTGTGGTGTGTGTCTTCCTGGACTAATTACCCTGTAATTACGGGCGGTTGAAACACGCGGGCAGAACAACTAGTTTGCTAATAAAACACCTGCAAGAAAACAGCCAAGCTCAGAGAGCACCAAAACTTTGAATTTTTATGAAGGCATGTCTGCTTTTTCTGCTGGTTTTTAAAATCATATTCCTAGAACAAAACATTATGGATAGCCTTGACAAACACTAGCATAAATTGGATGCAACTACTTAGCATGGAGTACTTTTTTATTCATGCAATAATATATATAAAAGTGTACTTATACCCTACTTAAATATGCATAAACAGATTAGAAAACTTTGAAGTGAGTGGAATGAATGTATTGCCTATCCGAGACACATTCAATAATTTAAAGCAACTTTAACACCACCTGGTAGATGATGTTGACCTATCAATATCAGTAGCCTAGTATCCAAGGGCCATCCCCCTCCTTCATTCATATCAAGGGTTCCTCTGCATTCCATGTGATTGGGTAAGCTACAAACAAGACCTCTATAGTTTAAACTGAGACTTCCCTGGTCAATTTATATTCTGGTCAGGATCCAAACTCTCAACAATTGATTAAGTCATAGTATCTCATAGTCTGTCTTCCATTGCTACCGAGAACAGAAAATGACAACATACTTCTTTAATTATTTGATGTAGGCATGAGCCTGCCAAATTCACCCCAGACTTCCCTCTTTAGTTGCTGCTAGTGCTGGGAAGCCAACGCTTAAATGGATTAGGTACCCAAGTTAGGGAGTTAAAAACAGGGATTTTTTAAAAAATGCAAGAGCCTAAGTTGTCTGTCCGTCTGCCTTTTCATATAGTTGCACAACGCACTAAGAACAGTCCATGGCAAAAATATTTCTGAGCACTGAGAGTTTTTTCTCTCTTGGTATTCAGAAACACTGAGTTGGAGGTACTGACCTTGTAAAGTTACACTTACACTTTTCAGCACAACAATTTATTGCCCTATCTACATAGAAATATGAGATTATAAAATTTGTTAAGGGCTGTTTAATAGTCCAGACAATTCTTCCAGAAAATATAGAGTGATCTGGGTGTATATAGGGAGTGAGCAACCACTGGGTCCAGGACTTAATACATCCTTTAATTGTGCCTTTACATCCCTTTTGGTTTTTGTTGCTGTAATTAAGATAGGAAGCACAGATAAATCAAATTTATAACACCACTTATCTGGACCAGGAGGCTCTGCTCTCAGTCATTCCTGCCCTTATCACCTCATATCTTGATTATTGCAGTGCGCTCTACATGGGGCTACCTTTGAAAAGTGTTTAGAGACTACAGTTAGTCCAGAGTGCAGCTGCGCGAGCTGGGTACACCCACATAACATCAACACTCCACGTTCTGCACTGGCTACCAGCTGTTTCCGGTGACAATTCAAGGTGTTGGTTATCACCTATAAAGCTTAGGCTTAGGACCAGACTATTTACAGGACCGTTTCCTGCCACATATCTCCCAGAAACCAATTGTATCCCATAGGGTCAGCATTCTCTGGGTCCCATAGACTAAGCAGTGCCAGTTGGGGGGCCCGTGGGAGAGGGCCTTCTCTGTGGTGGCCCAACTACCCTTCGAGGTCTATATTGCCCCCATCCTACTGGCCTTCTGAAAAGCGTTGAAGACCTGGCTCTGCCAGCAGGCCATGAAAATTAACAACTTTAATCCCGGGCGAAACATGTTTTGAGTGGTGTGTGTGATAGTATGACTGTATTGATTAGATTAAGGGTTTTTACTGTTATTAATGTGTTAATTTGACTTTATACTGTGTTAGTTTTATTGTTGTGAGCTGCCCTGAGTCCTGTGGGATTGGGCAGCATATAAATTAAATTAAACAAATAAATAAATAAATTATAAGGCTCTAAATTAGGCACAAGCATAGAAAAGAGACATCCAAAACTCAGTCCAGAAAAATCCCAGACCCATTTAATTTCATGATATAACTCAAATCTTACTAAATAGACCCACCCTCAATTTTTTTAAGTGTGCTCCCCCAGTTGACAATAGATTGCCTAACTTTGGTTTTGGTTGTGACAGACATAACATTTGTATCCGTATGGAAGGTGAGGTGATGGGGAGGAAAAATTCAGTCAGCAGAAGTGGCAGGAACTACCCAGAGTCAATATTTCTGCCCTTCTCTTTATTAGTTGACATCTGCCATTCCTTGAATTTGTCTTCCATTTCTTGCTTTCTCAGAGTTTGAAGTACTCATCTAACAGGGCCCTTCTAATTTTAAATACACAAAAATAAGGACTGGGCAATTGATGTAAGGATCCTGCTTGAGCAGGGGGTTGGACTTGATGACCTGCAAGGTCCCTTTCAACTCTAATAATAAATAAATAAAAATCTATTACAACTACTGTACATTATAATCTCCATCTCATCTTTCTTTATTCTGAAATTGAAAAGAAAGCAGAAGGTGGTTTGGTAGCTCAATGAGAAACATATTCTAAATTTTTTAGATAGTATTGAACCGATAAGCTTCTTTTCACTCTTTGCTCTATAATAAGAAAAGATTAGGGTTTTTTAAAAATCACTGCTCAGTACTGTAGTGATTTTCTGTTTTTTTTATTTCTGTTCTGCAAAAATTAAAGATTATACAATTTTTTTATTGAATCATTTATTAAGCAATTTCATCCCAAATTTCCCACATTTGAAGAATTGGCAACAAAATTGTTTCAATAGAAGATAACACTGGATATCCTCATTAGATAAATACCAATAACAAAGCAAACTTTATAGAAAAATCATTGCACGGATATAATTCAGTTTTTGAAACGATTCTGTCGTTTTCCTACTTAATTGACAAGGTGTTCAGCATAAGGAATGAAACATCAGATTTGAAATACAGTGGTACCTCTACTTAAGAACGCCTCCACTTAAGAACTTTTCTAGATAAGAACCGGGTGTTCAAGATTTTTTTGTCTCTTCTTAAGAACCATTTTCTACTTAAGAACCCAAGCCCGGAAAAATTTCCCAGGAAATTTGAGAGCAGCACGAAGGCCCGGCCAGTTTCCTTCCATCCCCCTTTAATCCCAGCCATCTCGGGCTTTTCTGGGCTGCCAGAGGAGCCTTTCGGTGGCGCTTAAGGAGGCTTTGGCAGTCCAGAGCAAACGAAGCATTTTCCTTTCTCTGGGCTCTTGGAGAGGGAATAAACCTCTGCCGGCGCCCAGATGAAAGAAACACTCCCTTCGCTCTGGGCAGCTGAGGAATCACCACAGTGAAGGAAAGGTGCCGGCTACAAAGCGAGTGAGTGAGAGAAGTAGGGAGCCCTTTAGCATGGGAAGGAAGAGGCAGCAGGTAGCAGCAGCAGCAGGCAGTGTATGGGAGGCAGCCTTGCGCTGGGTGTATTGGAGGTGCGTGCTCCTCCTCGCTGTCTCAGAGTCCCTCTTTTTGATTCCCCTCACCTTACCTTCTTCCTTTGGCAGCAATTATCCTCCTCCTCTTCTTCCTCCTCCTCTTCCCGCCTAAATTCCGAGCTTTTATTTCTTTCCTAATGGGTTTGCACACATTATTTGCTTTACATTGGGAAAAATTGCTTCTACTTAAGAACGTTTCTACTTAAGAACCTGGTCACGGAACGAATTAAGTTCTTAAGTAGAGGTACCACTGTATGTCCTTTGGACTTTAAATCTGGTGATCATATGCATAACAGGAAGAGAACACAGTGCTTATATAAAGAGATTAAAATGTATGTCAATATGTAGTATATTATCACAGCTCATTTTTACTTACTAGTTGTGCATCATTTAGGGTATGGCTGCCTCTTCATAAAAGTCCCAAAATAGCTTTTAATCACAAAGCAGCTATGCTTTTTTGAAACACCTTTTCTGAAAATAAGGTACTCATAGGAATACAATTATTTGCTACAGAAAGCACTGTTGATTGGTAGCGGCATTTTCTGTGAACAAAACATAATGAATAAATATTTTTAAAAGCACCCAAAAAGGTTAAACTCAGTGCCTTCAACATCCTACAACATAATCAAAATGTTAACTAAAAGAAAAGTTTGGGGAGGGGAATCGAATAGCTGGTCATCTTGAAGACCTGTTATCATATGTTAACATAGACTTCAAGGAGACATATCATGTCATAAATTAGAACATCAAGTTCAGATTGAAACTATAACTCCAAGTGCTCCCATTACTGTTTGCTTTTTATATTATATTTTAATTAGCAATTGATTAAAATAATTTTAATTTTAACACATTAATAGAATTTCATATTTTTATTGAAACGCACACAAATTAATCTGTTTTCATTCTAAAAGCACAGCACTTATTCTAATGTACAGAGTACATGTTGTAAAAGTATTAAGACATCATATATACATTTCTTGAAAAAAATATCATTCTGCACTAAATAATAGCTATTTGGGATTAAAGATGTGCAGCATTTTCTATCATCTAATTCCTCATTTTAAATAAAATAAATCTATACATGGTCTTACCTAATTCAAAAGATGTGTTTGAAAGTGGGTACACTACAAAACAGTAATCTTTATATTTCATTCTTGCTTAATTTTTAAAAATAATACCATTCCTTATATTACAGGAGGTATTGAAGCAATTGCAAGGAAGTATTGAAGATGAAGCAATGGCTTCATCTGGTCAGATTGATTTGCTGGAACGTCTTAAAGGTAAATGGAAGAAGGCTACACCAGTTAGCAAAGCAAATATTTTCCATGAATTCTTTCTGCGAGGATGAACATTGCGAGCCAAACATATATACGCCCCCCAAAAAAGTTTCTCAAATTATTCAAATATGAAAACACTGCCAATTTAACTGTCATACTTTAAAAGTTATATGTTTAGTCATATTTAATACTGAATAGATTCCCATTCTTGCAACTTAAAAACATTTTTCGCAATATTTTGTGAGATTCCTAATAAAATGCTATTTAGTAGAAGATAAAATAGCTGAATAATTGTAATCCTAACTGATACTAATTTTAATTTAGTATGAAAATATTGTGTCTTTAGGAAGTATTACCATGTTTCTCCCGAAAATAAGACATGGTCTTATTTTCTTTTTGGCTTGAAAATAAGCACTCAGGCTTTTTTTAAATGCAGGAGATGGAAAGCATGGGAGCCAAAGGGAGTGTGAACGCAGCTATTGCTGGCCCCACCCTCTCATCCTACTGTCTGCTTGCCTAAGGCTGCAATTGGCCATGTTCTTAGCATGCCCCAGCCTCCACCCGCCCTGCTGGCCTCCTGCCTGCTAGCCCAGGTGCTGCCATTACACTTCTTGGCCACGGTGAGTGCTGTGCTGGCCATCAAGCGGCTGCCCATGCTGTTGCTAGCCTCGCAGGGGCTCTTCCCCTTCTGGCAGGGTGGGCATGGCGAGAGTTTGGCCCTGGTTGAGGCTTTGTGTGAGCAACAATGGGACAGGACAAAGCCAGTGGTAGCTGCCCAAACATTTGTCATCTAGAGTGAAACAAAGCTTTGTCTGCTTGCAAAGAGGATGAAACAGAGCAGCGTCCCCTTTGCAAGCAGACAAAACTTCATTTCCCTCTGGGCGAAAAGTGCACTGCAGAGCCAGGCAGAGACAAAGGAAATCCCACCACACCACTCACTCTGACCCACCGTCTCTTGGCTTTTCTGGGGCCATGCTAAGCCAACACCTGCATGGCATATCAGGATTACATGCTTCCCCATGCCTGTGCTACCACGCAGGCCTCCTGTGAGTCAAGCAGCTGCCCAGCACATCCAGATCACCTGTCTTTTTCCACCTCTGTCTCCACACTCAGACTTATTTGTATTTGCACTGTGCCAAGGGACCAGTGGGCTGTGACTGCTGTTGGACACCATCGTCCCCCGTCCCCCCTGCTTATCCCCTCTTATGCTGGCTATGCCCTTACCCTGGGCTTATTTTCAAGATAGGATTTATATTAGGCCCACCCCCCCAAAAAATCAAACTAGGGCTTGTTTTTAGATTGAGTCTTACTTTCAGGGAAACAATGTAGAAGATTTTATTGCCTACTTTTATTTTTTTATTTGGAGGAAACTTTCACCAAACTAATGACAAACTGGAACAAATAGATAAATTGGTGTATCTTGATAGAATATTTCCTAAAGGTAGAGAAATAGCTGGAGAAATTTTAAGAGATACAAATACTAGGTAAAAAGGTAACGGTAATAATATCTTTAGTGTTTTTATGTGATTTATGTTTCAATACTCTGTCAAAGCTTATCCAATAAACATAATCGCAAAGAAGGGTAGTTGTGGTGTTAAGGCAGTTGACTTTGGGTAGGGAATGAATTCTTGTTAAGAAAGGAATATTTGAATGCAATATAAACTGGTATCTAGAAGGAAATAATAAAAGAATAAAAAGGAGAGAGCAAGAATGGTGCTGAATGAAAAAAATGTGTGTTCAAATTACAAAATGGTTGAGAAAAAGGTGAATATTGAAGTCTTTAAAGAAAAAATGCAGTGTATAACTTAGCTAGTGCAGGGACACGGTAGAAAGATTGTTTCCAAGGACAGGAAGGCATAAAAAGATAAAGAAAATGCTGGGGCAAACTAGATTTAGCAGTATTCCTTTTATTTTCTCTTACTGCATTCTTTGAGGGGTTTTTGTTGTTGCTGTTGTTTATTTCTTAGAAGTAGTCCTGAATGTATAACCGGTCACTTAGTGACCATTTTAACAGATCCCCCAAAACTACTTTACATTTCAGTCCCAAAGTTATAGATGCCGGTGCTCCCCATGGCCATTCACTCTTACAGCCAAGTTCTCTTCTGCCTATCTCCCCCATTCCCCCGCCCCCGCCATCCTTGCAGACCTTGGTCCCCCATCCCCCCCTTCTTATTTATTTTTCAAAAATCTGTAGAGCTTGGGTTAAGAAAGGGGAACAGGCTACTCCATTGATGGGTCGCGTGGTACAATTCTTGAGACTGCCATTTTTACGAGTAGCTGCATTGAATTATGGCCACCTGGAAAATGGCAGGTGTTTCCAGATTATATTGTGTAGCCCAGCAATGGAATAGCTTTTCTACGGCATCCCACAGCTACATTCTGCATGGAATTGTGAGCACCCAAAAAAGTTACCGTTTCTGGGATTGTGTCATGTAGCCCAGCAATGGAGTGGCCTGTCCTCCTTCCCTAACCCAAGCTCTAGAGATCATAGAAAGGTAAGTTCTCATTGGCTCATGCAGGGTGGGACCCATTGGATGGAAAGCATGCCCAAGCCCTGCGGGGACCGCATTGAGCAAGTAGCAGAGCACATGATGCTCCAGGAACTGGGGGAGGCCTTGGGAAATCTTAGGCAGGGCTTTTCCGCTTCCTAGGAAATTAACTTGGTTAATTCCAATTAACCATCCATGCATTTGTTTAACAACCAAATTAGGAAAACAGGAATGAGGGGTTGTAAATAACAAGATCACATGGGCTCTTGACTTAATGGCTCTCACAATTTCCTACCATAATGGGCATGCTCCATTATGCTTGCGAGTCAAGAACTACCTATGTACTTTTTTGGAGTAACATTGCTTACCTGAACAGGAAATGGCATACTTTTTATTAAAAAATCATAGTTTTTTTTCTTGTTAACGCAACAGTTTTCTTTGTTTCTGCTTAGAACTGAATTTGGATAGCAATAACTTCCCTGGAGTGAAGCTAAGGCCAAAGATATCCATGCGTTCATACGGAAGCAGAGAAGGATCAGTTTCCAGTCGATCAGGTGAATGCAGCCCTGTTCCCATGGGATCATTTCCCAGAAGAGGTTTTATGAACGGAAGTAGAGAAAGCACTGGTTATCTAGAAGAACTAGAGAAAGAAAGGTAATTTTTATTTCATATATAAATCTGAAACTTTAAATTAGTCTTATTGCCTGCCTGCCTCCCTCCCTCCCCCAGGAATGGATAGACCAGACAAAAATATTTATTTCTGGCATGTTGAAACAATTTTATTTATAATTTCCCCAAATTTGAAAATGTATGTTTCAAGCTATGTTAGTGTAGCTGATGGCAAATCTATAACAACCCTTTGGCAGGGTTGTTTGGAGCAACTTCCAGAAGGTCTGAAGGAAAGGAGAAGTTGGAAAACAGGAAATCCAGAGAGCTTTTGTTGGGGGTGAATGGGAAATGACACTCCAGAAAAGTTATTGTAGGCATACTCCACATTGGGTGAAGCTAACCTCCAAGAATGGGATGGCATTATTGCTTCAGCCAGTAAGGATTGAGTCTATCAAATTGTATATCCTCCTGCCTTAATTCCCTCTCTTTGACTCAGCGTGAATAGGATTCTTGTTCTCCTTCTCCCATTATTCAGCTGTGTTTTTCCACCACAAAGGTCAGTGATAGTGAACGTATGACACAGGTGGTACGCAGAGCTATATCGGAGGGCATGCTAGGCGTTGTCCTATGTCAGTTCCAGTGCGCATACGCACACTAGCCAGCTAATTTTTGGCCTTGGGGAAGGCCGTTTCACCTTCCGGGTGGAGGCTTTAGGGAAGCTTCCCTGAAGCCATGTAGTGCAAAAAACAGCACAATGGATAGAGTGGAAGTTCAGAAAAATTGATTTCCAGTTTGCCTGTTGTGCTGTTTTTCACACTCTGGGGGTTCAAGAAGCTTCCATAAAAGCTCCAGAGTGTGAAAAACATTACAATGGGAAAACTGGAAGTCCATTTTTCTGAACTTCCAGTTTGTCCATTTGGCCATTTCTTTACCGTCTGAGACTTCAATGAAGCTTGTGTGCATTTGCCGGAATGTGGGGGGAATGGTGCATATCGTCAGGGGATAGTGCAGGGGGGTTGCGCATGCATGGGGGGGGAGGAAATGGGTGTGGGAAGGTGGGTATGTGCTAGCACACACACCACACAACCTTTTGGCATGCAAACCAAAAGAGGTTCATCATTACTGACATAAGTCACCGAGTTTTGCACAGTGAGTTCTCTCCTGTTGACTTGATTTCATTGAAGGCACTGGGTCAAGCATGGTGAGGCTTCGGCTCTTCCCTCTTGCCAGGGCTTGAGTCAAGGACCATTGCTGACCGGGGTGGGGATTCCCTCAGGAACTTACTGCTCCATTCTTCCGCCTCTATGAGGCTTGGCGACCTAGGCTAGACATTTCTAATGCTTGCTGTCTCTGATCAGGATCGACTCTCACTGGAGCTGTCGAGTGACAGCATGGACTTGAGTTATTGCCACAAAAGCCATCATGGTTGAGCAGCCTGCTGTTGTCTATTCTCCGGCAGAGGGCCTTTGTCCCCTCAGGCCGGTATTTCCCACCCGTATTTTGGCCATCTATTTTGCCGCCAGGCTCTGCTCATCATTGGCTTCACAAGAGGAGGAACGCTCCTGGATTAAGCCAGTCTGCCTTGTGTCCATTTAATAATTGGAGAGATCAAAATAAAACTGACCACCATTTTCATTTTGTCATTTTGTGAGGTGACATCATTCTGTGGGATGGTGGCTATCTTGATTATATCAGTTGCCATTTTACACTGGCCTTGATAGTATGCTCATTCGGGCAGACATTTTGAACAAGGCATCAGCCATTTTAAGCCTATCCACACCCATTGAGTGTAGCAGTAGCCATTTTGTGACAAGACTGCACCCATTTCTAATGGCCTGGACTGTTTTTTGACTTGTCATTCTGCCAAATTTCCCTATGGCCTAGGACTGGTGGACACTGGCAAAGGCAAGCACAATATCTGCTTTACCATGAGCTGGAATAACCTGCCTTCGGCCTTGGACCACGAGGTCTCCCTGGACATGTCCAGGTCATCCACTCATAGGGAGAGGGCACACCAACAGCACTGCTTTGCTTCTCTCAATCCTCCCAAGGTCTCCAGGATGACCCGGAGGAATGAAAGTCGCTGGACTAAGGCACTGGCCAAAATTTGTGTCAAATTCAGCCACAAAGACCAGGAACCTCCTCATGCTCCATCAAGTGGCGCTGACTCTGCAGCCAAGAGTGACCAGGATGTAGACCAAGCTGAGATGGCCTCCCTTCAACCCTTGGAGACCATGTCTTGGACAGTCGAGATCTAACTATCATGGACTATGACGTGTGGGAGGCTCCTCCCTGTCACAAGATATCAGGGGCTTCAGCTTCTCAGGCTACTGCTACCTTTACTCCAACAGCTGCCAGGCTTTGACCCCATCACCAATAGCAATGCTTGACTCCAATTTTCAGGCATGGATAGCTGCTGCTAAAACAAGGTATTGATTGAGGCAGTTCTTAGGGCAGTGGTTCTCAACATTTCTAATGCTGCGATCCTTTAATACAGTTCATCATGTTGTTGTGTCCCCATCATGTTGAGAGGGAGAGAGGCTGTGCAATTGGACTGTGGACACACACCATAAGTGGTGCCTGGCATCCACCCCTTTGAAAGGTCAACAGCTGATTGGAGAGGTCTTGGAAATTGGAGTTCCCTAATTGGAACTTTGAGGAATACTTTGCCTTGGACTCTGATTTAACCTTATTCAGCCACTTGGAAAATTTTTTGCTCCTGGTGCTCACAGGAGGACTAGTCTCCCTTTGAGCTGTCCATCACCAACATCCTCGAACTCTTGCAGCATGGACAAGGGTCTTTCCCCCCAACATGCTTTGCCATCAGGTGGTGGCGCTCTTTTCTGTTTTGTCCTGCGGTTTTCTGGACTCCTTATCCAGGTTCTTGAAAGGGGCTGTGAATTTGTGTTCTCCTGTCATCCATCGGAACCCAACCTAGGACCTCTCAAATGTTCTCTCGACAGAAACAGGTGCCCCCATGAGCCCTTGAGGACCATTTTGCATTCCTGGTGGCAATTACCTGCACTCACAGAATTATGAGCTTGCTGCTTTGGGATTTCTATATATTTCATTGTGATTGAAAGATCCTCCAACTGGACCCCACATTTGTCCCAAAAATAAACAATTATTTTCACAGCGCCCAGAAAATTGTCCACAATTTTTGCTGCTATCCTTCACATGTTTTAGGAAGACAGTGGCACAACCTTGATGTTAGAAGAGCCCTGAAGATCTACCTCAAGTGCACTTCCACCTTGCACAGAACAGAGGCATGTTTGTCTCTTTTCAACCTTTGGGGCAAAAGGTATCCTCCTCCACCATGGACCGCTAGCTGTGAAGCTTAAGAGCAAAAGCTTATGATCTGCGCTCCTTGCTGCATTGTTATTTTCTTATTTGTTTTTGCATTTGGGAGCTACACGCCCAATCTGTTCATGGTCCTTCATCAAAAAGGGGAGAATTAAGGCAGGAGGATGAAGATATTGGCAGAGTCAGTTCTCATTGGCTAAAAGGAATGCAACTACAATCTTGGAGGTTAGCTCCATATTACAAAAACCAATGCCCCTTTTCTGAATTTTTCACATGCTGAATAAGTATGAATATTATGTATTGTTGAAATTTTGAGCAGCTGTGAAACATCTAGTTTCTTACACTTGAAAGATAACAAGTTAATATGACAATATTAACAATTTGAAAGGTAGCCTTTTCTAATTTTTAAATGTATTCCTTAACTATATGTTTGATATTGTTAAGGTAACAACAAATCAGAATGTATCAATCCAAATAAATATACAGCACTATGAAGGGAACCTCAAATCAAGCATAGTACAAGATGAGAAAAAAATTAGTTAAGATGAGAATGCGATAAGCGTAAGTAATAAAATATTGGATTTGGATTGAAGTGAGGGTACATTTAAATCTGTAATCAACACTATGAACCTCACTGGCTCATCCATAATCATGGATGATTATGAAAATGAAAAATGATTCACATTACATGTTATATATTGGCTAATGTAGAATAATAAAATACTTGTTTCTTCATTTCTAGATCTCTTTTGCTTGCTGAGCTTGAAAAGGAAGAAAAAGAAAAAGACTGGTATTATGCTCAGCTTCAGAATTTGACTAAAAGGATAGATAGTCTTCCTCTTACTGAAAATGTAAGTGTTAACATGTGATAAGTATTATTTAAATCAAAATATACCGGTTAAAATATGTCATTTTTTCAGATTTTTTGAGGACAAGGTTAAGGTATACAAAAATACATTGAGAATATTTTTTTAAGACTTCATATGTTTCTAGATTTTCTCAGTCTTTCCGTGTATCTGTGTATGTCATATTGGGAAAATGACATTAATTAACCTTAACCTTTATAAACATTAGATTCGCATAATTAAATCTCTTTAGTTTATTATGGAATATTAGCGTTATTCTTAATTGGGATTATTGTATTTCCTATGTTTTTAGTTTTCATTGCAGACTGACATGAACAGACGGCAATTGGAATATGAAGCAAGACAGATCAGAGCTGCCATGGAAGAACAACTTGGTACCTGTCAGGACATGGAGAAGAGAGCACAGGTAATCACTTCTCCACATCAATTCAGTAACAATTTAGCAACAAAGATGTACCTGTTTTTTGTGCATTTAAAGCTGTTTGAGAAAGTGCCTTTGTTTTCAGATAATATGTTTAATAATTATGCAGTAAGCCTAACAGTTCAAAAAACTGAGAACAGAAACAGTGGTATTGAATACAATATAGTATTGACATAGTATGAACTGAGTGCACAATTTCACTCAAAGAAAAGTAAATGCATTGCTTATTTGTCTTCATGCATCTGTTTCCAAAGTTTTACAATCTTTCTCTGCTTAGTACTTTTGTCGATCTGTTCCCTGCCATTCCTTTTCTCACTCTTCTTATCAAAGAGAGATCAACCAGGAGACAGAAGTTCTCTCTTATGTGTACAGTAAGAGAGATCAAGGAATCAATGGATTTCTTAGTCTAAATGCTTATTTTCTTTCATATGGAAGAATGACTGGATTGACCCCCAAAAATGAATCTATAGACCGAGTGAACATAAGTCCTTCTCTTTTGGGGAAAGGTTAAGTCTCAAAAAGAATCCTGAATGTTGTTATCTGTATCTAAAAAGATGTGATAATTGAGGTCAGTTCTTTTTAAGTAGTTAAAAGGCATTATAGACTCAAATATAATACTGTATAGCAGTACAGCACAATGTAGTATCAGTAATCTTTCAGCAATAAAAAATAAAAAAGGATATTATTAGAGTCTTCTGTCAAATAATTCTACGCAGATTCCTATGCTTAGCAAAAAAAAGAATGACTTAATCATATTAGACAATTTGAAACAGGTCATTTTAAAGTATATTTTTGAATCATCAGTAGTTTGCTTCACATGGATTGTAAAAGAACACTGGATTATGAAAGGACTGCAGATGTACTTAAGATCTGATCTTCTAATATGTTGTTCATATTGTTATTAAGCTACCAAGAAAAAAATCTAAGAAGATCTAATAAAGATTTAGGCTCTTATGGCTGTTCTATAATGTAGTATATATTTATTTCACAATATGCCCCTTTAGTCCTTCAACAAATGGTTGTTTGTATCAAGAAATGAAGGGATAGACTCTGTTGATCTTTCTACAAGCCCCTCCAGCTAGGTGCTGAAACTGAACTCTTCACCTCTGCCCTCCAATCCTGATACTTTTAATCACTTACTTTGCTAAATTTACTGCATTCTTGGAAAGAGGGTGACAAAAATCTGTAAATTATCTTGATGAGTCTCTGCCAAGCTGAAGAATAGAGGAAAGGAAGCCAAGAAAATCCTCCTACAGCTTATTTGCCTTGAGGCACTGGAAAAAAAGTCCATCTCTTTAAAAAAAAATCTAAAGTACAAATGTGGGAAGCAGAAGCTGGGTCCTAAAGGTAATCAGATAGGCATAAAAAAAATCTTGGAAACCTTTGGGGGGGGGGATTAAGAAGTCTGTTCTTCCCAGTTGTTTTGTTTGTTGTTACAAAGAAATGTTGGTTTCTGGAGGAGGCTAACCCTAACCCAGCCCACAAACTGACTTCACTAGCCAAGCATGAAGACTTGTCTGGAAGCTTCTCTGGTATTGGAATCCAGCAGTAAGTCTTAATTGAACTGGGTTCTTCTTCCCTGTTGGGTTGGGTTTGGCTTTGCCAAGCTTTTTGCTGTTTGTCTGCCTCACGTGTGTACTCAACTGGGTGACCTGCCCCTCAGGGCCTCCCTCACCCATGAATTACTTCATGCTTTCGTGACGACCCTTGCATTTGTTTAATAGTGGCATCAAGGAGAGCACAGGATAGGGGTCATTAAACAAGGCTGTCTAACTTAACAGTTGTCACTACTTCCCTCCATAATGGGCCAAGTGGCATAGTGGGTAGAGTGCAGTATTGCAGGCCACTAAAGCTGACTACTAGATCTGCAGGTTAGCGATTTAAATCTCATCACCGGCTCAAGGTTGACTCATCCTTCCATCCTTCTTAGGTGGGTAAAACGAGGACCCGGATTGTGGGGGCAATATGCTGGCTCTGTTAAAAAGTGCTATTGCTAACATGTTGTAAGCCGCCCTGAATCTAAGGAGAAGGACGGCATAAAAAATTGAATGAATGAATGAATGAATGAATGAATGAATGAATGAATGAATGAATGAATGAATGGCTCTATTATGGATCAAATACGTCTTGTTTATCTTCAACACATTTTGTGTGAAACATTCTTTCCTATTTCTGGTAATAATAATAAAAAAAATGAAATAATAATAATAATAATAATAATAATAATAATAATAATATATTAGATTTGTATGCCACCCCTCTGCGCAGACTAGGGGCGACTCACAACAACAATAGTACAATATAGCAAACCTAATATTTAAAAAACATCTAAAACCCATCATTAAAACCATACAACACAAGCATACCATACATAAAACTATATAAGCCTGGGGCGGGGGATATCTCAACTCCCCCCATGCCTGGCGATATAGATGGGTCTTAAACAATTTAGAAGGGCCTTGTGGAAGATTCATGTTGTATCAATTAATTTTATAAATTGACAATTTTAATGAGCAATTATAATTCAATGAAATGTTATTTAATTCTTGTCATGTTTCTGTCATTTGGGGATAAAAATATTTGTAGGATTAATTTTAGCTGGAAATAAGAGACCTTATATCGTGAGAAAAGAACATTTGAATCTTGATTTGACTATTTTTAAGGTGTTTTCCTAATGATGCTTCACCTTCTCTATTACCATGATGTCCTCCTGCTTCTCTGGAAGATTGTCTTAATTCAGAATTAGCTTCCATTCTATTTATCTATACAGTGTTCCCTCGATTTTCGCGGGTTCGAACTTCGCGGAAAGTCTATACCATGGTTTTTCAAAAATATTAATTAAAAATACTTTGCGGGTTTTTCCCCTATACCACAGTTTTTCCCACCCGATGACGTCATATGTCATCGCCAAACTTTCGTCTGCCTTTAATAAATATTTTTTTAAATAAACTTTAATAAATAAACATGGTGAGTAATAATCTGAATGGTTGCTAAGGGAATGGGAAATTGCAATTTAGGGGTTTAAAGTGTTAAGGGAAGGCTTATGATACTGTTCATAGCCAAAAATAGTGTATTTACTTTCGCATCTCTACTTCACGGAAATTCGACTTTCGCGGGCAGTCTCGGAACGGATCCCCTGCGAAAAGCGAGGGAACACTGTATATATAAAAGCGAAAACCACTCACACATTAATCATGAAATCTCTAGAACTTTAAAGCATACAAACTTGAAATTTGCCACATATGTTCTTCTTGGCTTCTAGGTGCTTACTAAGAAGGGATTTTTCAAAATGACCATTGCAGTATTTCTTATTATTAACAGACTCTGATGCTAAAGAGTTCTACTTCCCCCTCCCCACCTGAAAAGAAATCTTATTTAAATGCAGAACACAAGCAGAGGAGTTTCAGTTTCACTTTTGCTTTCACAGCAGCAATCAGCTTTACTACAGAACAGTTGAGCTAAGCCATGCACAGACTCCTTCCTGTCTCCTTGCTCACCAGCAAATACTGTTTGAGTTTCCAAACATCCTTCAACATTCTAACACACTAACAGAACATTAGCCAGATGAATACCAATGGATACTGGTAGGCAGAGACAGATTTTGTCCCCTTATTTTCCTCCTCAGCTCAGATGAATCTGTTCCTTCTACTGTAACACCAGTTAAAGGGAAAACAGTCAAAAAACACTGGAAAGGATTTACAGATGCAATTAGGAAAACACAAATAAGGGAAGCTGCTTGTTTCTCCTAGGGCCGGTTCTATGTGGCATGCTCCAGAGTCAGTTCACTTGACAGCCTGGTCATCTCTAGCCAGAAAGCAAAATCAGGAATGTTGTTTACAGGGAGGTCCTGAGCAATTCATCTGAGAAATTAATTGAATGTCTATGCTATGCAAATAATGTCTTCATCTATAACAGAAACCTCCATCACAGTCCAAATAATGCAGTCCATTTTTAAACTATTCATTAATTTTCAAGCTCTAAATGTCAATTTATCAAGCCCCATCACATAGTTTCATAGCAAAGCATGGGTATCAGCTAGTAGCAATATATTCACTTCGAAACAAGCTAGGTAGCAAACAAATTTAATAAATAAATAAATATTATGAGTCAAGCTTTATACTATATGAAGCTTTTATATTGTCAGTTTCATATCTAATTTTTAAAGGGGAAATAATAAGTAATAGTTTTTAAACTTCATATTGTTTCAGGTGCGAGTAGCTAGAATTCAACAAATTGAGAAAGATATTCTACGTATAAGACAACTATTGCAATCCCAGGTTGCTGAGCCAGAGGTTAGTGGGTTTTTCCCCCCTACTTATTCAGACATCAATGGGATTAAAAGAAACAATCGGAATTAACAGATTGTTGAGCATGTTCAATAGAAATAACTAGTAACCTATGCCAGTCTTTTAGTTCTGGCTAAACTGCAGCTGAGTAATATTATGATGGTAATAAAAAAATGTCAAAATGCCTCATCTTGAGCTCAAAATAATCCTGTTTTGAATTTGAAGCAACTGTTTTAACTGATATTGTTTTGTCTATTTTAAAAGTGTTCTAAGTGCAAAACTGCCCCATTTTAGACTTTTAAAACATTTTTTGAGCTCAAAAGATAAACAGTTGAAATTTGTTTTGGGTTTGAAATGTTTTGCATACCAGTATTACATTGTTTCAATCACACAAGAGGTTTATTTAAAGTGTGTATGTCCTATTTTCTTCTTTAATATGATATATAATGTACAACTAATAGCATGATCCTCCAATTACATAAAGCATCAATAGCCGTATTAAAAAATTCCCTCTGACTTAAAACAACATGCAGACAGTCCCAATTGTAGTAATTAGGCCAGGACATCACACCTCTCATGCCATATGCATATTTTATTCTGGATATTTTTAAAAATCACCAATATCAATATTTACTTGATGATTAGTACAGTGGATATATGTAGCATCCAGCAAATGTTCCATGCCCTGTATTGACAAAAGTTAAAAATATTAATTTTATTTTTAAGGCCATACATTATTTGGCTCTCAATTATAGCTCAGAGCCATGGATTTTCTAGTAGAACCTACTAGTGATCTCCCACTGCTGAGAGTTATTTGTTGAGCAATGAATCTAATAAATAAATACCTAAAATATATTAAGAGCAGGAAATACACAAGTTTATAATTGTTGAGACTTCATTGTAAAATTCTGCACAAAGAATTGTACTTCCATGTAAAAGTCATTCCTTTTAAAGTTATATTTCTGGGCTCCATAAATTAAAATTAATTGACAACGGTAAAACTTTCATGGCATTTCATTCCTTTGAAACCAGGTATTGTCTGCTTTAAAACTGGAGAACCCATTTTATTCTAATAGTTAGTAGAAGATTCTACCTAGGAAAAGAAGAAAAAGGAGAAGGAATAGTACTATATGAAGTCTAGATTTATCATTTTGGTATAGTAGTATCAAGATATTTATCAGAAAGATAAAGTTAAAAGGAAGAATGCTTCTGGCCCGATAAATCTGATTTTATCAAGGATGGGAGTTGTAATTCCATACAATTACTGAATCTATTATTGACTACAGTTTGGTTTAAAATGAGGAACAACTTTTATCTGCAAAATATAACAAGGGATAATATCTATTTTATCCTAGTAGAGAAAAATTAAATTTTACTATTGGAAGGAACCAACATTTTTTAACAGTAAAGAACATTCTTTTATGATAAACCAAGCAAAACAGCAATGAGATGTTTTTAAAACATCAGAATAGCTATAACTAAACAAGGGTGCCAGGTTATGATAAATTCAACACAAAAACACAGTTGACTCACGTGAATCAACTTCTGTGTAAGTTCAAAGGTGTGTATACTTCAAGAGTAGATAACAGCTTGACTTAGAGCTGTATATGTGGTAATTCCTAACCTAATTTATACACCAGAATAGAGCCAAAGGAGAAAAAAAAGAAGAGGAAAGTAAGAACAAAAGGGAAAGGAGATAAAAGACCAATATAACATAACATAGTTATACATAAGTAGCTTAAGAGGAGAACCTGGGTGTTTGTAGGAACATTGTGAAAACTGAATAAATTACTCACAAACGTTTAAAGAGGAAAAGATCTAAATATCTTTCCCTGTCTATCAAAATAAGAAAAGATGGAGGGATAAGTATGTGGAGGAAGGACCTCATAATAATCGGTATGAGCCCTTTCTTCCTTTTTACTTTTTTCATGGGATTTTGGTGCAAGCAAATTAGCAGGACTGCATTTCTGCTCCAGCTAATGAAAGCGAAACTTTTTTTTTTATTTGGATGCAGATGTTTTGGGAGGAGATTCTCCTTAGTGTTCACCAGGGAGGAAGAAAGGGAACAGTATGAAAAAGGCAGAAATACTGGAATTAGAGTGAACAAAATCCTACTGTGGTGATACTTATGGGCCAGGGAAAGGATACAGCATTTCCTTGATGGTACTGAAGAAGAACACAACTGCAAAATTTGGAATCCAGCAGTAGAATAAGAGCTAGAAACAACAATTAAGCCCAGCAGCTTTCCTTCCTCCCAGGAAAACACTGCAAAAAAATCGCAATGGCAACTTAAGCCAGAGACTTGGCTGAAAAGTTTGGGAAATGCCAGCCAGCAACCAGGTTACCCAAATCTGGAATGATTAGGATGAGGTGAACAGTTGCATTCCATGGCAGGAAAAGCAGCCAAGGACAGGTGGTTAACTTAAATCTTAGAAAATATTGGCAATTGAAGCCTGATTACAAAAGAAAAGAGGAAGAAGTAAGGGAGAGGCTTTGCATAAATTTATAGAAACCTATAGAAATGTTGTACATGGACATAAGATATAGAAATGTAAGATATAGAAGTACATGAAACACCCCCCCCCCAGGGATTGCTATTTTTTAGCAATAAAAAAAGAAAACATGGAAATAAAGTACAACTATTGGAGTAAGTGTATATCCTCCCTCCCTCCCTCCCTCTCTCTCTCTCCAATAAATCCTTGCATCAAAAGAAGATAAAATCCACTTATCTGTGGTCTGTACCATTTCCCCTAAATAATCTATAACTGAGTGCAAAATTTAAACAAAATAGGACAAGAAAGTATCAATAATGGCAACAATAACACAAAAGGAAGGTGGGGAAGAAAAGGTGAGACCTTTAAAAGAAGATAAGTGAAAATACAGGAAAACGTGCAGGAATATTCAAAAATAAACATAACAGTGATCAGATAGAGGCAAATAAGGTTAAAAGGGAATGGAATGATTACTGATATCCTTCAGAAACGGTCATAACATGCGAAAATAATTTGTGATTGAAAATCCTTCTTTAGCAACCACAATCAGGATCAGCAATTTGGTCATTAAGTGAGACATCATATGACCATGACTGTGTTCATGATTTTATTTCAGCTTTTCCTTTTCCCCAACTCTCTTGCCCTTTGGAATGCTCACCTGGGACAATTAACAAGAAGGGAATTGATGTTGTCTTTACATTCATTGGAGGGAATGGGATTACAAGAGAGTAAACAGGCAGACAGTGTAGAATATACATTGAAAGGATTGTGCGTGCATCATTTGCCTAGCATGCTTGGGGCTGGGGATCTTTTAAAATCCTGTATTATAGAGCTGTCTCCATAAAATATGCATAAATTGCTCTGAGCAGTAAAATGGTACTGTATGCTGTTCTATATTCAGTCATTTTTTTAACAAAAATAATGTTGCTTTTATAAGTAAAGAACCTATAAACTTTTTATTTATAAATTTGGGGGGAGGGTTCGGGGGAAATGGATAGTTTTATATGTCTAGTTGGAAATTAAACTAGGGACAATGCATTCTTTGCTGTTAAAATGGATGCTTCAATATAGGTCATCCTATAACTGAAACGTTAAAAAATGTTTTTTAAGCTGAAGTTCTGTGTATATTTTCATGCAAATATTTATTTGTGTTATATTTATTGCTTTAGTGGTAGCCTCCAGTAAATGCGTAGATCATGTGACAAAGCAGCTTGTTCTAATTCTGTTACATTTCTGAAAGTGATGTGAGCACAGCTGGTGGAAGATGGTGTCTTGTGTCTCACAGCAGATCCTTTGTCTTCTAGAGCTATAATCCTCAGAGGACATGCTTCACTTTCATTCTGCAGTTTTGCTTAGGCAGCCAGTCTCGAGTGCTAATTATTGAGGCTGGGGATTAGAAAATGCAAAGTGCACTTTAATGGCATGAAAAACTACAGCATTGATTTGTTCAGTTTTTAGAAGATTTTGCATGATGAAGTGTATTTGATCTCTATGCATAATGCCAGAAATTCTTGCATTAACAGAGAACAGCTCCAAGCAAGCATGGTGCAAGTACACATGAATCTGAAAGGCAAAATGAATGTCAAGGAGCAGCTGAAATCATTGCGGCAACTGCTGGCAGTAGCCAGGTAAGGCTATACATTTTGCTTAAAAATACGGTCGTCTTGTACGCTAGCGGTAGTAATTCTCTAATAGCAACTGTACCTGCGTGAATTAATTTCATTTTTGCTAAACCAGAAAGCTAGCGTCCCACTGGAAGAGATGAGCGCTCATTAATCTTTTTCTAAAGTGAAATATTTTAACATTCCACATTGTAATAGAATAATTCTTCTTCAAATAGCTGTTACGTATACATTTGAATGAAAAGGAATAAATGTATCTTTCAGTTTGGCTTGTCATTATAAATATGGATATGTTAGTCAAAAGAATATTCTTTTCAATTGTGGAACAATTTTGAAATAGTTTTGTTTTTCTCAAAAGGTGGAAATTTGTAAACCAAATAATTTTATCATTCTGGGGAAATGTTGAAAGGAGATATATTATTTTAAAATGCTTCCTGTGTTTTACGCTGTATTTTGGATTTAGTCCAGCTCTAGCTATATAAAGGGCAGGGATTATCTAATTTAATATAAATCTGCATTTTGCTTTCAAGAGTCCTTGACAACATGCTTTGGAATCTCTACATTAATATATAATATATATACTGTAATTATTATAATTGGCTTTTATAAATCAATGTTTATAAATCTGTAAAATAGTTTAAATCCCTTTATATACAAATATATACCTAGAGTTGATTTTATGTAATGCTACTAAGACTTCCTAGTATTATGTACCAGATATGGCTAAAACATATTTTTAATTTTATTCTTTTTCTCCCCTGTTTTGGAACAACAAATATCCATTGCTAAATCCTAATGAAAACTTATTTTAAAAGTTTTTTTAAAAAGTCAGGAGGACATATTAGTATAAATAAAAACAAAGGCTATTTATCTTTGTTGTTGTTGCTTTATCACATTTTATTTGGATTATTTGTGTTCTGAAACCTAAATATATCAAACCAGCAAATGAATTTTAAACAGCTTTCCTTTTTAGTAAGAAATATTTCATCATAACGTGTTTAAGTAACAAGATTTCAGTCTGTGAATTTTTATTTTTTTATTTGATCATTTTTATAGAAAATAACATTAAAATTAGATGGCTTAAAATAAGATGTGATAAAAGAACTGGACTTAAAAAATGTAAAAGCAAGTCAGAGCAGTAATAATGTTCAGATAGCAATAATAAAGTTACTGAGAAGGTGGTATCAATACAAAGTAATTCAGTTACTTATTTGTACAGCTAGTATGCTGACTCAATCTTGTGGCTTCTCTAATGGTTAAAAGTAGGTTTCCCAAAGTACTGGTTATCATCAACAGAGACATACGAGGGTCGCCCAGAAAGTAATGCACCATATTTTTTTTCTTCAACTATTATTTATTGAACACAATGAAACTTACACAAAAGAAATAATAATGTTTCTTCTACACTCACTATTTTTCCACGGAATCTCCGTCCCATTCTTTGGCCTTTCTTGAACAAGACACAAGGGCGTGTATGCTCTGTCAGTACTACTCCTTGTTCTGGTCACAAAGATATTTCTGCATTGTAATGGCCTCACCCTCTGTGCCCAGGGACTAACCGTACTTCTGTCGACTGCAGATTCTCCATAAACTGTACACAAATGTTTGTGAATGTTCCCAATGTTTCTTTCTCCGCAGTGAGAAATTCAATGACGACACGCTGCTTGTAACATACATCACTTACAGACGCCATTTCAAAACACTGCTGCAGCTATGCTATCTGTCTGAAGAAATGCTAAATTTACACACACACTCCTGACAATTCAAATAATGTATATCTAAAGTTTCGCATTTGTACCATTACTGTAGGCTGAGGGTGGGTGGGAAATGTGGTGCATTACTTTCTTGGCAACCCTTGTATATGCTGTTGAACTGGGATACTGCTTTCCCAAAAATATTCAGTCAAGTCACGTGGAGGTCTGTTGAGAATCTTTCTTGCAGGAAGTACTTAGAACTTGGTTTAGATCAGCGGTCTCCAATCTTTCTGGCTTGGCAGAGGCAGAGGCAGCTCAGGGGAAAGGAATGGTTTTGTGAGGAGTCAACCACTTTCATAAATGCAGATTTGCGTGCACATATGCACTTACCCACCATTTCTGTGGCTTGGTTCTAAATGAACTGTGATCCAGTTTTGGCAATGGACCAGGACTTGGGGATCCCTGGGTTAAATGAAAAGCCTTCTGTGGAGTGACCACTTAAACTAGAATCTGCTTTCCTGGAGAAATATGCCCACTCTTTCTTCCTTAATATTTTCCAAGTTAATGAAAAGTTTCCATCGTATTTGGTCATAGTTGACTTAAAATAATAATGATGATGATGATGATGTATGGATCATTGACATCGCAATCCCAGGGGACAGCAGAATTGAGGAGAAGCAGCTAGAGAAATTAGTGAAATACGAAGATCTAAAAATCGAGCTGCAACGACTCTGGCATAAGTCAGTGAAAGTGATCCCAGTGGTACTTGGCACGCTGGGCGCAGTGCCAAAGAATCTCAGCGAACATTTGAAAACCATCGGAATTGACAAAATCTCCATCTGTCAATTGCAAAAGGCCTCTTTACTGGGATCGGCAAACATAATTCGCCGCTACATCACGCAGTCCTAGGTGCTTGGGAAGTGCCTGACTGGGGATGAAATACAAAATCCAGCATAGTGATCTCGTTTGCTGTGTTGTATTGACATAATAATAATAATAATAATAATAATAATAATAATAATAATAATAATAATAATATGCCACCCCTCTCCGTAGACTCGGGGCGGCTCACAAAAAATAGTGACAGTGTAACAAATCTAATATCAAAATCATTCTAAAACCCAACATTGGAACCATGCAACACAATCATACCATGCGTAAACTGTATAAGCCTGGGGGATATCTCAGTTCCCTCATGCCTGGCGACATAAGTGGGTCTTTAGTAACTTACGAAAGGCAAGGAGGGTGAGGGCGGTTCTAATCTCTGGGGAGAGTTGATTCCAGAGGGCCGGGGCCGCCACAGAGAAGGCTTTTCCCCTGGGGCCCGCCAGATGACATTGTTTAGTTGACAGTACCCGGAGAAGGCCAACTCTGTGGGACCTTATCAGTCACTGGGATTCGTGCGGCAGAAGACGGTCCCGAAGGTATTCTGGTCCGATGCCATGTAGGGCTTTATAGGTCATTACCAACACTTTGAATTGTGACCGGAAACTGATGGGCAGCCAGTGCAGGCCGCGGAGTGTTGGAAAGACGTGGGAAAATCTAGGTAGCCCTATGATAGCTCTCGCGGCCGTGTTCTGCACAATCTGGAGTTTCCGAACACTCTTCAAAGGTAGCCCCATGTAGAAAGTGTTGCAGTAGTCTAACCTTGAGGTGACAAGGACATGAGTGACTGTGAGGAGTAACTCCCGGTCCAAATAGGGCTGCAACTGGTGCACCAGGCGAACCTGGGCAAACGCCATCCTCACCACAGCTGAAAGATAGTTCTCTAATGTTAGCTGTGGATCGAGGAGGACGCCCAAGTTGCGAACCCTCTCCCAGGGGGTCAATAATTCTCCCCCCCAGGGTAATGGATGGACAGATAGAATTGTCTTGAGAGGCAAAACCCACAGCCACTCTGTCTTATCAGAGTTGAGCTTGAGTCTGTTGACACCCATCCAGACCCTAACAGCCTCCAGACACTGGCACATCACTTCCACTGCTTCACCGACTGGACATGGGGTGGAGATGTACAGCTGGATATCATCAGTGTACTGATGATACCTCACCACATGCCCCTGGATGATCTCAACCAGCGGTTTCATGTAGCAATTCTATCTTTGCATATTTTGCTTTTACTTTTGGCATCTTCTGTTCTTATACACCCTTTTTGTACTCTGCCCAAAGTCTTACAATTGGGATAGGCTATGATTGTTGAAAATTTAAAAATTCATAGCTTTTGAGTTGTTTACCCTATACATTAATTCAAGCCACAGAACAAAAGCAAAGTAATCTGTTGTAACATCAGATGCAATCATCACTTCCCAGATAATCATCCACTAATTCAACCACAACATAATAAAACTTTATTCCAGGAAGGCTCTGTAGAAAAATAGTGTTTTAACTTCTTTGTTGAATATTAATGTCCTGTAATTGAGCTTTGGTCGCTTCTATATTATTATATATTTGGTATTAATACTGGTTCTGCCTTCAGTGACTCAGATTCAGAGAATTGTACCAACAGATAGTGGTTTTCTCCCTTCTTCTAGTGGTAAGTGTTTAGTTTCTTAGACAGACATCTGTGACAAACTACCCTAGCTCAAGAGGATCCTACAGAATAATATGGAGCCCTTTGTAGGGGGAAGAGGATATCATTAACTATCTTCCACTGGTGTGTTTCACAGTAGAATTGTATGTAAAACCATCTTCAAGTTTAACTCAACTTCTGGTGACTTCATAAATCCATATAATTGTGTTGGCAATGTACGGTGATAGCTTGAATCTTATAAAATGTTTTCCAGACTGCTGCCTTTGGGATTTCCTGGTCCTTGTAAAATTGATTACAATTGATTAAAATTGAGCCTTTTAACAGATACTATTCTAATATATATATGATGCCTATCATGCAGTTTGGTCTAGTGGTTAAGGCACACTAGACTAGAAACCACTAGACTGTGAGTTGTGACTGTGAGTCACTTTCTCTCAGTTCATTTTACCTCAGAGGGTTATTGTTGTAATAGGGGGAAAGGGAGGATGTAGAAGTATTGAGTGTGTTCACTGCCTTAAAGTTATTTTAAAAAATAACAGAGCTGCGAAATAAATAAATATTTTTGACACCAAAATCCATAGTTATTTCTGTGATGTAAAATAGCTGTACCCTTGCAATGCTCACAGACTATTTTGCTTGATGTTGTTTTAATCAATACATCCTACTATTTAATGGATTCTTTTTTTATTTATGCAACTGATATTTACTGATACTGATGCATTTTGACCTTAGTATATCTCTCTTTGGTTTTATTTCATTTATACTGTTTATTTAAAATAGCAGCCCTATTTTAGAACTTTGCCATCCCATTTAATCTGCTAATAAATCATTTCTGGAAATCAACATTTCTCTTTCCCTGTTGTAAGCTGATATAATTGTGTGTCTTGGCTTTAGGCCTTGTTGTTCCACATATATCCAGTTCCACCTATCCATGTGACTTTGAAAACCTTTAAATCATTAGTTCTACCTTATATTGCAGAATATTTGCCCATCTGGGAGCTATGTTATTCCCACTCATTCAATGAAAAGATGGAATGGATTCATTTACGAAGAAGATAGGTACAGTGGTACCTCTACATAAGAACTTAATTCGTTCTGTGACCAGGTTCCTAAGTAGAAAACGTTCTTAAGTAGAAGCAATTTTTCCCATAGGAATCAATGTAAATGCAAATAATGTATGCAAACCCAATAGGAAAGAAATAAAAGCGCGGAATTTGGGTGGAAGGAGGAGGAGGAAGAAGGTACGGTGAGGGGCAGTGTTCCCTCTAATTTTTTTTCGGGGTGAGCGGAAAAGTATAGTGTCTGAGCGGCAGTCCCTTTGGCACTGGGCGGCATATAAGTATAAATAAATAAATTAAGTAAGTAAGTAAGTAAGTAAGTGTGGGCATGCGCTATCACACATGAGCAAGTTCTTGCATCCATAATTCTATCCTTTCTATGTCTTCCTCCCTCTTTCCTCCCTCCCACTTTCCTTTCTATCTCTCCCTCCCTCTTTTCTTTCTATCTTTCCCTCCCTCTTTCCTTTCTATCTCTCCCTCCCTCTTTCCTTTCTATCTTTCTTTCCCCCTTTCTCCAAGCCCTTCCTTTTCCCTCTCCCTAACTACCCCCTTCTCCCTCCTTTCTATCTCTCCCTCCCCCTTTCTCTCTCCCTTCCTTCATCTTTCATTCCCTCTCTCTCCATCCCTCTTCCTTTCTCTCTTCCTTCCTTCCTCTCTTTTTTGTTCTTTCTCCCTCATTCCCTCCCTCTATGTCTTTCCCTCCCCCTCCTTCCCCCCTCTCTTGCTTTCTTTCCCTGTCTTTCTCTCTTGCTTGCTTTCTCGCTTTCTTTCTCATTCTCTCTCCCCTCCTTTCTCTCTCTCTCTCTTTCTCTCTCGTTCACCACGCCGGCAACAGAGAGAAAAAGAGAGAGAGAGAGAGATGGAGAGAGAGTGGAGGGCACTGTTGTCTTCGCCTCTGCCCGGCGGTTCTGCAGTGAAGAGGAAGCAGCCGCGCACCGCCTCCCGGGAGCCCGGCCGACTTTTGGAGCTGTTTTGTTTTCGGCCGGGTGGAGGCGGCGCGTGGAGGCGAAGACACGGCTCCCGGCCAAGCTCCGCCTCCCGGGAGCCCAGCCGACTTTTGGAGCCGTTTTGTTTTCAGCTGGGCTCCCGGGAGGCGGAGCGTGGCCGGGCACCGTGTCTTAGTCTCCGCACGCCGCCTCCGCCCGGCCGAAAACAAAACGGTTCCAAAAGTCGGCCGGGCTCCTGGGAGGCAGAGTGTGGCCGGGCGCCGTGTCTTCGCCTCTGTGCGGCTCTGCAGCGAAGAGGAAGTAGCCGCGCACCGCCTCCCGAGAGCCCGGCCGACTTTTGGAGCCGTTTTATTTTTGGCCGGGCGGAGGCAGCGCGCGGAGGCGAAGACACGGCGCGCGGCCAAGCTCCGCCTCTCGGGAGCCCAGCCAACTTTTGGAGCCGTTTTGTTTTCAGCTGGGCTCCCGGGAGGCGGAGTGTGGCCAGGCACTGTGTCTTCACCTCCGCGCGCTGCCTCCGCCCGGCCGAAAACAAAACGGCTCCAAAAGTCGGCCGGGCTCCTGGGAGGCAGAGTGTGGCCGGGCGCCATGTCTTCACCTCCGTGCGGCTCTGCAGCGAAGAGGAAGTAGCCGCGCACCTTGGAGCGCACGCGCACGTGCGCAGCTTACAGGGAACGGTGGTGAGGGGAATCAAAAAAATCAAAATCTTTAAGGCTTAAAAAAAAGAGGAACTCTGAGGCGGCAAGGAGGAGCACGTGCCTCCAATACACCTGGCGCAAGGCTGCCCTCCATACACTGCCGCCCATATACTGGCTGCTGCTACCTGATGCCTCTTCCTTGTCATGCTGAAGGGCTCTCCTCTCCACTCGCTTTTTAGCCGGCGCCTTTCCTTCGCTGTGGTGACTCTTCGGTTGCCCAGAGCGAAGGGAGCATTTCTTTTCTCTGGGCGCCGGCAGAGGTTTATTCCCTGTCCAACTGCCCAGAGAAAGGAAAATGCTTTGTTCGCTCTGGACTGCCAAAGCCTCTTTAAGGGCCACCTAAAGGCTCCTCTGGCAGCCCAGATGGCTGGGATTAAAGGGGAAATGGCAGGAAACTGGCCAGGCCTTTGTGCCGCTCTCAAATTTCTTGGGAAATTTTTCCGGGCTCGGGTTCTTAAGTAGAAAATGGTTCTTAAGTAGAGGCAAAAAAATCTTGAACACCCGGTTCTTATCTAGAAAAGTTCTTAAGAAGAGGTGTTCTTAAGTAGAGGTACCACTGTATACTGCTAGAAGATCTGAAAGACCAAGTTAGACCAATAGAAAAAAAAATAAAATCCTACAGAAGAACCTGTTTTTGCATAAGTGGGAAATGTTTTTTCCTATCTATACTATACTGGCTATACAAAATCTAAACAAAAGGATACGAGCATCAGTGTAAGAACTGCAGTGGAAGATAATACATTGCCAGCACTAAATTGTCCATTTAGATTGGCACACATATATCAGACGTTTTTCCAATTGCTGGATAGGTTGCCCAAAAAGTGGCCTCAATTTCAATTGTGATAGTAATTCGATAAAGGTATGTCCTTATGGTATAATATTTTTGTAGGATTAAGTACTTCTATTAAAGAAACAACCAAATGCTTCCCAGATTTAAATTTATTACATTTATTTACAGGACCAGGTCTCACGCTTAAAAACGGGAAGCTTATTTATCTATTTAATATTAGCAGATAAAATAATTTCCCAACATTGAAATACCCTTAACAGTTAAGATGAATTTAACAAATTTAGTTCAATTTCTATCTTACAAAAAAAAATATAGGAATTATTAAAATAATAAAACATCACAAGCAATTCTATCAGGTTTGGATAGGTTTCATAGTTTATTTCAAAAGCAATAGGGTAGGCTAAAATTTTATAACTTTTATGGTAAATTTGTATATCTATAGTACCTTTACTTTACTTACTTTTTAAATAGATTTTAAAAATATTTTCTATATATCTTTTCTCTATGCATCTTGGATTTACAGTATGTTACTTTGTTACTTGATAATGTTTGTTAATTATACTTCAGTAAAATATATGTACAAAAATAAGGAGATATTCCACATTTGCATTGTGCTAATATTTTAACCCCCTTATAACCCTATTTCTTAAACTTACAGAGTTCAACTGCTCGGATGGACCATGAAACATCCAGTGTTATGAGTTCTAATAGTAATTACTCTGTTCCTCGAAGACTGACAAGTCATTTGGGAACCAAGGTAACCAAAGTTTTCTGTAGATTTGCTAATTCTCCATTTTATAATTAAAATATATTTAACATCTGCATTGACCTATCTGAATTTATAATCAGTATTGGACACTGTAGTTCCTATTCTGCTTTGTGAATTCAGAGAAATAGGTGTGAAAATGAAGAGTATCAGTTTGGAGACGAATTGACTCCATTTTTGTTTAAACTATGAAAGAGATTTCAATAGATGGAATAGTCTGTTGCTTTGGACTATTTTAATGGTTTATATGAATGTTTTTAAACTGATACAATTGTAATCCTACTTTTTAAAAAATTCATTGTTTTGTGTTTAGTAATGCTTTACAACAGAGGTCCCCAAACTTGGCAATTTTAAGACTGGTGGACTTCAACTCCCAGAATTCTCCAGCCAGCTGTGTGGGCTGGAGAATTCTGGGATTTGAAGTCTACAAATCTTAAAGTTGCCAAGTTTGGGGACCCCTGCTTTACAACATTCATAAAATTTGGGGTTTTAAGATTATTGCAGCAGTCATTTAATAGATACAGAAAAATACAAAAAACTGAATAGTTGAAAAAATACTATAGGTTGAAATTTAGGGTAAAATGTATAGATAGAGAGATAGACATTTATTATAATGAAGATGGCCATAATTAATATATAACTCCAATAATGCACACCTGGTATATATAGAGCTAGTTATCAATATTATTTTAAATAATGATTTTAAGACCTAACAGTATCTGTAACAACATTTTAATAGACATCCTGAAAGAAGTTGAGTGAGTCCTCAGATTGTGCATATGTCCTGTTAATGCTGGTACGATCAAGGGCAAGCTGATACTATCCAGATGTTTTAGATTTCAATTTGCTTAAATGTTTGCTATGTAAAATTTGCATATTCTCCTATAGTCAGTGTAAAGAAATTTGCAATTCTGCACGGCTGTAAGATTTAAATCTGCTATGTGCACTGTGCTTACTAATATATTCTCACATCCTAAAGTTATTCCTGAAGCTGCCATCCCAAATTATAGGGGGAGAGTACCTTTGTATAGTTTCATCTTAAAATTATAAAGTTAAAAGAGTTTAGCCTATTGACTCCAGTTCCCTGCTTGGTGCAGGAATTAATAGTCTCTCAACAGATGGCTATTTAGTCTGCTTGAACATATGCAATAAAAAACAATCTACAATTTCTCTGCTTATGTGATACTACTATCAGGTTACTTTTTCTACTTGGAATTCAATGTTGCTGAAATGCATTTTTGGATTAAATATCTTGATCTGTGTTGTGTCCTTTGAGACATTTTAAAAAGACTATCTTTCATTATTCCCAGTTACTTTGTTGTGCTAACTTTCTAAACTTTCTAATTGTTCTCATTGCTTTTCTCTAAACGTATTCCATTTTATTTGAGTCTTCAAAGTGTGATAGCCAGGTCTGAATACACATTCAAGGGAGGGGCCCGAGTTATAGGGGGGAAATGACATGTTTTCTATTATTTGTATTTGCATTTTTGATAACCACATTACCTTGCTGGTTCATATTCAGTTTTCAATCAATATTACAAAATCATTTTACAATATTATCAAGTCTGAGAATATATTTTCTATCCTATTTCTGCCCATTTGAATTTTGTTTCCTAAGTGAAATGTTTTGCATTTGATTCTGTTTAGTTGCATTGTTATTACCAGCTCATTTAACTGATTTGTTAAGACAAAATTTTTGTTCTGTCTTATACTGTACTGATGTAATGATATGACCTTGGGAGACCTGATGCCAGGATCAACAGTAAACAGCCCAGCCAAAGAACCTCTAAGACCTCAGGACAATCCACTAGAATATAAACTGAGAGCAAATCTCACTCCTTGCTAGCATTACCTTGATGTTACCTAGTTTGGGTAATGAAACATCTGCAAAAAAACAACCAAGCTCAGAGAGAACTAAGAGCCATCTATAAACCAGTCTCTTTATCATCTCCTCTTTAATTTTTTCAAGTATTAGTATCAGACAATATGATCTGTATTCTTCAGATAAAGACAAATTTGCCCACCTCCAAACTTTTGCCACTTTATCATGTCTTTAGGATTTTTCAAAACTAATTGTATAAAATTTCAGCCAGAACTACTCTTGCAAATGTATGGCCATGCTTTAGTAAGAGAAATTTGACTGGCCAACTTTGTGCAAGCTGGTGTGTCTATTTTGGGAGCATTCACATATGTATGAAGAAGAATAGTGGGTGATTATTTGTTATCAAAAGTCTTATGAGTCTTATTTCTATCACATAATGAGAAAGCATATAACAACAACAACAACAATAATAATAATAATAATAATAATTTATTAGACTTGTATGCCGCCCCTCTCTGGAGACTCGGGGCGGCTCACAACAATAAAAACAATATAAGTACAAATATAATAATTAAAACTATGGCTAAACCCCATTATCTTAAAAAACAAGCAATAGTACACAATCAAACAATCAATATTACAATCATAACCACACATAACTTTTAATGTTCAGAAGAGGGGGGTTATTTGATAGTTGCCCCGTGCCTGGCGACATAGATAGGTCTTAAGGCTCTTGCAAAAGGCGGGAAGGGTGGGGGCAGTCCGAATCTCCAGAGGGAGCTGGTTCCAAAGAGAAGGCTCTTCCCTTATGCCCCATCAGACGAAATTGTCTGATCGACGGGACCTGGAGAAGGGCAACTCTGTGGGACCTGATCGGCCGCTGGGATTTATGCGGCAGAAGGCGGTCCCGTAAGTAGTCTGATCCAATGCCACGTAGGGCTTTATAGGTCATCACCAACACTTTGAATTGTGTCTGGAAACCAATCGGCAACCAGTGCAGAGTGTTGACGAAACATGGGTATGTCTGGGAAGACCCATGAATGCTCACGCGGCCACATTCTGCCTGATCTGACATTTCCGAACACTCTTCAGAGATAGCCCCATGTAGAGAGCATTGCAGTAGTCAAACTTTGAGGTAACAAGGACATGAGTGACTGTGAACAGGGACTCCCTGTCCAAATAAGGCTGCAACTGGTACACCACATGAACCTGGGCAAACACCCTCCTCGCCACAGCCCGCCAGAGATCATCCATCAGCGCGACAAAAGCAGTTTCTGTGCTGTAGTCGGGCCTGAATCCTGACTTCTGAGGGCCTAGATAATATAGTTACAATGACTGTGACAAATTTGTACCACTGGCTATTCCTAGGGTTTTTCCTCCTGGCAGAGTTAATGTGCATATCTCCAGCATTTCTTATGTATGTATGTTCTAGCATAACTGTGGAACACCTTGAGCAATTTCAACCAAACCTGGTACACATATGACTTACTATCTGGCGAAAAATACTGTGGGAGTAAGACACAATCTAGCACCTCTAGGGTAGCCTTTCGGAATAATGTGTTCTGTACACTGAGCCTAGCTCAACATTTTTCTGAAGAGGCCTAGGCCTCCCTCACACAATAGGCCTATGAAGGGAACCTGATTAGACCAGTACAGAGGCTTTGATCAAGTGTGTCATGGCCTAAGCAGATCAACCACCCACCTCACTGTGGCAACCCATCTTACAGGGAACAGCTTCAGTCTGTGTTCCCAGAATTGTCCTTCACCCCAACTCAGACCCTCCATGGGTCTTTGCCTCCTGTTTTGTCCCCCCCTCCCACTCTGCTCATCTCCCCCACACCTTCCTCCTCTTGAGCTCCATGAGTCTTTGCCTCCTGTTTCCCCCCCCCCCCCACTCTGCTCATCTCCCCTACACCTTTCTCCTCTCTTATGGAGCTCAGGAGCCTCCCGTTTTTGTCCCCCCCACTCTGCTCATCTCCCCTACACCTTTCTCCTCTCTTATGGAGCTCAGGAGCCTCCCGTTTTTGTCCCCCCCACTCTGCTCATCTCCCCCACAACTTTCTCCTCTCTTGAGCTCCATGAGTCTTTGCCTCCCATTTTTGTCGTGTCCCCCCCCCACTCTTCTCATTTCCCCCATGCAGTTTAGAAGGGGGGAGTTTGTCGCTGGGATTCAAAGCAGTGCTGGCAAAAATAAAGGGAATCTTAGCGAGGGGAGCCTCAGGAAAATCCCAGCAATGCAAGAACGGGCGCTTTGGCTGGCAATGGAAGTTTGGAGGTGGGGATTCCCAGGGAAATCCCAGCACTTTGGGGCATCTGGCAGCTCGGATTCATAAGGTGAAAATAGTTTGGAAGAAGAGGCAAAAAAAATCCTAAACACTGGGTTCGTATCACGAAAAGTTTATATGAAGAGGGGTTCGTAAGACGAGGTATCACTGTACTTTTAAAACACCATAAGTAAAATTGCTTTGATTTGACCTATATATAAAATTCATACCTTTTCCTGTCTAACACAAGATTGCAATGAAGAAATACCTGGACAATGCTAGGCAATCAGCTTTAGTAATGAAGCAGAGGAGGTTGCAGGTTAAACAGGAAGGAATAACTTTCCAGCTGCATCCCGGCCCACATCCTTCCCTTACCAACCACTCAGCTGAGTATTTTTAGGCAGAGTTTTAGCAGTCTTCCAAAAGATTGATAAATAGGTTCTCTGATCTTCCTAGCACTAGGGCTAAAAGGGAAAAGTGGCAGAATTCTTTTGATCTTACCCAGCTCATAAATTTTACAAAACAATATGTGCTGTCGGGGAGTGGCAGTGCAGCAGTGAGCTATTAATTGACAACTAAAATTATTGCATCGATAATTGCAAAATGACATTAGCACAGGAAAATTAGTGAAAAGATAGAAATATTTCATGCTTCATCTCCCATTAAGATCCTGTACTGAATAGATTCAAATTCTGACTTAAAAGAACAGTACATGATTGGTACTGATTTCTGCGATTCAGAACCAGCAGTTTTTCGGAGAACTTCACATGTGTTCAAAGGGGTAGATCAGATTAAGGCCAGTTGATGCCTTAAGCATCAGCCCTTTCATTGATTCACTGAGAAGACATTAAGATTCCATAAGTGCTGAAAATTAAAGTTGAGTGTGGCAATTTTGTGAAATAATTTAGGTTAAGGTAGCTAAGGGGGGGGGGATCTATGGTACCCCCTCTGTGAAGCATTAATCACATCTTTATTTTGCTTAATGTTTGCTTAAATGGGGTAGGGATAAGGTTAGATAGTCAGTTACCTGTACAGAAGCGTGGCGGAAGGCTGAATCACCTGACCTAGAACCTGAGCAGGAAAAGATCATCAGCCTTCACACAAATATCAAGTGAGTAGAACAGAAATGTTCAGCGAGATTGCTTAAAAGAAAGGCAGAACCCAGAAAGATAGACGTGCATGACTCAGAGCTGTAAAAGAGTTTTGGCATCAGCCTATTGTTAGAAAACATCTTTCCAGTCCCAGAAGTGACCATCTAAACATGTTCTGATTCCCCGATTGACCTTTGGACTGGCACAAGACTATAGAGTGAACTCTGATTCCTGGATCTTAAGATTTGTCGGCATGAAATTTAGTAAGCTTGTTCAGTTTTCTTGAGTTTTTTCATTCCTGCACTATAGTGAATTATAAAGAGCTCAAAGTCTAACTTCCTGCACTTATATTTGCTGACATAGGAGAGGTTTCTCCTGCAGCCCAAGCAATAATGGCTGTGAAGGTAATACCCAGTTGTTCACGTAGATTTATGTTGAGAAATTATGAAAAATTCTACTTTAAAAATATACTATATCTTCATTTTGGGATTGGTATAAAAGAAAGGCTGTGTAGTAGGATATTTCTTCTAAAAATGGATAATGGGGCATATTTGTCTCACAGTTAGGAAGATACGAAGATAATCTTCTTAGTCCTTAATTTGTCATTACAAACATGCATGTAAATTTGTTTCTGTTTTGTCACACATACCATTCAAAATTAAATACATTATTTAACATAAATACAGCTTCAATTCTTCACAATTTTAAAATCATCACCTTTGCTTGTCCGATAATTTGTGCAGTTAGATTTGATATCTCAAAAGACAGATTCTGTAAAAAGGAATTTAATAGATTTGAACAATGAGTCTTTTCCAACAAAATGCAATTCAGTTGTGAGAAATGTACCATTCTCCATTTAAGAAGGAAACAAATAAGTTGTACAGATATAAGATAAGTAATTAGCTCAGCAGTACTACTTACAAAAAGCATCTGGATATCCTTATAGACCACAGATTAAGCATGAGCCAGCAGTTTTCTGTAACTTCCAATTAAACTCTGGATTAGATAATGGGAAATGATAATGGGAAATGGGAAATGATACTTCCAATCTGTGCCAGAGTGGTCAGAGTACACCTCAAGTATTTTATCCAGTATTGATTACCACAATACAAGAAAAATGCTGAGGTATTAAGAAGGTTAGAGGCTTGAGACTGAATCCTACAGAGAACACAACTAGCAATATTTAGCCTAAAGAAAAGAGCAGAAAACACGAATTCAGTCCTAACTGAAAGCAAGACAGTCAAAAGGTAGGGCCAGAACTAATGGTTGTACTTTGAAGAGATAAACTTGAATTTTCTGACTATTAATGCTATTAAGTAGTGGACCATACTGGCTCATGAAGTCTTGGGTTCTCCATCATCAATCCGAGTTGGGACAGCAATTTGTCTGCAATGGTCTGATCACTCTTGTCCTTGGCAGGGGGCTGGACTAGAAAATTTCTAAGAGTCTTCTAACCCAGTGTCTCTAATCCTGCGTCATTATTTTTCCAATAATGCAAAATGTAATATTAACAAACGTGTCCTTATTTTGTTATTTTGTTTTTAAAAGCAAGCTCCATACATGCAATATAGTATAATTTTTACTTAACAGTGAATTCTTTATTCTTAATCCATTTGGATTATGTATCCTGTGGAAAAATTTTATTTTACATGTTTTTGAATTTTTATTTATTTATTTGAACTTTTTATCCGACATTTATTGTTGTTTATAAATAACTCAAAGCAGCTAACATTCCTATTATTATTTGCTCCTCTTATTTTCCCCACTACAACAATCCTGTGAGGGGGATTGGGCTGAGAGAGATTAACCCAAAGTCAGAGCCCGCTTTTTATGTCTAAAATTGGACTAGAAGCACTAGACCTATAGGTGCTTCATTCAAAAGGCAACTGGACTTTCTTTGTTTTTCCTTGAAAACGTTTCTCTTCTTATCCAAGAAGCTTCTTCATGAATTAAAGAAGCTTCTTGGGAAAAAAGCAAAATGTCTTCAAGGAAAAACAAAAAAAATCTTGTTGCTTCTTGAAAAAAAGCACCTTTACGACAGTCATGATATGGATGACTGATAGAGACAATTACTAGACCAACCTGGCTGTCTTATTTGTAATATGTAAAAATTACCAAATTTTAACATTTAACCTACTGTTTAATACATAGAAACATAGAAGACTGACGGCAGAAAAAGACCTCATGATCCATCTAGTCTGCCCTTATACTATTTTCTGTATTTTATCTTAGGATGGATATACAGTATGTTTATCCCAGGCATGTTTAAATTCAGTTACTGTGGATTTATCTACCACATCTGCTGGAAATTTGTTCCAAGGATCTACTACTCTTTCAGTAAAATAATATTTTCTCATGTTGCTTTTGATCTTTCCCCCAACTAACTTCAGATTGTGTCCCCTTGTTCTTGTGTTCACTTTCCTATTAAAAACACTTCCCTCCTGGACCTTATTTAACCCTTTAACATATTTAAATGTTTCGATCATGTCCCCCCTTTCCCTTCTGTCCTCCAGACTATACAGATTGAGTTCATTAAGTCTTTCCTGATACGTTTTATGCTTAAGACCTTCCACCATTCTTGTAGCCCGTCTTTGGACCCGTTCAATAATTATTTCAGTTTTATGAAACGAGGTAGCTAATATGCCTGTCATGATACTGTTAATATTGTTAAATGGTATAATATCTGTTTATTGCCAAATTAATAGTTTCAGTTGAATGCTAATGCATAATTATTTTGGAGTACTTTGTTTATCTACATAAATTATTACTACCCAAAAAGGCCTGTGCTTTGCCTTTGGTGCATAAACATGTTATGGTAAGTTACATTACTTTATGTTATCTTACATTACGTTACATCAATCTCTACCTCTGTGCATGTATAAACAATATTTATATGTAAATTACTCATACATCTCATATAAGAGGAGTCACCCTTGAATATTCATGTTAGTGTATCCCATCCACATTAACTGTACATAACAGTGTTTTCAAACTATTTGCTTTGCAGGTTGAAATGGTGTATTCACTGCTGTCAATGTTGGGCACTCATGATAAAGATGATATGTCACGAACATTGCTAGCCATGTCTAGCTCCCAGGATAGCTGCATAGCTATGCGTCAGTCTGGATGTCTTCCTCTTCTCATTCAACTTTTGCATGGCAATGATAAAGACTCTGTGTTGTTGGGCAACTCTCGTGGAAGTAAAGAGGCTCGTGCCAGAGCCAGTGCAGCACTACATAATATCATTCATTCTCAGCCTGATGATAAACGAGGCAGACGAGAAATACGTGTTCTCCATCTTCTAGAACAAATCCGAGCTTACTGTGAAACTTGTTGGGAATGGCAGGAAGCACATGATCAAGGCATGGACCAAGATAAAAATCCAAGTATGTTGATTGCAATTCAGGTTTCAAAAATGTTGTGAAGTATTCTTTGGTGTTAACAGCTTTGAACTGTAGCTATTTATGGAATATTTTTCCCCAAGAAGGTTGTTATAAATAAAAATATATTAAATATTTCCATAGACACATTATTAGAGATACACTCATTTCAATTTGGCGGGAAATAAAAAAACATATTAAAATTCCGAATTGGCTGTCCACAGAGAAAGCAATTATGTATCCAAATACAATAGATAGGAACAAAATGATTAAATAGAAGGACATCTTGGATGGAACTGGAAAACTAAAAAGCAGAGAAGAATTAGATAAATAAAATATAAATACTGATTGGTGGCCATATGCACAAATACAATCCCGATATAAGAAAGACATGGAAGAAAATGGAATCAAAACAGAATTAAGAACACTAGACAAATTGTTGACAGGCCCAGAAAATAATATTATTTCTAAACTCTATAATTATCTGTTACAATTTGAAAGAATGGAAGATACAGTATAGTTAAAGGACCCATGAGTGCATGGGCACAAAATATAAGACATAATATCTACTTGGCAGACTGGGATAAAGTATGGGATAGAAATCTTAAATGTACTAAATCACCATCATATAAGGAAAATTATTACAAAATATTTTATCGATGGCACTGAGCTACAGTTAGATTAGCTAACATTTATCCAAATTTGAACTCAATTTGTTGGAAATGTAAAAAAACACAAGGCACCTTCTTTCATATGGGGTGGTTGTATCCTGAAACAAAAATATATTGTCCAAAATACATAAATGGCTTCAGGAAATAACTAAAGTAACAATATAATTCACACCAGAGCTCTTTTTTTCAGTGCCTTTGTAACTTCCAACAGTCACCAAATGAATAGTTGTAAATTGACTACCTGTAAATTGAAGTTACATGGAAATGATTATGAGTGACAGGCCCTGTTTACATTTGACGATAGGTATCACATTCATTGATAGCAAGTATGGAAGTGTTGTAACTGATTGGTGATTCTTCCTAATGCAAAACTGGCATATTTCATTATTTTTCTCATTGCAAAAGCTTAGAGAAGTATATCTGTTAGATTGCATTTGTTTAATAAATTGTTTGACAGTGTAATTTTAAAGGTTTTGTTGCATTCCTCAACTGATACATTCAATGAAAATGATTTTTTTCTTCTGACATAGTGCCAGCTCCAGTTGACCATCAGATCTGTCCTGCAGTATGTGTTTTAATGAAGCTTTCATTTGATGAAGAGCATAGGCATGCAATGAATGAACTTGGTAAGTAAACAAAGACATTGCAGAAAAATAACATACAATTGTTAGACGAAGGTTAGGGCATTCTTTTACAGGGAGCAGATATATAACGTATAATAGAATGTTTCCAAATCTGCATGATTTAATGCAGATTTGGAAACATTCTATTATACGTTAGATGTTTTTATTAGGTGTATTGAGAACTGAACACACTTTTAAAAATTCCTTTTTATCTGAAAATATACTGATGAAAATGGGAAAATACTGACAGTACAGTAAAATACACTCATAAGGGGAGAAATATAAATCAGGGTTTGTCTGGTGTTCTGCAGTTTCAGTTTGCTCTGAGACGTCCACCAAAAAAAGAAAAAAGTGCTTTTGTTTTGAGTTTCCGTGTTTAAAAATATAAAATGTAAGAGTTATTTAAGTAAGCTTACTACAGTATTAGAAAAAGATGAAGCTAAATGATGATTTTATTTTAAAAAAGCAAAATATGCAACTTGATAGCTTTAGTTAGTATTTAGAAGGAAAAATAACGGAATTCTCAAGAATTTTTAGGGTCCAATTTTAAATAGCTCCATCTGGTGTTTTTCATGTTATACATAAAATAAAGGAAGCTAGCCAAGAAAAAGATTTCAAAATCCGTATTAGCATGGTAGTTCTGTTATGCCAACACAGAGGTCATACACACATACCTACATAGGCAGAGATAGTCATCTACACACATAGAGGCTCTTCCACCAATTTAATTCAACTGTTATATTAATTATTTTATTTATATATATATATATATATATATATACTTAATTAATTACTTATTATATTATCTTGCTTCACTGGCAGTTTCAGCCCAAAGGTTGTACATGTATATTTCAATAACCAGCAGGAGTTTTCAAAGCAGCCCATGAACTTGTTCACAGCCCAATTTCCTTGCTTCATATTTACATTTTACACATTTATGAATAAATGAAAATGTATGTAGTTGCCCAACTCACACTCAGTAACTCCTGTGGCTTACAAAGATAAAATTTGGAGATTGAGGCATACAGGAAAATGTAGAGCATTCAATAAAATTTGAAATTTAAAGCATACAAGACATTAATTCATTCATAATTTTAATTAAATCATTAAACCTGACAAAATAATATTAGAATTTCCATTAAATCAATAAATAGAAACTGACCATATACAGTGATACCTTGTCTTACAAACTTAATTGGTTCCGGGACGAGGTTCTTAAGGTGAAAAGTTTGTAAGACGAAACAATGTTTCCCATAGGAATCCCATAGGAATCAATAGAAAAGCCCAAAATTCACCCCTTTTGCCAGCTGAAGCACCTGTTTTTGCGCTGCTGGTATTCCCCTGAGGTTCCCTTCCATAGGAAACCCCACCTCCGGACTTCTGTGTTTTTGCGATGCTGCAAGGGAATCCCAGCAGGGGAATCCCAGCATCGCAAAAACGAGCGGTTCGCTGGCAACGGAAGTCTGGAGGTGGGGTTTTCCAGCGAAGGGAGCATCAGTGAAATCGCAGCATCACAAAAACACCAAAGTCCTCGAAACCCTACCTCCAGGCCTCTGTGTTTTTGCGAGCCTCAGGGGAAACCCAGCAGTGCAAAACCGGGTGCTTCGCTGGCAACAGAAGTCCGGAGGCGGGGCATCCCAGCAGCGGCGTTGGGTTTGTAAGGTGAAAATAGTTTGTAAGAAGAGGCAAAAAAATCTTAAGCCCCGGGTTTGTATCTCAAAAAGTTTGTATGACGAGGCGTTTGTAAGACGAGGTATCACTGTATCTGTAATTCAGGATTGTAAAGCTAAGAATATGCTATTTCCAAGAGTGATCAGTTTTGTTTCTCTTGGGTACAATAAAGCCATAATAATTAATTTTTGTTTTTTGTTTTTTTATATATTAACATTTTTAAGAAAGGAATTTTGGAGAATAAATATACCAATTTGCCACAATATTTCTAACAAATCTTTCAATTATTTTAATAGGAGGTTTACAAGCCATTGCAGAATTGCTACAGGTAGATTGTGAAATGTATGGTCTTACTAACGACCATTATAGTGTCACATTAAGACGATATGCTGGAATGGCTCTGACAAATTTAACTTTTGGAGATGTAGCCAATAAGGTAGGTTTGAATATCTTTGGATTTATTTCTGTTTACTGTAATAGATGTTGTGGTACTTCGCAGATTGATTCTTGCTATTTTAAGTCTTGTTGTAAACTCTGAATTTAGGTGCCATCTGAATCTATCATAAGCAGTTTTCTTCTTGTGTGAACTAATTATAAATGAGCTAAGATGTAGTTCTTTTTGTTTTGCATTATTCATGCAGCTCTGTTAGTTAAAATTGTCTTTTTATAAAAAAGATTATGCTCCTACTCTTGTTCTGTGCAATGAATGTTGACCTATAATTATATGTGTTATTTATGCTTATTCATGAATTATTTTAATTTATATTTGGAAATGTCTTTGCTTTATTGTGATTTTTTGAGATGTTTATTTCAGATCTCCCCCATAATTTGGGGAGGGATCCTTCCCCTTTTGATATTCAATTAGGTTTGGGGGTTCTCAGCTAAGATTTGCTTATTACTTTAGTTCTATGAGAAGCGGTTAGTGGACTAAGTTCAAAAATAGAGAAAAGAATTATATTTTGAAAATCCATTAGTTAATTTATCCTCCACTACCAACATATATCTAATTATCTGCTTCATAAAATCTCTCTCTGTCTCTCTCTCACAAATAGGCTACTTTGTGTTCTATGAAGGGTTGCATGAGAGCTTTAGTAGCACAGTTAAAATCTGAAAGTGAAGATTTGCAGCAGGTAAACTTCATTGCTCAAGTATTATGTTCCTATATATTTATAACTTTCATGCAGTTTCTTTTTTGCTTCTTTTGTATACTGCAGTGGTTCTCAACCTGGGGGTCTGGACCCCCTTGGGGGTCGAATGACCGTTTCACAGGGGTCGCCTAAGACCTTCATGGGAAAAGACAAATTTCCCAATGCGGTAGGAACTAAAGCTTCTATCCTGGCACCTTGGAACGTATTTTTATAAGCTTAAAGCTCCGTTGGGAGAATTGGTGCTAGGCTTATGGTTGGGGGTCACCACAACACGAGGAACTGTATTAAGAGGTTGCAGCATTAGAAAAGTTGAGAACCACTGGTATACTGTAATCTGCTATCTGGATCTTCTGGTTTTTCAAAAGTTTTCCCTTTTTATTTTCTTACTCTGTAAACTTTCAATTAGTATATTGAGTGGCATAATTTTTTTTTAATTTGCTTTTGAGGGAAAGAAAACAATTGATACAACCATGGACAATTTTTAGGAAGTATACAGTCACTAAATTGATTAATGGCACAAACCAAACATTAAATGTTATTTGTCCTTTGTTTTATTACAACATTTGATTTTTTAAAGAAATTCTAAATGAATGTGGAGTTGAACTAATTCATAATGTATGAAAGTCTGTCAAATAAGATAATTTGCTATAAGCAAACTGTCTATATTAAGGATTTTAAATTGATTCAATTTATTTCTGTATCCTGAGAAATATTTTTTATTTTGAATATTTTATGCTAAAATAGTTACATTGGAAAAGTTTTCTTATTTCACAATAATGTACTAGAACACTTTCATTTACAGATGAATAGTGTAAAAAACATAGAAAACGTAGAAAAAGATTTATAGATACCATTTTACCTCATAGTAAATGTTGTCTATTGTCAAGAATTTTTAGGATAAATTTTAAAAAGATGATGTTCTACATTTCTGACAACTCTCAAGCACAGAATTATTTAAAATCAATACACAGCGATATTTCAGTACTCATAATTAATTAGTTCTGGGAGGTACAATGAATACCAAAAACAAATACCAAACATTTTTTTCCTGTAAAAAATAGTGTAGTGAGTCACAAAACAGCCAACACTGACAAGTTCTAGCTTGTGCATTGAATACCAAACAAATGATGAGTACCGGGACAAAATTTGCATGTCAAATTGTGTTGAGTACCAAATTCGATGAATTTCAAAGCAGTTTACACCACTGGTTTATACCACTGTATAAACTAGCATAATAAAATGAGTAATAAACTATTTCTCAGAATACCAAGTAAGAGTCTGTTAAATGCATGGTAATTAAAGCACATTACTTTTTTCTATTTTCTATTGACAATATTATAGGTTATTGCAAGTGTTTTAAGAAATTTGTCTTGGCGGGCAGATGTGAATAGTAAGAAGACACTACGAGAGGTGGGGAGTGTGAAAGCACTGATGGAATGTGCTTTGGAAGTAAAAAAGGTACTGTAGCAAATCAGTGTTTCTTTAGTATTTAACTATGTTTTAAAAATTATATTTCCTTGTTTAAGAATAATACATAAAAGAAAGTTCAGATAGTTACTTTTGGAAAAGAAGACAATCATCAGTAATAGTTCTTGGAAAGTGGGAGCTTCTCTGGGAAGGAACCTAGGAGGAAGAATTGGTTTTAAAAAGTCTTTTCCACTAATAGAATTTTTCTAAATAAACTACACATTTTTATTTGATAGCTGTTTTTAATTGTTAGTAATAGTTTAGAACAAATTTAGTTGGTTGTGGATTAAATTACTCTTGAATCCCAGTGAAATCAATTGAATATGTTGGGTAAAATTAGTTAGTTCCCATAGATTAAAGTCTGTATGAATTTATAGAGTAATTTCCATTTAGTAAATGATATTGATAAATATGCTTACATTTAAATTGTTAGAAAAGTTGATAAGAAGTAACTACCAAAATAAGTACCTTATTTCGGGGAGAGAGGTGTTCTCTAATAAATCTGATTATATTAACAATTTGAAGTTTTTATTAGTGCTACAATATGTCTACATGTTAATGTACATGAATGCATAAATGTATTTATTTCTTTTTTCCCATGCCACAGTGAAGAAGCTATCACTGAATTATTTTCAAATAATAAAATGCCTATGGTGTATTTCCAATGACATAATAGTAAATGAGTATACATATACAAATTCCTTGTAAATTTAAATAAAGACATATAGTCTGTTTCACATATAGACATAGACCCATGCACTGATAAAGTTGCGACATGGTTGCTGCCATGGGCAGGGCAGTGATTTTGAGCAAAAAGGGAAGCGGAAGAGAAAGTCTACCAAGCACTTGTGAGGGACATAGAAACCTGTTGATCCTGTAGGGCCAATTTATCTACTAATCAATTTATCCATCATAAGAGGGGCTCACTGTTCCCTGAGCAGTGGCCCACTACTAGGCTATTACCTAGTCGCAACCAGGATGTGGGCCAGCACACACACATGTGCACAGCTTAACTTGCAGTTGAGTGCATGTGTATGCACGTGCCCTCTGGTCTGCCACTTGCACAAGTTGAGCTGTGCACACTTGTTCACTGGCCCACTGCTCATACGGCCCAATTCTCCTCTACCCCACTACACCTAGCCAGGTTGCTAGGCTACAAAGTTGAGGGACCACTGTCTTAAGTTATTTCCTATTGAAATAAAGTGTTAATACAGCTAAGAAATCTAATGTAATGTTTTACTCTGCAGGAATCTACGCTGAAAAGTGTATTGAGTGCCTTATGGAATCTATCAGCACATTGCACTGAGAATAAAGCTGATATATGTGCAGTGGATGGTGCTCTTGCCTTTTTGGTTGGCACACTGACATACCGAAGCCAAACAAATACTTTAGCCATTATTGAAAGTGGAGGGGGAATTCTTCGTAATGTGTCTAGCTTGATTGCTACAAATGAGGACCATAGGTGAGAATACTGTTTTATTGCAGTATTTAGTTATCTATTCAGTCAAATTTATCGATTCAGTCAAATTTATTTTATGAATCCTTTGGGAGTGGGGGGCAAACTCTGGAATTAGATCTTAACATACTGAATCTCTTATAAGGAGAGGAGGAGCCTCTGTTTCAGCAGAGCCAGCTGAGTAGCCCTGTTTCCTTCTCATCCTTCTGTATTAAATTCATATTTCCAGAGTAAAAGTATTGTATGTGCAGAATATTTAAGTGAAATAGCATTATCGGCATAATAATTGTACGCCTTGTTTATATTTATTCTGTGAGCCGCCTCGAGTTTTCGGAAAAGGTCGGCGTACAAATCTAATAAATATAATATATAATATATAATATCTGCATGTAATAATTAAGGATATTCATATGGCTATCTCCTTGGCATAGAGCAGAGATAGGCAAAGTTGGCTCTTCTATGAGCTGTGGACTTCAACTCCCAGAATTCCTGACCCAATCATGCTAGCTCAAGAATTCTGGGAGTTGAAGTCCACATGTCATAGAAGAGCCAACTTTGCCTACCGCTGGCATAGAGAATATTTGCCATAGTTAGTGATCTGTTGGAAACTATTGTTTCCATAGAATTATTTTGACATTTCTGATTCGTTTTTTAAGAGGATTTGTTATTCAGAGCTTCAAGCAATATTATTTATGAAAAATAACAAGTTGATATATATTTGAGCTTTTTCATGGTATTAATGTGATAATTTTTATGTTTACATCTCAATTCCAGGCAAATACTGAGAGAGAATAATTGCTTGCAAACCCTCTTACATCATTTGAAGTCTCACAGTTTGACAATAGTCAGTAATGCATGTGGAACTTTGTGGAACTTGTCTGCACGGAATGCAAAGGACCAGGAAGCGTTGTGGGACTTGGGAGCAGTCAGTATGCTCAAAAATCTCATACATTCAAAGCACAAAATGATAGCCATGGGGAGTGCTGCAGCTCTTCGAAATTTAATGGCAAACAGACCTGCAAAATACAAAGATGCTAATATTATGTCTCCAGGTTCAAGCTTGCCATCACTTCATGTCAGAAAGCAAAAAGCACTGGAAGCCGAATTAGATGCTCAACAATTATCTGAGACTTTTGACAACATTGATAATTTAAGTCCTAAAACATCTCACCGCAATAAGCAAAGGCATAAACAGAATCTTTACAGTGAATATGTTTTGGATGGTAATCGCCACGAAGATGGAGTATGCAGATCAGAAAACTTTAACAGTGGAAATGTGACTGTACTTTCGCCATATTTAAATACTACAGTATTGCCTGGTTCCTCCTCATCAAGCAGAGGAAACACGGAGAATTCTCGTTCTGAAAAAGACCGGAGTTTAGATAGGGACCGTGCAGTGGGATTGAACAGCTATCATACCACAACAGAAAACTCTTCTAAACGAATAGGAATGCAGATTTCTACTGCTGCTTCTCAGATTTCAAAAACAACGGAGGAAACAGCAAATATGCACATATCACAAGATGAAAGAAGCAGTGGATCTATAACAGAAATTCACAGTTTATCAGAAGACAGAAATGCTTTAAGAAGAACTTCTACTGCTCACTCACACACAAGTAGTTATAACTTTCCAAAATCTGAGAACAGGGCATGTTCTGTACCATATTCAAAAGTAGAGTATAAAAGAGCTTCTAATGATAGTTTAAACAGTGTCAGTAGCAGTGATGGGTATGGTAAAAGAGGACAAATGAAACCTATAGAATCTTATTCTGAAGACGAAGAAAGTAAATTTTGCAGTTATGGACAGTATCCTGCTGATTTAGCTCATAAAATACATAGTGCTAATCATATGGATGATAATGATGGAGAACTGGATACTCCAATAAACTATAGTTTGAAATATTCTGATGAACAATTGAATTCTGGAAGGCAAAGCCCATCTCAGAATGAAAGATGGGCAAGACCTAAGCATGTAATAGAAGAAGAAATAAAGCAAAATGAGCAAAGGCAATCTAGAAGTCAAAGTGGAACATATCCTGCGTATCCTAAGAATGGTGATAATAAACACCTAAATTACCAGTCAGCTTTTGGACAGCCAGAATGTGTACCTCCTTTCAGATCAAGAGAATCTAGCAATTCAGAACAAAACAGAGTAGGGTGTAATCATGGAGTAAATCACAAAGCCAATCAGTCCTTGTGTCAGGTGGATGATTATGAGACTGATAAGCCCACAAATTATAGTGAGCATTATTCTGAAGAAGAACAGCATGAGGAAGAAGATCATACAACTAATTACAGCATAAAATACAATGAAGAAGTGCATCATGTGGATCAGCCAATTGATTACAGTCTTCGATATTCAACGGAGGTTCCTCCTGCACAGAAACCATCTTTTTCATTTTCAAAAACTCCATCAGTACAGAGTACTAAAACAGATCACATTTCACCAAGCAGTAGAAATACATCATCTTCTGCTGCATCAAAAAAACATAACCAACTTCATCCAAATTCTGCTCATCATAGGGCAAATCATGCTCAGAAGCCTACATCCTGCAAAACATCTTCTATTAACCAGGAAACAATACAGACTTACTGTGTAGAAGATACTCCAATATGTTTTTCAAGATGTAGTTCTCTATCATCTTTATCATCCGCTGAAGATGAAACAGGACGTGATCATTCCACACAGGTAGCTGATACTGATAACTTTCTGAAGATAGTTGGAATGAAAGAAAACAGTGGGAATCTGTCAACAGCAGCAGCAACTAATCAAACCTCAATAGCTTCCCAGCATCTTAGAACAAAATCAAATAGACTTCAGACTTCCACTGTTTCTTCATCTGATTCAGCAAGACATAAAGCTGTTGAGTTTTCTTCGGGCGCCAAATCTCCTTCAAAAAGTGGTGCCCAGACTCCCAAGAGCCCACCAGAACATTATGTACAGGAGACTCCACTTATGTTTAGCAGATGTACCTCTGTGAGTTCCTTGGATAGTTTTGAGAGTCGTTCAATTGCTAGCTCTGTTCAAAGTGAGCCATGCAGTGGGATGATAAGTGGTATAATAAGCCCAAGTGATCTTCCAGATAGTCCTGGGCAGACAATGCCACCTAGCAGAAATAAAACTCCACCACCTACCCAAGTGCCCCAAGTAAAGAGAGAAGCAGCCAAGGCAAAAGTATCCAACACTGAAAAGAGAGAATCTGGACCAAGGCAAACAACTGTAAATACAGCTGTTCAAAGGGTACAGGTAATGCAAGATGCTGACACTTTGTTACACTTTGCAACAGAAAGTACACCAGATGGATTTTCTTGTTCATCAAGTCTGAGTGCTTTGAGTCTTGATGAACCATTTATACAGAAAGATGTAGAACTGAGAATAATGCCTCCTGTGCATGAAAATGATCATGTAAATGAAGCAGAACTTGAACAATCAGATGATACAAAGGATAATATAGAAAAAGATACAAAAGAATGCACTGAAATAGAGAAAGATATTCTAGATGATTCAGATGAAGATGATATTGAAATATTGGAGGAGTGTATTATTTCTGCTATGCCAACAAAGTCTTCACGTAAAGCCAAAAAGCCTTTGCAAGTAACTGCTTCCAAAATACCTCCACCTGTAGCCAGAAAACCAAGCCATTTGCCTGTATATAAACTTCTTCCTTCTCAGAGCAGATTACATTCCCAGAAGCATGTTACATTTACTCCTGGTGATGACATGCCACGTGTTTATTGTGTTGAGGGAACACCAATAAATTTTTCAACAGCTACATCTCTGAGTGATCTAACAATAGAATCACCACCAAATGAACTGGCCAGTACAGGGATTGCTGTTTCAGAAATGGAATCGGCTGAAATTGAAAAGAGGGATACAATTCCAACAGAAGGAAGAAATACGGAAGATGCTCAAAGGGGAAAAAGCAGCACTACTGTTGGGTTGAATGATGACAAAACAGAAGAAGGTGATGATATTCTTGCAGAATGTATTAATTCTGCTATGCCAAAAGGGAAAAGTCACAAACCTTTCAGAGTGAAAAAGATAATGGATCAGGTCCAGCTAGTATCTACATCATCCTCAATAAATAATAAAAATCAATTAGAAATAGACAAAAAGAAACCAACGTCCCCAGTAAAGCCTATGCCACAAAGCAATGAGTATAGAGCACGCTTAAGAAAAAATGTAGAATCAAAAAATAATTTTAGTAGTGAAAGAAATAATGAGAATAAAGAGACAAAGAAGCAGACTCTTGAAAATAATTCAAAAGATTTTAATGATAAACCTCCAAATAATGAAGAGCGTACAAGAGGAAGCTTTGCATTTGATTCTCCCCATCACTACACTCCAATTGAAGGAACCCCATATTCGTTTTCTCGAAATGACTCTTTGAGTTCCTTGGAATTTGATGACGATGTAGATCTTTCAAGAGAAAAGGCAGAACTGAGAAAGGGAAAAAACAATGAAATTGAAGTCAACTCTAATACGGAATATATTTCAAATCAGCAATCAGTCGCTGGGACACAAGCTGGCCAAAAGCATTCTTCAACTGGAAGAAATCAACCCAAACCTTTGGGGCAAAACCAGACCTCTTTTTGTCCATCAGCCAAAGAAATTACATCTGCGGATGAAAAAACACAAAATTTTGCAATAGAAAATACACCTGTTTGTTTCTCTCGTAATTCCTCTCTGAGTTCTCTCAGTGATATTGACCAGGAAAATAACAATAGCAAAGAAAGTGAACCTGTAGAACAAATAGAACCACCTGAGAAACACATAGAGTCAAATAGAGCACCAGTTTCTGGATATGCTCCTAAATCGTTTCATGTGGAAGATACACCTGTATGCTTTTCAAGGAACAGTTCCCTTAGTTCTCTTAGTATTGATTCAGAAGATGATCTTTTGCAGGAATGTATTAGTTCAGCCATGCCTAAAAAGAAAAAGCCATCAAGATCAAAGGGGGATAGTGAAAAATTTAGTTCTAGAAACACCAGAAGCATTTTAGCAGAAGATCTCACATTAGATTTGAAAGATATACAAAGGCCTGATTCAGAGAACGGCTTCTCACCCGATTCAGAAAACTTTGACTGGAAAGCTATTCAAGAAGGTGCAAATTCTATAGTTAGCTGTTTACATCAAGCTGCTGCAGCAGCATCACTATCTAGACAAGCTTCATCAGATTCAGATTCAATCCTTTCATTAAAATCAGGAATTTCCTTAGGATCACCATTTCATCTTACACCAGATCAAGAAGAAAAACCTTTTACTTCTAATAAGGGTCCAAGAATTATTAAACCAGGAGATAAAAGTACACTGGAAAATAAGAAAAATGAGTGTGAAAGTAAAGGAATTAAAGGGGGAAAGAAAGTTTATAAAAGCATGATTACAGGTAAAGCTCGTTCTAATTCTGAACTTACAAGTCATTTGAAACAGCCCTTGCAAACAAATATGCCCTCTATTTCCCGAGGAAGAACAATGATTCATATTCCTGGAGTTCGAAATAGTTCTTCAAGTACAAGTCCAGTTTCTAAAAAAGGACCACAACTAAAGAATGCAGCATCCAAAAGTCCCAATGAAAGCCAAAGTTCTACTAACTCTCCAAGAGTTGTCAAACCTATGAAATCTGACCCAAGCCCTATATCTAGACAGCCGTCTCAACAGGTTATTTCAAGTAAAGGACCTTCTAGATCAGGATCTAGAGATTCTACACCTTCTAGACCACAACAACAACCATTAAGTAGGCCTCTGCAGTCTCCTGGCAGAAACTCAATTTCACCAGGTAGAAATGGCATAAGTCCTCCCAATAAGCTTTCCCAGCTGCCAAGAACAGCATCACCAAATACAGCTTCCAATAAGTCATCAGGTCCAGGAAGAATGGCATATACATCACCTGGCAGACAAATGAACCAGCAAACTGTAGCGAAACAAACAGGATTGCCTAAAAGCACTAGTGGAATTCCTAGAAGTGAATCCGCCTCAAAAGGATTAAATCAAAATTCTAATATCAGTGGGTCAAATAAAAAGACTGAGTTACCGAGAATGTCATCAGCCAAATCAAGTGGAAGTGAATCTGACCGATCAGAGAGACCTGTTTTAGTACGTCAGTCAACTTTTATTAAAGAAACCCCAAGTCCTACTTTAAGAAGGAAATTAGAAGAGTCTGTCTCCTTTGAATCTTTGTCACCTTCTAGACCAGACTCTCCAACCCAGTCCCAAACACAGACTCCAGTTTTAAGTCCATCGCTTCCTGACATGTCTTTATCTGCTCACTCGGCCATTCAAGCCAATGGTTGGAGAAAATTACCTCCTAACCTGAGTCCATCTTTAGAATACAATGATGGGAGGCCAACAAAACGGCATGACATAACTCGATCTCATTCTGAGAGTCCATCCAGATTGCCAATTAACAGATCAGGAACATGGAAGCGTGAACACAGCAAACATTCTTCATCACTTCCTCGTGTAAGTACTTGGCGAAGGACAGGAAGTTCTTCCTCAATTCTTTCAGCTTCTTCAGAATCCAGTGAAAAGGCAAAAAGTGAAGATGAAAAGCAACATGTAACTTCCTTTTCTGGACTCAAACAAGGTAAAGAAAACCAAGCACCAACCAAAGGGACTTGGAGAAAAATAAAGGAAAATGAAATTCCTCAAATAATGACAAGTCCTCCTCAGAATATCTCACCCAGTCCCACCAATGGTGTTGATTCAAAAACTCTAATTTATCAGATGGCTCCTGCAGTCTCTAAAACAGAGGATGTATGGGTGAGGATTGAGGACTGTCCTATTAATAATCCAAGGTCTGGAAAATCTCCAACAGGAAATACTCCCCCCATTATTGACAGTGGTTCAGAGAAAAGTAGTATAAATAGCAAAGATTCAAAAGATCTTCATGGACAACAAAATGCAGGAAACGGAAACGGAAACGGAAACGTCCCTATTCGCACCATGGGTTTAGAAACCCGATTGAATTCATTTATCCAATCCGATGGTCCAGACAAGAAAGGAACTGAAACTAAAATTGTTCTAAGCAGCTCTACAGCTGCCCCAGAGACTAGTGAAACCACTCTGACTGAGCGCACACCATTTAGTTCTAGCAGCTCAAGTAAACACAGCTCACCAAGTGGTGCTGTTGCAGCACGTGTGACGCCTTTTAACTATAATCCAAGCCCCAGGAAAAGTAGTGTAGATAACAGTTCTGTTCGACCATCGCAGATACCAACACCAGTAAATAACAGTACAAAAAAACGAGACTCAAAGACTGAAAGTACAGATTCGAGTGGTGCACAAAGCCCTAAGCGCCATTCAGGGTCTTATCTGGTAACTTCTGTTTAATGGGAAATTAACAATGTATTGATTTATGTGGATTTTTTAAAAATAAAGCAGCAAAATTGTGGTTAGCCCCTCTTTTTTTTGTAAATAGGTTTGATTCTTGTAGAGGGTTCTTGTTCTGGAAGCCATATATAATATTCTTTGTCTTCACTAATATTTGAGGGATTCCCAATTGATAACTTAGCAATAAAATTGCTAAAATAATTATATTTGTACAGTATATTTTACATATATTTAATTAACATCCCATACCTTTATAATTGTTTTGATGGGTTGGGGGAATTTAGAAAACAGATTAAAATAAATAATTCTATTAATATATCTCTCACTTCAAGAGTTGCAAAATGGCTAAATAACTTCAGGGAAAAATTGGTATTTATGCCAAAAACAAAACAAAAACACCTCCACCTTAGTATTTGTGAAGCCACTAATCTTTTAATTAATCATGTGGCTGTGAAATTCACAGTAATATGGTTTCTGCTGAACAAGCCTTTTATTCCTGCATGGATAGAACTGATGGTTCATTTTCTGAAATGATAATTAACATTTCTGTGGTCACATAATGTGCATAGATAGTTATAGTGAGATGAATACATTTTGGTTTTGTGCTCTACAAAAAAAGAAAAAAGAAAAAAAGGACATCTGTGTATGTGTAAACCTTGAACAAAATTATTTTACCAGAACTAGATTTTAACTGACAGTAGGTAGGATTTTTGCTATGCTGTAACTTGTTGTATATTCTGGTATTTGAGGTAAGATGGCTGCTCTTTTATTAATGAGGCACAGGTGAAGTCTCAACAAAACTAAATGACAGAATAAATTATTGCTGTATGTACATTTTGTTGTGTGTTACTTTTGCAGTACATAACAATCAATGTTTAATTTTAATATGTTTAAGAAATCCTTTTCGTATTATGCATTTCCTCAAAAAGCGTGTTGGGAACAATAATAATTCTACTGAAGTCAGTGGAAACATTCTTACATATTTGAATGGGTCTGCGTTATATCCACTGCCTAATACAGTCGCACACTGGTTTTCTTCCAATTTCTAATAGCTGTTTATATGTATCAGCTGCAGCTTTAGGATATAGCATTAGTGTTTTCAGCTGAAATGTTTATTGGTTCCTCCAGTACAAAAAAGAGGCTAAAATAAGTACTTCCATACATATGCCCAAAGGCATACATTTCCTATTGCACAGCCTAGAGTGCTTTCAATATACAAATACAACATGATAAGTATTGAGAATGAAAGTTGTTTAAAATATTTTTTTTCATTTGGTTAATGCACTAGAAACTAATATACTAAATTTTAGTGTCTTATAGAAAATAAGATTTGTATATTAAACTACTCTGGACAAACCAACTTGGTATTTACATATATTTTACTTTTTAGAGACCTTCCGTGGACTGTTTACAACAGAAGTACTCTACTAAGTGCCTCTATACAGAAATAGCAACATGTGTGTGCACATTGTTAATTAAAACAGTAGTAAGCAAGTCAAATGTGTATCTCAGGCAGGTTTTCATCATTACAATACTATTCATGTTTATTTTACAAATTCAATATCTGTTTACAGATGTTCTCAGATAATCCCATTTAATCTGTAAATCAAACCAATGCGTAAAATGTACGGATGCTACAACTATTTTAGTACCTCTTTTACTTTTTCAGACCAGATAATAACCTCTACATTAAGCTAGAGTGACAGCAACAGTTAGTATGTATTTTCAACTGATCAATGGCCAAATTCACATAAAACAGGAAACTAGATAATGAAAAATGGTTGCAAGTCTCCCTTCTACTTATTTCCTTATATTTTCTCTTCTTACACATGATAAAAATGTGAAAAAAATAAAAGTTAGAGAAACAATTTAAGGTTTTACAGCGCTCAGTTTTAAAACACTTCATAAAACCTTAAATTATTATTGCTGTTATTAAGGTTAGCAACACCCCCCTTGCAAACTAATAATTTTTAAGTATTTTTATATTAAGGATAATTGAGATTAATTGCAATTTGTCCAGGCCTTGACATAATGATAAATTAGCCTGCAGTAGGAATTATAGGGATTTTGGGGGGGTGTTTGGAATGACAGCTTCTGCAGTCATCTGCCATTGACCTTAGTAACCAGGATTGATGAAATCCAAAGTACCTAAAACGTATCAGGTTATTTAAGGTGGCATAGTCTAAAAGAGCTATACTGAAAGAGAGGCAGATCCAGGCCTTGTAACAGTAAGTTGGTTTAGCATTACATAATAGTATTTTATGATGCAGGCTTGGTTTATAATTTCCCAGCCCCTATTCCACTTCTTTAAAAAAAATGCACACACATAGGTTGGCATTTAGCCCAATTCTAATCCTATCATTACTAAGTCTACAAAAATAATTAATTTAAATTCAAGGTATCTCCCCCAAAGTATGGCAAAAGAATAGATGTACCGTAACTCCCCATTACTGATTCTTGGTCAAAAATATTATACATATTTATTTCTTGTACTTTTTGCCTTTTAACGGGGCATATTTATTGGCATACCATATTGGTAGAATATCTTATGTGAACACAAGGCCTGCTTATCATATATATAATCTTTGTGATGGATTAATGTATATGTTTCAATGTACTTTTGTGAGGCATCTTATGTGGATCAATAAACAGGATCAGTACACAGTATGGTTCATCTCAATTTATCTTTAAATCACTTCTTGTATAAAGACAATAGGAAAACAGAACAGGAAAAGCCCATTATGTACCCCTGTCTTTGCTGACCATTAAACTTTAATTTAGCATCTGGAGATCACTAATGTTGTCATATTTGTACTTGCTGATTACTGCTATTTTGCTTCTACTGAAATTAATCACTATCTTGTAAAAGTGCAGTATGGATAGAACCAAGTCAAGAAATTAAGGCAACGTTTTTTTTAAAAGTTGACAGATTTGTTTAAAGCTTTTCTGCTCCTTTCTGCAATTTTGCTAATGAGAATTGTACTAATTTTCTTCACTTCTTTGATTATTTGTGAGTTGATGTATAAGACAAGAGCTTTTCTTTTGTAATTTAATTCTCACACTGAAATAAACAAATTATTTGACAAACCAAAGTGCATCCTTTTAACAAAATGTTCCAGAAAATGTGCATGTATTATTGTGTCTGTTTTTATTTACATTAAACACTTTCAGTTCCAATATATCAAATATATAAACATACAGGGGGGGAAATGAATGAATTCACAATGTATTACAGGTTTTAAAAAATCAGTATTCTAATCATTTGTTATATCCTGTTTACAAAGCCTTCCATTATTTTATATATAAGAAGGAGCCATATTGTGTATCAAATGCATTGCTGAAATTGAAATCTGGCTTAATTTCTGTTGAGGTTTGCTATCTGACATTTTGGCTTAAACTTTTTTTTTAACTGACATTGAGTTCTAAAGTTTCATTATAATTATTTATAACCCTGGATCAGCTGTAAATCTGAACCTACATGTAAGCTTAATATTTAACCCCAGTTGGTCTCATAAGATTGCTCCAAGGTGAAAATATCTGGCTCTAGACTGACATTCAGAAAGAACTTTGTGTCTGTGTTTGGGGGTTGGCGGGGTGTCTGAAGACTTTCCTTTTGCCAGTTACACTTTATGCCCAGCTCATGGAGACTCCTCACGTGTGCTTGGTTTAAGAATAGTTCTGAAAAATTATGTCACTCATATATATGCTTCGATGTTGCATTTTCCACTTGGTGAGTGGCCGAAATAACTTTTCTTAATAACTGTGATAGATTTGCTGAGAATACCACCCATGACTTAACCAGCCATGATTTTGAAGATCGCCCGATTTTGCTTAATTATCATTACTATTTGACACTTAATATTGTAGTTAACCTATCCTCTATATCTTTTGTGCTCTTTTATCTGCCCTGTTTTCATTTAAATACAGCCATAGTATTTTGTTTTTTAAATAAACTGAACTAGCCAGTTATGACCTAGAGATCTGAAATGGAAATTTTCAAAGCAGAATTTGAAAACTGTAAAATTAAAAGAATTGGGTGCTTTTCCACAGTAGGGTACAGTATATAACTGCATTGTTGCTCAATTTAGGATTTCCTGAAACATAGGTATAATTGAGCATAGGGTATTCATGTGCATGGGAACATTTAAATATATATACAGATAACCTTGGTTTCATTCGTTCTTAAACTAGATTGAAAAACTTTTCCTTGAAATGAAAAAGTGCAAGACAGTAAATTTGGTCTACTCGTAGTTTTATAAAGTTGAATAGATATTAAATAGAATGGAGTATAAGATCCTAATACAGTATATCACACCCAGATTTTGGCTTAACATCACAACATCATTTTCAGAGCTAGGCAATCTTGTTGTTGTTTATTGTTTATCCATTATTGCTGAGGAAACATTCAATATCACAAAGCCTTTACCAGACGTACTGTAATCATTTCTCTGCTGATCTTTTAACATGTGTTAAAAATGCATGTATGACATTCCACTCACCTTTAAGCAACGTCTATAGAGAAGTATTTTGGTTTGAACCTTGCTTCAAAATAGACTTAAAACATCTTTTTATTGTATTTGAAAATTCATATTTTATACAATCTCAAGGGAACTAAAGCATGGCTCAGTTTAAATAGGAGTAAAATGTACGGTTTGTCTTCTGCGACAATAAAATTGTTTTATTTAAAGTAAATATCATTTTTTTAAAATTGGAAATCTGCAGCAATATGGCTTTCCTGTAATTATGCAAACATTTCACTGCTTTTTTCTTAGTTATAAACATTGTCCAGAATTTGCTCCTGCCTACCTTTGTTTATTATAGGCTACATCTGAATGACATACGTGGTATGTCATTCATGAAGATGACAAGGGCTATGGAATATACACTGCTCAAAAAAATGAAGAGAACACTTAAGCAACACAATATAACTACAAGCAAATCCAACTTCTGTGAAATCAAACAGTCCACTTAGGAAGCAAAACTGATTGACAATCAATTTCACATGCTGTGGTGCACATTCAACTTGGCACAGAACAAAGTATTCAATGAGAATATTTCATTCATTCAGATCTAGGATGTGTTATTTGAGTGTTCCCTATTTTTTTGAGCAGTATATATACTGACTAAGATGTGGATGCTCTAAATTGATGCCTCATTTATGGATTTTATCATAAAACAAAATACTTATTTTAATGAATGCCAGTTCTCTTGAGATACACTTTGGGGTTTCCCTGCCAATGAAAATATAACAGGGAGATCTATTCTTTGAGTCTGCTGTGGGTACCCAGAAAACATTAATGTCTGATGTTTTTAGCTGGCAATTACGGGATACTTCTGGCTGATTCAAATCACTTCTAGTCAAGACATCAGCTTAGGGCAGGGGTAGGGAAAGTTGGCTCTTCTATGACATGTGGACTTCAACTTCCAGAGCTAATCAAATGAAGGAAAGTCAAAAGGAACTAGAGTACTGTAGTTAGGAATTAAATTACAAAACGATCCAGCTAATGCAAAAGTAAGAGAAGAGAAGGAATTGTTAAAACAGAATAAACCTCATGGTACAAGAAGAAATGGCACAAAAGATCAAATTAGCAAAACAAAATGACTTCGAACAGGCCAACAAACCAGGTAGATGGTTATCTTATAAATTTAAAAAAGAAAGGGATAAAAGATATATACAACAATTGGAAGATAAAATGGGGAATACTATAAACAATTTGAGCTAGAGGCATTGTTAAAAAAAAAAAATTCAAAAACTATATGAAAGATGAAATAGAGGAACAAGATATATAAATGTATTTAAACCAATCCAAATTACCAGAAATGTCAGAAATTAATTTAGAGTGGAGGAAGATATAACAATGACAGAATTAGAAAATGCAATCCAGAAGCAAAATAATAATAAAATACCAGGGACTGATGGGATCCCGGCTGAATTTTATAAGCAATTACAGGAACCTACTAAAAAGTATTACAACATTTAATGAAGTACTGTACTCAATAAAGGCGAGACTCCACAGTCCTGGAAGGAAGGATTAATCTCTCTAATTCCCGAAAGATGCTACCAGTTTTCTATGTTTCTATGAAATGGATAGAACTATGATTAACTTTCCCACTTATTTCAGTGAGACTAAAGCATGATATAATTTAAATGTGAGTTTTGGTGCTTCATTAAAATATTAAAGTATGTGTCTTTAAAGGAATTTGTATATGTAGATCAGCTTCACTGAGTATGCTAGAAACAGATGCTTGTGTATTTTTCAGTACTGATCAACTCTTGGAATATATGCCAACATTCAAATGTGTTGGGAAACTCAAGGGACCAATGGCTTACTGTTAAGCATCTCGTGCTGTCCTTAACAGTTGGTTGTTTGGGAAACTGTTAAAATATGCAGTCTATTTGCCTATGTAGTCAGCTGCTCTCTGTTTCTAAGGACCAATCTCTCATATATTTTCTCAGAAGATGAGCAATATAAAGATGCCTAGGGAATTGTGATACAGTACAAACCTTTTCAGTAGCATATTCTCTAATCTCTCTTTTCTTTTTTCTTTCTTTCTTATACTGTGTATGTGTACACTGCTCAAAAAAATAAAGGGAGCACTTAAACAACACAATATAACTCCAAGTATATCAAACATCTGTGAAATCAAGCTGTCCGCTTAGGAAGCAACACTGATTGACAATCATTTCACATGCTGTACAAATTTGACTTTGTACAGAACAAAGTATTCAATGAGAATATTTCATTCATTCAGATCTAGAATGTGTTATTTGAGTGTTCCCTTTATTTTTTTGAGCAGTACACACACACCACACACACACATATGAAGATCTTGGCATATTCAGGTTTCTTCCTAGGTGTAAGGGGTATAAAGCAGAGCTGTTAAACTCATTGCATCACAGCAGCATCATGTGACATATTGGGACTTTCCCTCCCTTTGCTAAATTGGGTGTGGGTGGGGCCAGTGCATGATGCATCTGGCCCGTGGACTGTGACTTTAACAGCCCTGGTATAGAGGAATATACAAACAGAAACTATGTTTGTCTAGGGTTCAGTCCTTTCCCAGTAAGACCCATATAATCTCCAGGCATCAGGCAGGACTTCAAAAGCATCTCCAGCATGGCTTAGAGGTGCAATGTGTAGTAGGGTTTAATCAGCATATTGATGGTACCAAGATCAAACTGTCTGATCATCTCCTCCGGTGACTCAGGTAGATGTTACATAATCAACACTTGTAGGACTGTGCAGGACCAAAACTACCACAATGATCTCTTCCCTACAACCAGCGGTAGGCTGCTGCCTGGATTGGGGGGGGGGGAGACGCAGTGGGGTGGCAAAAATGGAGCTCCACCACAGAGCACCCAATTTGCCCTGAAATATGTTGAAAGAAAATGCAGGGCTTCTTGCATAAGCCACGCCCACTGTGAAGGTAGCCTTTCGCTGCCTACAACCACCACTTAGATTGAGGGAAATAATACTTCTCCAGCTGACCAAAGAAGCTAAGGACAAAAATCCAGCCATGGATAAAGATGTCCCTGAGAGCCCCCTATTAAAAGGTATAATGCCAAATGAAGTTACAGATCAGATAACTTGGTAAGATGGTGCTCTAAAAAACACTGTGCAAAGCCTCACTCGAGTAGAGTCCAGATTAGATTAGATTTAAGTGACTTTGCCAGCAAAGTGTTGAACGAAGTAATCATAGCAGACAGAGGAGAAATCAGTACTATTGTCCGTAATCAAAGGGAGCCGGATACCTGGAACAGGGTCATTGGACAACAGCTACCTGATGTAGTAAGTGAGAATTCAAGTAATCTTAATTGTTGTCTAATGTGCTCAGGTTTTGCATCTTTATCTCCTGGAGATCCTCAAAGACCTGATGAGCTAACTAGGACTGGCTGGCAGAGAGAAGCTTCTCAGATGGGATTTTGTCAAGGATCTGAGATACTTTCTCCTACCAGTGGGGGGATCTTGCTCTCAAGCAAATCATCCCCAAGCACTTACCAGAAGCCAAATGGATTAATAAGGCATTTGAAGTAGATCTCTGAATTTTGCAGTGATTTTGCATGTACCATTTACATCTTTGCATAAAAACATGTTTCTGTAGCTTATATCTTCACAATTTAAAGTAAATCAACACATCTATAAACATATAATGTGACAGGAGAAATAAATCCGGATGGATACACTATCTATTTGCCAATGTTACAGAGTTAACAGCCACAATGTTAAACTCTCTTCTGGCTTTGCTGCCCTCCCAGTTTCAGTATGTTACCAGCTGTCAAGAAACTATCCACCAATTATGACAGCAACAGGGGGGAATTGCAAATTTGTACCACACCTCATGCTGTCTCCCTTACCTTATGTAATAAAGCAAGAGATGTAGGAGTAGTTATGACAATGTAAGAGATTAGAGAGAATTATGAATTTATATATGTTATGGATACTTTGTTTTTAAGGTACAGTATATGCATTAAATATATGTATGGATGCGGAGATAAAAATAATAATAAAAAATATGGGGGGGAGAGATGTGGGAGTACTCAGCACTCATAGTCAGCTGAACCTCTTTTCCATTTTATTCATTTTATGTAATAAGGTTTTGGAACAGAAAAAAGGACCAACTCAGGAATGAACAATAGAGCATGGAATCCCTGTCCTAATATTTCCCTCTTATTAATACCCACCTGATGTATATAAACAGCGTTATATCTATGTATACTACCAATATGTAATTGACTAAATAAAATAAATGAATAAAAATAAAATAGAGCTTCCAAAGGCTCTATTAGTTTTGAATTAGGTGAACCAATGTAATGCCGATCACTGGCTGCCAGCAGTTTGGCAGATCGAATCTCAGTAAGCTCAAGTTGACTCAGCCTTCTATTCTTCCAAGGTCAGTAAAATGAGGACCCAGATTGTTGGGGGCAACATGCTTACTCTCTGTAAAGTGCTTAGAGAGGGCTGTGAAGCGGTATATAAGTCGTTATGTTATTGCTAATGTACCTCGCTCCCTACTGCTGTTGAAATTTTCATAACTAGGAAACATTTTTCCAATCTCAATTCATTCCCACAATCCCTGACAGGTAACTGGAGAGCACCAAACTGGGAATGATGAGCAAGCTTTCATGTCAAGGGTCAAAGTCACCCAACAAGTTGCGCACTCAGCACAGATGATGTACAGCGAGTGTAATTTCAGTCAATTTTCTTCTCTGTTTAAATTGCTCATTTATGTTTTTTTTACTCTTATGCAAGCATGGATTCTGAATTTTCTCCCATGGTTGCCATTGCTTTTGATTCAGACATTTATCAAGTTCTTTTATCTTTTTTTTAAAAAAATATTTTTTTCTCCAAATAATTACATCCATATAAAAATAAAAAAACAGCAAAAAGATGTTTGGCTTCAATACAGATCTTTACTGTCAATATCTGCCAGTCTGAACTTCCATTTTCTATTCACTCAACCTTCCTTTCCCTTCTTTTATCATCCTTTGAGTCTCTCTATAAGAGATAGAACCCCCCAAAAAGAACAATCAGTCACGTGCAATAATGCCAGCAGGGAAACTACATCACTATCCCGAAGCTGTTCACAGTGGCCCCTCTACATAAATCTCCAAACATCTTTGTGGCTTGCTACGTCACCCGCCCGGCTAGGGAGGTAAAATCAGCGACTTCCGCCCGCACCTCGATTTCCCGTCTCTATCGTTACCGCGTCACCTGACCCGACAGAAACTCTCGCGACACCGAAGCTCAGTCTCCCCGTTCCAATTCGCTTTAATCTACGAGCGACGTTTCCAGCTAGCCAATGAGATCGAACGGCATCGCTGATGCGAAGGGTGGGACAGCCGGTTTGGCTCCCTCCGCTTCGCCGTGGCCGGTGAATGGCTGAGTCACTCAAAGCCGCCGCCGCTTGCCGATGCGGAGGCCATGGCTTGGGCTGCCCCCTCTTTGCCCTCCGATAAATCTCGGTAAGGTAGGGTTTAATGGGGGGGGGATGGGCCCCCGGCTCGGGCGGCTGTGGTTGTAGGGATGGTGCGGTGGCCGAGAGTCATCCGGTCGCTTATATAAAGGAGCCTTGTCGGCTTTGCGCCGCAGTGCAAATGCGCTTCGTTTCAGAGTCCGTAAATCAGAGGTCTCCAACCTTGGCCCCTTTAAGACTTGTGGACTTCATCTCCTAGACCTAGAGTTCCTTAGCCAGCTTGTCATTTAGAGCAGAGGTTGGAGACCTCTGCTCCGTCCTCGAGTTACGACCACATTTGAAGGCCCCCCCCCCCCTCCCAAATGTGTGTTGCTCAGTGAGACATTTGTGAAGTGACTTTGCCCCATCTGGCGACTTTTAGGTTCTTTCGCCGCGGTTGTTAAGAGTGCAGCTGCACTGCAGGCTACCTCAGATAACTGCCAGCTGTAGTTCACTGGGTGTCCAGCAAACCTGGAAATCAGGGAAACCGGGGGATTATCAGGGAAATAGGTGGTTCTGGAAATATCAGGGAATTCGTGAACAAAAATGGAATAAATCGGGAATCTGTGGTTCTGGAAATATCAGGGAATTTGTGGAAAAAAACGGAATAAATCAGGGAAATAGGTGGTTTGGGAAATATCGGAATTATAAAGGAATTCGTGAAAAAACCTGAATAAATCATGGAAATCAGCGGTTCGAAAAATATCAGAATTATCGGGGAAATTGTGAAAAAACCGGAATAAATTGTGGGGGGGGGGGAACAGATCACGCTGCCTAGTAGAGTCAAGCAAAAATTAGCATAACTGTGGCAATAACTTGCTTCCTCAGTTACCAATATTGCTCCACGTCTTAGCCATTTGGTATGATGTCATCTACGACTGCATCTTAACTAGATCACTAGTTATAAGGAAAATGTCAGGGAAATATCAGGGAATTTCAAAATGCTTTCCCCGTGGACACCCTAGAGTTTGCCTGTCACTCGCTCACAGATCGACTCCAGCCCTGTTGGTGTCCCAGCCCCTTACCTTTGATGTGCCTTCATAGCTGTTCTGCTGGACCCTTTCAGCTCTGCTGCCAAAAAATGACTGACATTGCCTCACTTTATCCCATTGGCGGGGCAGCATGGTTCTGACACTCTGCCGTTTGGCACATGCGTGCAGCTTTAGAAGGAGGCTTTTCTGAAGCCTGGGGAGGGCAAAAATGGCCTCCCGCCTCCAGAAAGCCAAAAATAGCTGGTGCATGCGTACTGGAGCTGATATAGGGCAAAGCCTTGCATGCCCTCGGATATGGCTCTGCGTGCCACCTGTGGCACGCATGCCATAGGTTCACCATCAAAGGGTTAAACAATGTCTTTGAAACAATGACCCATTGAAGGTTGTCTAGTTAAACTTTAAAAATATAAAAATAAGCCCTTTCACTCATACAGTTCTCAGCCATAGTGGATTTATTTACTTTAGGAGCTGTGTATGTCATATTTGAAGAATATTTCAAAGAATAAACATTCTTTTCTATATCCTGACAGCTTTCAATTCTTATTTCTTGCCTTAGGTTTATCTGTATATATCCAGCCTATATAAATAACAAGAAGACAATAGCAGAAGGAAGAAGAATACCTCTTGACAAAGTAATTGGGGTGATGGGAGGAAAGAAAATCTGTGCATCAAAAATATAATTTGTAAACTATGTAGAATAAAATATTTCTGTGACATATGTGTTATTTTATGGATAAAGCTTTATTAACCAGAAACTTAAGATGTAGTATCTGTATTTGCTTTAAGTAAAGCTCTTTTTTTGTATATATTCATTAGCTCACAATGTTAGTTTTGTCACTGCATGTTTATATCCTGCATTCATAAAAAGACTTGGTTGTTTTAATGTAATTATTAAAGTAATTTATGTTTGTAGGAACATTAAAAAGTTCAGTTGCAACCTATAATTACTCCATGGTTAACTGTAACATTTTTGTTACTTGAACATTTATTTGCTGTTTTTTTTGTTTTGGTATCAACTAACACATTGGCAAGGATTGTCAGTGCCAATTTTTAAAGCTACATATGGCTTGCAATATTTAAAGCTGTACACACTCAAATTCTATACACCATATGGACTAAATGCTCCCATTAAATCGGTGGTTCTCAACCTTGGGGTCGAACGACCATTTCACAGGGGTCGCCTAAGACCATGGGAAAAGACAAATTTCCAATGATGTTAGCAACTAAAGTTTCTATTCTGGCATCTCGGAACATATTTTTACAATCCAACCAATCAAGTGCTTACAGGGGGGGTGTCCCTCTGACCTCTTGCCAATCAGCTTAAAGATCTGTTGGAAGAATTGGCACTAAACTTATAGTTGGGGGTCACTACAAGATGAGGAGCTGTATTAAGGGGTCGCGACATTAGAAAGGTTGAGAACCACTGCGTTAAATGTTGTTAATTTTTGTTGTTTCAGTCAATTGCTCTTAAATATATTTTAGGAATTGTTTTTTTTCCTTTTACCTATAAATGGATAAGATGCACACAATCATTTTAATGCTATTGCAATAGAATGCTGAAGGCTCCAAATTCTAGTAGTATTAACTGATAATTGATTAACTGGTGGCAAGAAATCATAGAAGATAATAAATCTCTGGGTTTTTCGGTTTGGCAGGCTATTGAAAATCCTACATCAACGGAAATTCAAGATGTTTGTGAAGCAGTTGGTCTTACTGTCCTTTTGGAGGTAATTTTTTTGTTATTTTCTACTGCAGTGTTTTTCAACCGGTGTGCCGCGGCACACTGGTGTGCCGCGAGACATCATCAGGTGTGCCGCAAAGCTCAGCTTCTGAGACCGGAAGCTGAGCTTTATTATTCGCGCCCAGCTGGAGCTTCCCAGTGTAGGCGGCAAGAAGTGTCCTTTCGGGCCCGGCGGGAGGGCAATGGCAGCAGGAACGGGAGGCTGCTGGCTGCAGCGGCCCCGGGCAGATGCTGGGGATGGCAGCGGCGAGCAAGAGCTCCAGGGCGGAGCCACCGGCAGCACCCCGCCCAGCTGGAGTTTTCCTGGCGGGGGTGGCAACAATTGTCCTTTGGGGCCCGGCGGGAGGGCAATGGCAGCAGAAACAGGAGGCTGCCTGGTGCAGCGGCCCCGGGCACCGTTCCCTGTAGGCTGGGCATGCCTGCGCCCCCCAAACTGCCTCCCCCGCGCACCCTTTTCCAGAGCCGCACAGGGAGCCGCGGCCACTCGCCCGCCTGCCCGATTTCCCTCCGCGCGGCTGGGGACGCGGATCCACCGCTCTCGCCAGCCCGATCTCCCTCCACCCAGCTGGGGAGGTGGATTCGCTGCTCCCGCCAGCCCGATTTCTCTCCGCGCGGCTGGGGACGTGGATCCACCGCCCTCGCCAGCCCGATCTCCCTCCACCCAGCTGGGGAGGTGGATTCGCCGCCCCCGCCAGCCCGATTTCCCTCCAGTGGCTGGGGACGTGGATCCACCGCCCTCGCCGGCCTGATCTCCCTCCACCCAGCTGGGGAGGTGGATTTGCTGCTCCCGCCAGTCCGATTTCTCTACGCCTGGCTGGGGAGGTGGATTCGCCGCCCCCGCCAGCCCGATTTCCCTCCAGTGGCTGGGGACGCGGATCCACCGCCCTCGCCAGCCTGATCTCCCTCCGTGGGGGGGGGGCATGAACCGACGACCGGAGGCTGTCCGTCCGTGTTGGGTGGTGCAGGGCAGGCACAGGCAGCCCCAGGGGAGAACAAGGGAGGGAGAGAAAGGAAAGAGAGAGAAAGGGAGGGAGAGAAAATTGAATGAAGGAGGGAGAGAAAGAAAGAGTAAGAGGTAGAAAGGATAGAGAAAAAGGAAGAGAAAGGGAGGGGGAGAAAGGAAAGAGGGAGGAAGGGGGGAGAGAAAGAAGATATGAAGGAGGGAGAAAAAGAAAGAGAGATAGAAAGGAAAGAGGGAGAGAAAGGAATGAGAGAGAAAGGGAGGGAGAGAAAGGGAATGAAAGAGGGAGGAGTGAGAGATAGAAAGGATAGACAGAAAGGGAGAGAAAGGAAAGAGAGAAAGGGAGGGAGAGGAAGGAAAGAGATGAGAGAGGAAGGAGGAGACAGAAAGAGGAAGGAAGGAAGAGAGAAAGAAAGAGGGATGGAGAGAGAAGGGAAGGAAGAGAGAGAAAGAGGGAGGGAGAGAGAAATATAGCGAAAGGGAGGAAGAGAGATTTTTTTTGTCCAAACTTTTTTAGCCCCCCCCCCCCCCCCCCCAATGTTCCCCAGGATTTTGAAAATATGAAAAATGTGCCGCAGCTCCAAAAAGGTTGGGAAACACTGTTCTACTGTACACTTATGTAAAACTATAATTCCAGTTTGTGACAAAGGGAGGAAGAAGAGTCAAACTCACAGAAGAAGTATTGTGACAGAAGTCCTTCCCTTAGAATAGAGAAGCAGCAAAACTTACAGGGGACACCATAATAAATGGAAAAGGTTGAGGATTACAGAACAGTTCTTTCTGTAATGTTTATGCCGGCATACTATAGTTAAGATAATGATCTGGAAAATCTCTCTTTGAAATTTAATCCTTGGCATACACTTAAAAAAACCCCTCTTTAATAGTGTAACTTTCAAATTGTTTCATGGGGTCAAGTAGCCTTTCTTACAGAGCTTTCCTTTGAATTACTAAAGTAATACCTTTGACTATTAAAATAAACAGTTCAGCTCTATATTAGTTATTCCAGTGTAACTATTAGGATTTTAATAGTTTAATGGTTCTTTCTCCCAAAGTAGATTTATAATTATAAGTATTTTGCTTATGCTTGTTTGTAATGTTCTGATCTTTTTCTCTCATGTTCTAGAAAAACAAAATGTATTCCAGGGAATGGAACCGTGATGCACAGTATAGGGGTAGAGTTCGCATTCAGCTAAAGCAGGAAGATGGTAATCTATGTCAGCCTCGGTTTCCAACACGTGAGTGTTATAAATATGCAAAAGACTGGTTTGTTCCTTTTGTTCCTTCATAGATGGAAGCCAAAGCTACACACTGTGAAGTGCAAATAGTAGATAATTCCACGTTACCCTCTTCTTAATGAATTATTTTCTTGTTCTTTTCCCCCCCTGTTTATTTAGGTAAGGCAGTGATGTTATACGCAGCAGAAACAATTCCCAAACTGAAAACAAGGACACAGAAAATGGGAAGCAGTGACACAAGTCTACAGCAAGGAGAAGGTGGCAAAAAAAATAAAGGGAAAAAGAAGAAATAAATGTGACATGGACTAATGCTAAATGTTCATTTGAATATGGTTACAGAAGAATAATGACTTCAAACGACAGTTGAACAGACCAATGAGAGCATACAAAGCTGTTTTGTGGTAGTTTTTCAATTAGAATGAGTTTCATTGTGCATAAAATTATGGTTGAACCATTTGGGGACATAGCCAGAAAATCCTCTTCTAGTATTTAAAACATATGAAAAAGAATGGTTTAATGTATTGAACTATATCTACAAATGAGTGCAAAACTGTTTGTTTTTTGCCTTGGATACATTTCCACTTGATAATTTTACAATGAAAATACATTGTCCATGTGATCTTGGGTTTTGAAACAATTTTTCTTTATTACAATAAACATGTTTGAATTAAAATGTTTAGAATGTTTTAATTGCTAAACTGTTTCTAGTTATATCATTTTTTGATGGAGTTACAACAACCGTATTTCATGGACAATTGAAGGAGAAGTACTCATAAACTTATATGTTTATTTCAATATATTTTCTGTAGATGTCCAAAGGAATAATTTTGATTTAAATTATATAGTTGAACATTTTTCTTTTTGAGTGCCAAAATATCTACAAATGTCTAAAATATTTTTTAAAAGAAAACATTGGTAAGAGTAATTGAAAAGTCCATTGACCCAGGTTTGGTCCAGCATTGCATGTATAATAATTATAATATTTTATTCGATTCAACTTCTATGTTGCCTAATCCTGTGGGTGAGATTTTGTGGGTTCAGTTTAGTTCTTACTGTTATTTAGACTTTTTTTAAAAAAAATCATAATGTGACATTACTCAAGATGATCAGCATTTCTAAATTGAAACAGTATTGTACCATCAATATTTCATGTAGTTAATATAAATACTGTAATAAGTAAGATATGGGAAATACAGGAATCTATGACATTCTATCTATAATGACAATATATGCTGAAAATTTATAGAATTTGACAGTAATATTACTTTCTTTGGATGAAAGATATTCACCAAACTCAAAACTTATTTTTCACCAAACTCAAAACTGTGAAATCATATATTTTTTGTTTCAGCACTTCCTCAGTTTAGTTTAGTGGGATGAAAGATAAGAGTTATTTCTACTGTGGCTTATAATTGAAGATATTTCCATCGGCAATTCATGAGACTCACTTTTTATGGTGCTGACTTTATTTTTAATTTACATCATTCTCTACATCTTTCTGTTTCAACTGCACCTATTCAACAATATTCCCTTATGCTGAAGTTAATCCAAGGGCATAAACTTACAAAAGCAATAAAAGGTCAAGTGTATAAGCCTCTTCCCTAGGTAATATGTTGATGTTTTCTTAGACCCATGCAAATTAACTTTATTAGTGCAGATCCAAATGGGAAACTTCCCACCTGGCTTGGTTTGACTTGCACACTTCTTTTCTACTATCTTTATTTTCCAGATGATTACAAACATGATATGGATTTTTCCAGAAAGAACTTAATAAATATATGTAGCAAAAATAGTTTTTAGCAACAATACAGTATGTGCATCATTAACTTTAGTGACATATATTATCTCCTTTTACATGGAACATAAGCATATATAGACCACAGTTTCTGTCCTTGTTATTTATACTAATGGGATTTAAGTTTCAGCAAGATGCTGTGATGCCCAGCTAGGGACCAGCACTTAGCTGCCTAGCTCAAAAGTTAGCAGAATTAGGCCTGGTTAGGATGATTTCAGGAATTTAAGAGTTGCATTTTAGATTGGGAAGCTCTGGGCAGAGCTGGGGCTAGCAAGAGTGTGCTGGAAATACCTGTTTCCCCAAAAACAAGACAGCGTCTTATATTAATTTTTGCTCCCAAAGATGTGCTATGTCTTATTTTCAGGGGATGTCTTATTTTTTTTCAATGAAGAAAAAATGCAGCTTAGAGGGAACAGTGTTGCCGATGCGTGTTTTATATCGTATGCATCTTTCTGATCCGTTCCAAGAATTGACATGTCACCCCCAAATCAGGCTTGGCCTTATTTTCAGGACATGTCGTATTTTTGGGGAAACACGATACTAGGTACATTCGTAAATGTTAGACCAGGATTTTTAATCATAGTTTATTAAACTGTTTTTCCTTATATATCTGTTTACAGTCAAATGTCTGAATTTCTGTGTATCTTATAAAGAATCCTACTTTAGCTTTTTGTGACAACTAGGCCAGTGCATTTGAGAAAAAGAAATATTTGTATATAAGATGCGACTGCCCACTTGCTTTCTTTCATAGGCATACATTGTTCCCCCATTTTGCTGCTGTATGTTTTGAAAGTTAAAAAAAAAAGCTAAAAACCATGGAAAGCCTACAGAATGAATGGCATTCAAGGGCCAAGTAAAATCTAATGGCACCATAAACTAAAACACATCAAAGAACACAATAGAGTCCTTTTTAAACTTTTATTTTAGAAACTGAGCAAGCATCATCTGGGATTGCTCACATGAAACACCATCACTATAAAAACCCATTACAGGATTGAAGATCAGTGAACCAGAGAGCGCCAATGGGGAAGAGGAAAATTTCCTTTCTCTGCTTTAATACCAGTTATTTGATTATATCTCTCAAGTAATATTGTAGGAGGAGAGCCAGTCTGCATTAGCAAAAATTCAGTATTCTTGTAGCACCTTTTCTAAATAGCAGATTTTATTAAAAACCACAGACTTTTTATGAGCTGCGCTCACTGCATATATTTGGTGAGCCACAGTTCAAGAAAGCTTAGGCCTTTTTAAAAAATGTGTTAGAAAAAGTGCTATCACTTTCCAGCATGATGATGTTCAATAACTTTGGGCAAAGGGTTCATTTTTCGGTGATTAAAGAGAATGGCTACGTCAATGTACATATACTAAACCAGATATTGCAAGTTACAACCAATTTGTACTTCACGCAGAAAATCAGTTTCCAGCACTGTCATCTCACTTTATTCTTTGCAACATTATAAGTAATTGGAGAAGGTCTGTGTAGAAAGAGATACACAGCAATACACATGACTAATTAATCATTATTCCTTGTATATATATATACAAAACTACACACACCAAATCACTATCATTACACTTTGATATTAAACTGTGCTATAGCAAGAACTAGTCAAACATGAAATGAAATTTGTACACACAGCTGCTGCATGCACAAATGGCGTAATATTCAGAGCCTGGGGCATATTTTCTTTTGAAAATTACATGAAAGGCAAATAAGACATTACTGAAAAATCTTTCTGCTTAGAAACTGTATAAGCTTTAGATGCCATCTACCAAAGTGACGTTAAATAAAAATGCTTACTTCCAATACAGAAAACTGCAAAAACAGCAAGCAATCTTACAATACATTCTTTTAATAAACGCAAAAAGGTTTACAAGGCAACATTATTCAAATTACTGTATCACAGTCCCCAGACACATCACACTGTATAAAGGTAGTGATAAGGAGAAATGTCTTCCAGTTAATTGCTTTAAATGCCCTTCTTCTCATCGCCCAGTAAATTTATTGCCGCTTTTTTAACTAAAAGAAGGAAAGAAATCCATTATTTTTAACAATATTATAACAAAGTAACTCAGAGTTATTGTTACATTTACATGAGTATAAACACTAAATTATGTTCAACTCCTATGGGACAATGACATTTGCATATAGTAATAAAGAACTAGGAGTAGAAATAATGAAGAGAGAGAGTGGAATGGAGTAGTCAACATACTTCATGTCTAACTAAAATGGAATTATTCCATCCTTTAATACAGAATGTTGTACTATACTGTATTATTAAACCACTTACAAGTATTCAACATGGTGTAATCAATATAAATTATAAAAGATAATTATATTTGCATATTTGATTAATGTATTTAAGTACTTTTTTTGGCTGCTACCAATTGGAAAATGAATACATAGGATAAGAATCCCAATCTTCCTCCATGACAATTCTACTTTTTTCTGAAATTTCACTGTCTACAAAGTTCATTGCTGCAGACCTAATAGAGCAGTCATCCTCAACCTAGAGTTTCTGAAATAAACTTCTTAGCATGCCCAGCCTATGTGAATGAAATCATGTACATCTGGAGAAATAACGCTTTTAGAAAAGCTATTATGGAGACTTACCTTGGAAAAAAGGACCAATGATCAACATAGAGTAACAAATTCTGCACTCACATAGTTCAGAAACAGACATAGTTCCTCACATCATTTTATTCCTGATTAACTTCTTAAAATGATGTATTAATGCATAATTATCTACAAAATAGACTTGTTTGAAATTGGCCTTGCTTACCTTCCTTGGTAATGTTGTCTGTTGTCTCTCCAGCCTTTTCTTTAAACTCCTTCATTACGTTATCCAACTGAGCCTCATGCTTCAAGAAGATAGGGCGGATAATTCTGTGGTAAAGTAACTCTGCTCCATTTGAGGGACTTGGGGCCATACACCACACCAGAAAGCCACACTGTACAAACAGAAAGAGCAAATAAGCAGACTGTGATGCAGTGACCAGCAGTGGTATTTAAATATCAGTAATCCTAATCAGTAATGGGCTTCACTTACCTTCACTACCAGTTTGGAACTGTGAACGTGCACATGCTTGCTTTGCTCGTGCGTGCTTCTGCACATATGCAGAACTTTTTACACCTGCACAGATTGTCTGTGATGAAGTCCAGGCAGGTAGGCGGAACCTCCCGCCACCACCGCCACCGGTTCGCTTGAATCGAGGCCAATGGTAGCAACCTACCACTGATTCTAATGCTATAGTTTAGGCAGTTTCCTATACTGAAGTTCCCACTGTGCTAAATACATTAGCTTTAGCACTGCCTCCTCATCCCATCTACAATATGAAGATAATACAGTGGCACCTCTACATAAGAATGCCGCTACTTATGAATTTTCTAGATAAGAACTGAGTGTTCAAGATTTTTTTGCCTCTTTTCAAGAACCATTTTCCACCTGAACCTCCAAAACTGTAACTGGAAAAGGCAGGGGGAAGCCCCTGGGGATGTCTCTAGGAATCTCCTTGGAGGAAAAAGGGCCAGAAAAGGCGGGGAAAAGCCTCCATGGGGCTTCTCTAGGAATCTCCTGGGAGGAAACAGGGCTGGAAAAGGCGGGGAGAAGCCTCCGTGGGGCCTCTCTAGGAATCTCCTGGGAGGAAACAGGGCCTCTACTCTCCCTGTGGTTTCCCCAATCGCACACATTATTTGCTTTTACTTTGATTCCTGTGGGAAAAATTGCTTCTTCTTACAAACTTTTCTACTTAAGAACCTGGTCATGGAACGAATTAAGTTCGTAAGTAGAGGTACCACTGTAATATATACACAGAGACTATAACAATGTGAATAATTTTACATAATAAAGCAATACAAATATTGTATAGGTCCTGCAAACCCCTGTAAAAGCAGATACATAGGATTTTTTTTTTTAAAGGGAATCCAATCTAAAACTCTTAGATCTCCATCAGATAATAAACTGGAAATAAACCCTTAGCGTGATTAGTTTTTGCACTAATCTATAATCCTAAAGCAGTGATGGTGAACTTTTTTAGTTCATATGCCAAAAAGGTGTGTGTGCCTATGCTAGCGTGCATGCATGCTCACACCAATGCCCTCCCCCTGCACATACATACAATGCCCCCACATGCACACTCTCCCCCCCGCTGTTCCCCGCACATGCACATAGGCTTCACAACGGACTCCTCAAGCCTGGGGATGGCAAAAATGGCCAAGCAGGCCAACAGGAAGTTTGGAAATGAACTACTGGTTGGCCTGTTGGACTGTTTTTCGCCATCCCCCAGCTTCAGGAGGCTTCCCTGAAGCCTGGAGAGAGCAAAACGGTCCAATAAGCCAAAATGAAGTTAATTTCCAAACTTCCAGTTGGCCCGTTTGGCTGTTTTTCACTGTCCTCAAGCCTGTGGACAGTGAAAAACAGCCCAATGTGCCAACTGCAAGTTCAGAAATGAATTTCTGGTTGGCCCATTGGGCCATTTTTTGCCGTCCTCCGGCTTCAGGATGCTTCCCTGAACCCTAGAAAGAGCAAAAATGTCCCAAATGGCCAAAAATTAGCTGTCCAGGATGTGCATGCATGGTGGAGCTGACACACGGCAATGCCTCATGCGCCCTCCGATATGGCTCCACGTGACACCTGTGACACATGTCATAGGTTCACCATCACAATCCTACAGCATGAAGTGGCCTAGCTGGTGGAATATGCTGCCTGAGTTTATTCTCCAAAATAATAGTAGAAATTCTTGAAATTTGTCCTTGCATCTCCTCTTGCATTGGAGCATGGGGAAGAAAGATTTAGAAAATCAATGTACTCTGCTTATGACACATCTATTTATAAAAAAAACTTTAAAAATAATAATTTCTCCCTTAAATCATTTCTTGTGACTTGATAGACACAGCTGTGTGATTTCTTGGCAATAAAATAATAGTAGTTTGAACTGGTTTCTCCTAGGTATGTAAAATCTTCTAAACATAAAGTAGTAAAATAAGATCTATGCACGTTTCCCCAAATAGACAATTGCAAATATATTTTCCAAAACTGATGGATAGAAAGTGGCCTGTAAAGGAGTGGTCTTCAGGGACTGATTTCGGAAGAAAAAATGTCTTCCTCGGCCAAAGGGGAGATGGTTTCATGTCCAAACTAGATATGGAGATAAAGCTTTGCCCACTCACCCACCAATTGCATGGCCCAGTGTCTAATAGGCCACAATGTTTGTGGCTTGGTGGTTGAGGACCCCAATGTTGATGTTTTAAAGCAAATGATACTTAAATTTATTCTTTTATGCAAAGACATTTATGACAAAATGCTGTTATCCCATTGTTGTTTTGATATTATCGTTATTCCAGCCAATAGATTTTGGTTTAAGAAGAATCTTCCTATAAGAACCAAGACTTGATAAGTTTGGAAATTAAACCACAGTTGGAGATCAATTTCATTGTATAAATTAGAGCTACTTTATAAGCTAAGAATAAGCTACATTTCACTATAGTCATTCCACCATCCAGTCCTATATTTCACATTGTGATGCATGTTTCTTGAGAGGGATGTATATGCATACAGGGAGCAGAAAACTACAAACCTTCATCAAAAAGTAGAATGGGAACCAAGACAGAAAAATGTCAGAGAAGAATTCAGCTATGCTGAAGATCCCATACACAACCCAGTAGGTCAGCCACTGTGTATCATCCTCTTTGTTGGGGCTTTCGATGGCTTTGATGCTGAAAGAACAAATAATCGGGAGATAAGCCACATCAAACACGTGGAACATAAACCTGGCCAATTTTCTACTCCAAATAATCTATTCTTGGGCTGTGTGCTTTATAGTCATGTAACAATTGTGTGGCTCACTTAATGACCGCAGCAAAAATGGTAAAAACAAAAATGGGTCCGGTTATATAACAATTCACTTAACTGCATTGCAGAGCAGCTGAAATTCTGGTCACAACTGTGGTCGTAAGTTGAGGCCTATCTGTGTATAATTAAGTGTAAAACTGGTCAAATGCACTAGTCCAGAAGCAGACAAAGTTGGCTCTTCTATGACATGTGGACTTTAACTCCCAGAATTCCTGAGCTAGCATGATTGCCTCGGGAAATCTGGGAGTTGAAGTCCACAAGTCATAAAAGAGCCAACTTTGCCTACCCCTGCACTAATCAATTTCAATGTAATGAATAGATAAGCAATATTGATTTGATTATTTATTATGGAAGATTGATAGTGTTAAAGGGTATGCAGACTGATCTCTGAGTTTTCAAAGATACACATACACAGAGAAAACGTGGAGTTCTAGCAGATATCTAGATATTTATTTTCTTTATTGAAAATAAATAAAAATAAAGAAATATAAATAAAAAGATATATGGGAACATACCAGGCAAAAACCACCCCCAAAATGAGGAAGGCTTATTTTGCATCTATTTATACAACTACCTAAGTGCTGTAGAATGAGCAAACTGGAACTTACTAGTTGAGGGACAACTACGCTTACTTCATCAGAAGGGGAAGCTGAAATTGACAAATATAGGGGAAGTGGTAACCCTCTGCTTCTCCAAATGAAATACTAAATTCTGCTCTCAACTCCTCTGAATGATCCCTGGAGATAATATATAAAGCCCTTCATGGCACCGGACCAGATTACCTCAGGAACCGCCTTCCGCTGCACAAATCCCAGCGACAAGTTAGGTCCCACAGAGTGGATCTTCTCCGGGTCCCGTCAACTAAGCAATGTCGCCTGGTGGGACCCAGGGGAAGAGCCTTCTCTGTGGCGGCCCCGGCCCTCTGGAACCAACTCCTTCCAGAGATTAGAACTGCCCCCACCCTCCTTGCCTTTCATAAACAACTTAAAATCCATCTCTGCCGCCAGGCATGGGGGAATTGAGATCCTCTTTCCCCCTAGGCCTTTACAATTCTATGCATGGTATGTATGTATGTATGTTTGGTTTTTATATTAATGGGTTTTTAATCATCTCTAATACCAAATTACTATTGTACACTGTTTTATTGTCACTGTTAGCCGCCCCGAGTCTCCGGAGAGGGGCGGCATGCAAATCCAATCAATCAATCAATCAATCAATCAATCAATAAACAAAACAAAATAAATAAATAAAATAAATAAAATAAATAAATAATGTGTGTGTGAAAAAAGAGATAAGGATTCTGAAAGGAACATAGGAAATCTAGGCTAATGAATAGAGTAGAGTAGAGTAGAGTAGAGTAGAGTAGAGTAGAGTAGAGTAGAGTAGAATAGTGTTGAAAGGGACCCTGGAGGTCTTCTAGTCCTATCCCCTGCTTAGGCAGGAAACCCTATACCAGGAATGTCAAACTCAAAGTCTGGGGACCAGATTTGGCCTGTGGGGTGCTTAGATATGACCCACGAGGCTGCCCTGGTAACAGTGAAGGACTGGCCCATGGTACTTCTACCAGCTAAAACCATGCTAGGGAAGGCTGCATGTGGTCCTCCTGAGCTCTGTTTTTGCTGGAAGAGGGTTGCAGGAGGCTGTCACAGCCAAAAGCGAAGCTTGGGAGCCTGTTTTCTCTGGCATACCCCTCAGGCTTCCAAAGGCGCCCCACCACAAGTGACATTGAGCTGGAGATTGCCCCCCCCCATGGCCAAATACAACTCTGATGTGGCCCTCAATGAAATCAAGTTTGACACCCCTGCCCTATACTATTTCAGACAAATGGTTATCCAATCTCTTTTTTTAACAACTTCCAGTGTTGGAGCATTCACAACTTATGGAGGCATGCTGTTCCACTGGTTAATTGTTCTCTTTAGGTCTAGGCTGCTTCTTTCATTGATTAGTTTCCATCCATTGCTTCTTGTCCTGCCTTCAGGTGCTTTGGAGAATAGCTTGATTCCCTCTTCTTTGCGGCAATCTCTGAGATATTGGAACACTGCTATCATGTCACCTTTGGTCCTTCTTTTCATTAAATTAGACATACCCAATTGCAGCAACTGTTCTTTGTATGTTTTAGCCTACGATCCCCTAATCATCAATCACAGAACAATGATTGGCTGAGAAAAGACCATAATAATAGAGGTTGGCCTGTACCTTTCCACACTTCTGAAAAACATCAATAGTAACCTGAGTTTCCCTGCAAGTTGAGTGGTAAAGCGTAATAGATTTCACACACCTTGAGGCTGTCCTTGGTTAATAGAGGAATAATACGGGAAATGCTTGTTTCATGTTACTACTGGAATAACAGTTTAACTCTGCTTCCCTCATGGGTTGGATACAAGACAACAGCAATCTCAAGTACGCAAGAGAGGAAATTGTACTATCAAGGCATGACATATTGTGGCCAACAGTGATGGCAACAAGATTAGATTAGATTTATTGGATTTATATGCCGCCCCTCTCCGCAAACTCGGGGCGGCATATAAAGATATAAATTGGAGGGTGGTGGGTTTTTTTTACTTTTCCCCCCTTTATATTTTGAAAACTTTAGCCAGCCCAGCAATATAATTATTTCATTTCAGGAAAGTATCATCCACATTTTGAGTTCATCCAAGAACTTCCTCTCTTTAAAAAAAATGAATATAATAAGTTCTCTGCATGAAATCACAAGAGCAGAAAATAATACCTGAGGAAGAAATAGCATATGAAGGACTGTTAACATTAATCTTTTTTAAAGTGAAAAGAATTTTTAATCAAGAACAAGAGCTGTTTAGTATAGTCAAACTTTGAATGTAAGTGTCTATGGAGATTCTCTGTCATCCAGGTCATGTTGTCCCAAATGTGCTTTTTCAAAAGGCAACTGGAAGTCTCTCTCCCCCACCCCACCACCATGAGGACGTTTTGCTTTCCATTCAAGAAGCTTCTTGGAGGAAAAGGAAATAATCTTCAAGTTAAAAAATATGTCCATTTGCCTTTTGAACAAGCACTTTTAAGACCTTGAATGTAAGACACTACAGTATTTCAGACTAAGTCTCTTCCAGCCCAATCAGAGATGTTAGCAACTAAATATGAGACAGCAACACTCTTATTTACCAATCTCCTGACCTTGTCTAATTAAATGGTGATTATGCTTACCTTAATTTCTGAGATGCTGGGCAAAAAAACATCTCGATAAATGCTACCTATTCATGTAGCTATAAGCTATCGTCCTCCTTTTAACAGATTTATGATGCCTATAAAAAATTCTGAGAGCTATGCAACGTTTCAGATTAAATTCTCACAGTTGCTTCAGAGCAAATCGAAATGCTGATATAACACCTGCCTGTAATGTTTTAAAGCAGGATCTTTTCTCAAGGTTACACAGCTGTTCACCAAGCAGCCTTCATGACTATATAATTACATAAACAATCTGAATTATATTTTGGAACTTTGGAGGAAAATTAGCAACGGTAACAGCAAAAACTGATCCAGAGATATTTGCATTCAATTTGCATTCAAAGTCAGATTAAAATTGTATGAACAGTCTATATGCTGTATCACATTTTGCTTATTTTAATATGTGTAATATTTTGCATATAAAAAACCCAATGGTTATCCATTTTTTCCATTCTACCCAGACGTTATTTGCATGTCATGCATGCTGCATTTCTTCACCATTTGTCCTCACTGCTGTGATACTTGAGATTACTGTTCTATGTTTATCCATCTAGAAAAACAATTTCAACAGAGACTTGTCTTCCCAAGCTGCATTATATCCTTTCTGGGAGCATCAATGTTTATTAAGTCATAAAGAACTCCAATGGATTCTATTGGAGATTCACCCCTTCTATTTGTATGCAATTTTTACTGACTCATTTCTGCTATGTTCTTACACTAATGAGTTAAATGTTTAATGGTTATACCACCTTTTACAGGAAACATGCATTTCCAACCACAAAATACAGAAGTTATGGTATTAAACTCTGAACAGAACTTAAATATATCTAAGGGAGGCACCATGGTAAGTGCAAACTTTTCAAACAGTTTTGAAGCCGATTTGAAACGCTGCTGTGAGTTCATCAGTGTTTTATCAAAGTATTACAAAACAGGTCTATGAAACAAAAGAAATTAAGCTGTAAGCTGGGAGGAAGAAAGCAGATAGTTGATTTCCATAGGTATGAATTGGCAACATTGAGAAGTATTGCATTAAAAGTATGGATTAGCTAATCATATAATGAATAAATCAAACATAAAGGTCATTAAATGGTAAACATGTGCATGAGAGAACTTGTATTCAATAAAGTAACAGATCTGATCCACGTGACAAAGTAAGCAACATTGTGGTTAAGTGAAACTGATTGTCCATATTGAGATCATAAAGCAAAATTGGTTAAGCCATAAATGTACTCCAATTATCTGATCCAGCCAATGTTGTCTTAACGCTAAAGCAGCTGTTGTTCTCCCAGAAAACAATATGCGTTGCAAGAATAATCTATGTTTTTCTGTCAGGTCTGGGCTATCTTCCATTCTTTGAAGTTTTGTTTATAAAGGAGCTAAGAAGGAATGCACACTTGCAGGTTTTCCGGGAAACATTATTATAATCAAAATGGAGGTTAGCAAAATACAATGCAGTGGTGACATAATAAAATATAGAGGTGGCCTTTAAACACATTTGGCAAGAATGATATGAAATACAGTACTCCATTAAGATCATTTCTTCATTGAAAGGTGACTTTATGTGATGTATTTCCAGATATTTATCTTTGTTATCAGCAGCAGGAGTGGACATTTAAAACTGACTGCAGTACTGCACGCAGAATAATTTAATCTGTTATTTGTGCTATTTAATCAATTTAAATCTATTATCCTTATAGCAGAAGAATATACAGTGGAACCTCTACTTAGGAACGCCTCTACTTAAGAACTTTTCTAGATAAGAACCGGGTGTTCGAGATTTTTTTCTGCCTCTTCTTAAGAACCATTTTCTACTTAAGAACCAGAGCCTGGAAAAATTTCACAGGAAATTTGAGAACAGCACAAAGGCTCACCCAGTTTCCTGCCATTCCCTGGCCATCTCGGGCTTTTCTGGGCTGTCAGAGAAGTCTTTCGGTAGCGCTTAAGGAGGCTTTGGCAGTCCAGAGTGAACGAAGCATTTTCCTTTCTCTGGGCGCTTGGAGAGGGAATAAACCTCTGCCAGCACCCAGAGAAAAGAAACACTCCCTTCTCTCTGGGCAGCCAAGGAGTCACCACAGTGAAGAAAAGGCACCAGCTACAAAGCAAGTGAATGAGAGAAGTGGGGAGCCCTTCAGCATGGGAAGGAAGAGGCAGCAGGTAGCAGCATCAGCCGCCAGTGTATGGAAGGCAGTGCATGGGAGGCAGCCACACACTGGGTGTATTGGAGGCGCTTGCTCCTCCTCGCCGCCTCAGAGTCCCTCTTTTTTTTTTAAGCCTTAAAGTTTTGGATTTTTTGATTCCCCTCACTTCACCTTCTTCTTTTGGCAGCAACTCTCGTCCTTCTCTTCTTCCTCCTCCTCCTCCTCCCACCCAAATTCTGAGTTTTTGTTTCTTTTCTAATGGGTTTGCACACATTATTTGCTTTTACATTGATTCCTATGGGAAAATTTGCTTCTTCTTAAGAACGTTTCTACTTAAGAACCTGGTCAGGGAACGAAGTAAGTTTTTAAGTAGAGGCGCCACTGTAGATATATATATACAGGGACTCATACACTATCCAGCTTTTCTTTTACCATCACAAAATGCAGCAAATCTCCTATGTTCTTCTGAGCTGAAAATCTGGATCATCAATAGATGACAACAAAGACATAAAACTCGTAACTAGTCCTACTTAGAACTTAATCCTTTTAAAACAGGCAGTATAGATTATATATGATTCAAATATCTCACCATTTCTAACTACTGCTGAAGGCTGCAGTCATTTAGAAACTTAAAAGAAATATAGGTCCCCAAAGAAATGAACCAAAACTAGAAATACTAGTTTTAGTCCTTGGGTGGGATTCATACATGCAAATATATGCTGGACAATATTCAAAGCTGAATATTTTTCAACCATCTTAGAAATAGCACAAAACGGTTGAAAACCTCTGCCTCTAATGTCTGATATGAACCAGCAGTTTCAAATGCTAAGTTCTTATACCATACCACAGCGGTAAACAATAGATATCCTCACATGAAACCACCCTGAGGTTTCCTTTACTACAGGATTCCTTATACTTAAGTAACTGAAACAGAATCTGAAATTGTTTCTCTTCACTAACTAGAGCAGCCTACCAGCACATCCTAACCCACTTCACTAAAGACATACATTTTCCAATCCACCCAGAAAAATCACAGCATGATTAGTTGTAGTTTTAACGGTAATTCCAAATCAGCAGCAACCTTAAGTCTTGTTCCCTCTGAGTACATGTAGATTCCTTAGTAAGAGTTCTAACTTTGGTTTTAACTTTGTAGCAACATGCAAAGGACTACAATCAGGCCTGCAATTCAGTCTTCCCACTCCCAATGTCTAAAATGCCACTGGCATTGCTATTTCAAAAGCAATCTGGCAACTGCCTGGGAATAAAAGCCCAGTTCTCACAGTGTAATGGTTTGCAAACTATTGGCAACCAAATGGATGGGAAATAATATTATCTTTCACCCGTAACCAACTCCCAGCACATAGCAAGAGAAGGGTTAGCTGCCAGCATACTTACGAGATATATGCAGGATAACCAAATCCGATCAGGTTGCACAGCAATGATGCTCCATAGCCAATAACCAGGTAGATACCCAGCAGACCAATAATGGCTGAAAGAAAAAGTAGAAAGTCAGTCCATCAATCAGGACGAAGACTTACTATGACAGGTGGGAAACATGATAGGGGTCTTGTTACATATACCTCTTTTAAAGAGAAAAAGCAGAGAGAAAACGGAAAAATATTTCCATAGGGCCAAACTTTCAGCTCACTCACTCATACCAAAAGTTACATTCAGGGTGAAGTCAGCTTACCATTTACTTACAGGGTTCAGATAGAAGACATAGGAAAGGGTGGGGACAAAACAGGAATTAAGGAACTAAACTGTAAAGGGATACATGCCAGATGAGAGAGGAAATCAAGCCAGTTACTACCCATTGGAGTAACTCTTCTCCCTCTCCATTATTTATCTACAGATATGATTTTCCTAAAATTACTGAGGGGAATTCTGTTTCCTGAGGATCTGATCCCAATTATACTTCCAAGACCTTTCCCCCACACAAGAAGGCTTAGGAGTTGCCCTGAAGATCTGTTAAGGGAAGGGAGGAATCTCGTAACCGAAATGCTGTAACCGGAGGCCTGCCAGCCAGGCTACTATTTCATCAACCAATAACCTCAGGAGCTTTGGCCAGTATTTTTCCCAACTACCCTCCCAAAATTTCCTGCAAGAATTTCAATAAAAACGGATGAAAGAGGTAGGTGCCGAGGAAACCCAGAAGCTTCAAGTACAGACAGTTCTCAACTTAGAGCAACTTATTTAGTGACCGTTGGAGGTTATAATGGGGCTGGAAAAAGTGACTTGTGGTGAGTTTTTCACATTTATGACGGTTGCAGCATCCTCATGGTCACATATAGTTTATGTATGGTATGTTGTGTGCAGGTTCTTTTAAATCATGGGTTTTTAACTTTGTAATATTAGATTTGTATTGTATATTGTTTTCTATTGCTGCTGTGAGCCGCCCCGAGTCTGCGGAGAGGGGCGTCATACAAATTTAATTAATAATAATAATAATAATAATAATAATAATAATAATAATAATCAGGAGTGAAATTCTACTTGTAAGCCCTGGTTCTGGTGTATTGGTAATGGAGGTAGTGCGATGCTCCACCCATCCATCTGGATAGCCACCATTTTCTTTTCTTAAATCCTCCATACATGCGCAAAACCTACTGTGCATGCGCAGATGAAAAAGCACGTGTGATAGTGGTGCATACATGTGCAAAGTGAGTGTGTGCAAATCACGTGCTTCTGAACCGGTAGGGAAGGTAAGTTAGATTTCACCACCGGGTCACATGATTTATATTTGGATTGCTTGACAACTGATTCACATTAATGGGGGTTACATCGTCCCAGCATCATGTGATCACCTTTTACAAACATGCAAAGTCTACGAGGAAGCCAGATTCACTTATCAACCAGTTTACTAATTTAACAACTGCAGTGGTTCACTAAACAGATGTGGCAAGACAAATCGTAAAATGGGGCAAAGCTCACCGAAGAAATTTCTCACTCAGCAACATAAATTGGAGACTTCAGCTGGTTCAAAATGCAGCTGCACAAGCCATAGTGGATGAAATGTTATGAAGAATTGGAAATGTATATATGCAATTGATGTATAATAAAGTAATAAAAGGACTAGACTTAAGCTGCACATTAAATGTACTACTCTTAGAGTAGTTCAAATGTAAATAACGATATCAAAATGTAATTGATAAAGCAGAGTGCTTTATTTTTATTTTTCTCAATTTCACACCTTTTTCTTCTCTCTTACTCTTTTTCTTCTCTCTATTTCAATTGTGTGTACGCTGTGTTGTATTATATGTATTGTAGTTGTGTGGTTTTATATTTATATTTAATAAACTTTATATTAAAAAAAAAAAGATACAGCCGTATTACTCCAATGCTACATGAGCTGCACTGGCTACCAGTCAATCTCCGGACGCAATTCAAAATGTTGGTTATCACCTTTAAAGACCTACATGGTTCAAGGCCAGACTACTTACAGGACCGTCTCCTGCATCATACCTCTTAACAGCCAATAAGGTCCACAGGACTGGCCTTCTCAAGGTCCCATCCCACCAAACAGGGCCGCGGGGAAGGGCCTTCTCAGTGGCAGCTCCGAAACTTTGGAATCAACTGCCTCCAGACATCTGTACTATTCCCACCCTACTGGTCTTCCAGAAAGCCATTAAGACTTGGCTTTTCCAACAAGCCTGGAAGTAGGAATGATTGAGCTTTTGAATAGAATAGAATAGAACAGAATTATTTTATTGGCCAAGTGTGATTGGACACACAAGGAATTTGTCTTTGCTGCATATGCTCTCAGGTTACATAAAAAAAATATTGTCAAGAATCATGAGGTACAAAACTTAATGATTGTCATAGGGATCAAATAAGCAATGAAGAAAGAATCATTGATAAAAATCTTAAGGATACAAGCAATAGGAAATAGTATATGGGCAGACTAGATGGACCATGAGGTCTTTTTCTGCCGTCAATCTTCTATGTTTCGATGCCCCCATCTTGGCGCGGCAAGATGAAGGAGAGCAGTCATGCTCTCACTATCCCCCAAGGGTGCAGTAGGAGAACAAAACAAGCGGAGGAGAGGAGAGGAGAGGGAAGGCTGCGTACTTATTAAGACACCTTCCTAAGTGGGAAAGATCGCGTCAATCATTGCAGCATCTTAACAGACCCATCTTGTCCCTGGGCCCGTGGCCTGGAGAAAGGAGGGAGAAAGGCTTCGGAGCCGAGCCAAAGCCACATCTGCTAGCAATCCAAAGAAACGTCCCCTCCAAGGCGAGGCTGGTCCTCCAGAAAAGCCTCCATTCCTCTCCTCTCCCACCACCTACCACCATTAGAGACCTTCGAGGGCCGAATCCCTCCCGCAAGGCCGGCTGGGGAAACGGCGGATGACAAGCGCCAACAACTCACCGAGGGCGACGTAGGACCTGTTAACTCCGGTCTTGCTCTCGATTTTAGCCAGCACATCGGTCAGGCAGTTCTTCTCGTGCAGGAACTTGTCGAACCTCTCCCTCATGGACGCCGTCATTGCCGAAGATTCCCCCTTTGGCGCGGCTGTGGCTCTGGACTCCGGACTCGAGAGCTGATTTTTCCGGCCGGGTCGGGGCTTTTTTTTATGGCTTCGCCTTTCTTAAGCCAAGAGGCCGGCCTCTCTCGTCCGTCTTGTGAGGTGGAAGGCAGAGCGCGAGAGAGAAAGGCAGGAGGGCAACGTCACCGCCCGGGATCCGCGTGCGATGGCGTCAGCGCCGACACACGACCAGCCTAGCCGCCCCCTCCTGCCTCGGAGCTGCGATTTATGCCACACCCGGCAAATAATGCCCTTGCGCAAAAGACCGGCAAGCGGCCGTAAGGGGAACGCCGGGCGAAGCAGCGGCGTCCCTGGCCTGACTGAGGTTTTTGCCTTTTCTTTGCAGGCGCCGTCAGAAATGCCCGCGAGCTTTAGCCTCAGACGCACTCACGCCCTCGGGGGCTCCGGTGTTATGAGGGAGGCTCCTCAGGGCACGGAGGGGCTGGGGCAAAGTTGCTTTTTGTCGATGGAAAACGAGTCGGGTGTGTGTGTATGTGTGTTTACATAAGAACATAAGAAGAGCCATGCTGAATCAGGCCAAAGCCCATCGAGTCCAGCATTCTGTGTCACACAGTTGCCCCACCAATTGTCCATGAGGATCTTGAGGAGAAAGAGAAGGCAAAACCCTCCCTTTCCCTTGACCCCCTCCCCCGCAAGGAAATCCTGCCTGCCTCAACCAACAGAGGGGGCACTTGGACATCCCTTTCATACACTTGGCATCCATGAATCTGTCTAATCCTGCCTTGAAGGCTGACAGCTGTCACGACTTCTTCTGGAAGTGAATTCCATAAAGCAATGACCCTCTGGGTCAGGAGTAGGCAAAGTTGGCTCTTCTATGATATGTAGACTTCAACTCCCAGAATTCCTGAGCCAGCATGATTGGCTCAGGGATTCTGGAAGTTGAAGTCCACAAGTCATAGAGGAGCCAACTTTGCCTATCCCTGCTCTGGGCGAAGAGATATTTCCCTTGATTTGTCCTCGCTTTCTTACCTACGAGCTTTAGGGAGTGCCCCCTCGTCCTAGAATTGTGTGATAGAGAAAATAATTTTTCTCTATACACCTTTTCTATCCCATGCATGATTTTATACACTTCGATCAAATCACTCCTTAAGCGCCATCTTTCAAGGCTGAAGAGACCAAGGCGTTGCAACCTGGTTTCATAAGGTGGGTGCTCCATTTCTTTTATCATTCTTGTTCCCCTTTTTTGCACCTTTTCCAGATTCATTATATCCTTCTTGAGGTGCGGTGACCAGAACTGTACACAGGACTCCAAGGGTGTTTTGTGTATGTGTGTGTGTGAACCTCATTCATACTGTTGGAGAGGCTGGAGCAAAGTTGCTTTTTTTGATAGTAAAAGAATTGTGTGTTTGTGTGTGTGTGTGTGTGAACCTTCTCATTCGTACCATAGGGGCGTGGATCGAAATGTTATCTATCTCTTATTTATTAATTTAATTTATATGCCGCCCAACTCCTGAAGGACTCTGGGCGGCTTACAACAGGAAGCAACATCTAAGAAGGAACAGTTTAAAAACAATTAAAACCCCATTAATAAAATCATGCATCTCTTTTGTGGCTGGATCTAGATGATATCTAGTTTGGTCAATGGCCCCAGGCCTGCCAGCAAAGCCAGGTTTTACACAGCCTTCTGGAAGGGTCTTTTAACACCAGAGTGCAGCACTCTGACATCAGAGTTAATCATTTTTTAAACATCATTTTAACATCATCATCATCATCATTTTAATTCAATTCAATTTATTAGATTTGTATGCCGCCCCTCTCCAAAGACTCAGGGCGGCTCACAACAGTAATAAAACAATATTATAGCGAAACAAATCTAATATTAAAAGAAGCATATAAAACCGTATCATATTAAAAAGCAAACAGCACATACATACCAAACATAAATATAAAAATATTAAAAAGCCTGGGGGAAAAGGTGTCTCAACTCCCCCATGCCTGGCGGTATAGATGGGTCTTGAGTAATTTACGGAAGACAAGAAGGGTGGGGGCAGTTCTAATCTTCACGGGGAGTTGATTCCAGAGGGCCGGGGCCGCCACAGAGAAGGCGCTTCCCCTGGGACCCGCCAAACAACATTGTTTAGTCGACGGGACCCAGAGAAAGCCAACTCTGTGGGACCTTATTGGTCACTGGGATTCGTGCGGTAGCAGGCGGTTCCGAAGGTACTCTGGTACATTTAAAATCAGAGTGTACCAGAGTGCCTTCCGTCCCGTCCTAATATATCTCTTTTACTAGTATCATGTATATAAATAGTGTTATATCTTTGTATATATGTACCAATATGTACTTGACAAAACAAACACATAAATAAAACAAACAAATAAAATAAGGTCAGTATGGTGGGGGCTGTAGCTGGTTTCACAGAGCCAGTGTAGCCATAGAGAAGGCCCTCTCCTGTCGTCCTGCCAACCGACACTGCTTAGCTGACAGAACCGGAGAAGGCCAACCCTGTGGTCCCTTATCGGTCATTGGGAGCTATGTGGTAGATCCTGTCTCTCCTGTATAAAATTCACGCAAGAAAGAATGCAGAAGCAAAACATGTTTGTTGTTGATTTTCAGCAGGGAGCCGTTTTTATTTGGACATTCAAAGGTAGTGGAGGGACCGTTTTCCTTCATCTTTAATTCCACAACATTATCAGAGTCAGCAGATCTAATTTTTCCTTGGGGAGAGGCTATTCAGGGTGCAAAGTACCTTTACCTCCACCCACTTGCTTTTATTTATGTTTATACCCTACCTAATATCTTGTACACATTTTGACAAGTAAGCAAGCAAGTAAAGACTACCTTTTGAAGTAAGCCTATACACAAGACACAAATATTGGAATTGAGCTCTAGCACTGAGTTCTGTTGATCTGTATAGAGACTAAATCACTCTGAACAAGAATAGCAGAGTAAATTATTGCAGAAAGCTGGGCCCTGATGGAAACCTTCTGTTTTGTTACTACAATAGTTGATTCCTAAGAAAGCACCAGAGCATTTGTGCAAAACAGTTTTGAAACAATGAGAGCTGCTACCTGTGTGCTGCCCGCTACCCCTGCGGTGAGAGATGACACCAGAATCTTTATGTCTTGTGCATAGACCTGTTTACTTACTTGTCAATAAAGAACAGGGCAAACAGAGCACCAGCAAACAGCCCCATGTTAGAATTTACCTTGTGACAATAAGGGTGTGTATGAAACATAATTACGTCTAAAAGTAATTATTCCATAAAATAAATAGTAAAGTGCAACACAATCAGTAATAATTATTTACCTAATCTATGAGAATGCTAATGTTTTTAAAGGGCCACATTGTTTGCACATCCTTTCCCCCACTAGTTATAAGAATTAAAAACTTAAGGAGTTAATCAACAATAGAAATATTCAAACAAAAGAGCCGGGGTGGCGCAGCAGGTAGAGTGCTGTACTGCAGGCCACTGAAGCTGACTGTAGATCTGAAGGTCAGTGGTTCAAATCTCATCACCGGCTCAGGGTTGACTCAGCTTTCCATCCTTCCGAGGTGGCTAAAATGAGGACTTGTTAGGATGTGCTGGGGGGGGGGGATCTGATGAGATTGGGGAAGGCTCTGCTCCCCGCGCATGCGTGGCAGAGACCCGAAGACGAGCTGGTTGGTGGGAGGTGCTCGTGCATGCATGGTGGACTGGGCTGGGATGATGGCTGATGTGCCTGCAGACAGGGCTCTGCCTGCCACCTGTGGCACGCATTTCATAGGTTTGCTATCACACATCCAGACTGCTCTAACTTCTTAGAGATTCGAAACTTTAATCAGAGGCTTGAAAAGTTTTTATTTATTTTGTCCAATACACAATGAGGGTTTTAGTGGATGTATATCTATATACACATAGTAAAATACATGATGAAGGTTATAGAGGAGATACTCATAGTAAAATATATTTAAGAGATAATAGAAAAGAAGATATAGTAATAGAACATATCAATGTCTGCGGAGAGGGGCAGCATATAAATCCAATAAATCTAAATCTAATCTAATCAATTAAAGAATAGAAGAGATATAGGAATAGAAGTCTTAAACTTCATTCCTTTTCATTCTAAGCCTAACAATTTTTGCCAGAATACTCTATCCAATTTTAAAAGCTTCAATCTATTTTTATCCCTATTCCATACTTTGTCATATACCAACATTACTGTTGTCAGGATGCATATTCTTTGTCAAGCTGGTAGCCTGCTGTACTGTGAATGTCTCTGGAGCAGGCACATTCACAAGTGTTCAATTGCTGAATTGTGCCAAACTATTTGCAACCCCATGGACCATAGCACGCCAGACTCTTCTTGTCTTCCACTGCCCTCAAAATTTATGTTCATTGCCCTCAGTAACACCATCTAAATGTCCTCTGCTCTCCCCTTCTTTTGCTTTCAATCTTTCCCAATATCAGGGACTTTTCCAATGAGTCCTCCCTCATTAGGTAGCCAAAGTATTTGAACCTCAGCTTGAGTATCTATTCTTCCAGAGTCAGGGTTGATTTCCTTTAGGATTGACTGAACTCCCGGCAGTCCAATGGATTGCATTTGAATTGTGGTCCTAGAGAAGACTCTTGAATCTTCTCTAGGACCACAATTCAAATGTATCTATTTTTCAATGCTCAGCTTTCCTTATGACCAAATTCTAACAGCCGTATACACTGCTCAAAAAATAAAGGGAACACTTAAACAACACAATATAACTCCAAATAAATCAAACTCCTGTGAAATCCAACTGTTCACTTAGGAAGCAACACTGATTGACAATCAATTTCATATTTATTTATTTATTTATTTATTTATTTATTATTTATTCATTTGTCCAATACACAAATACATAGGAAGAAAAATAGACATGTAGTAATATACAGTATATAAGGGTAAAGTGAACTTAGAGGAGAGGATATATGAAAGAAAGAAAATATATATGATAAGTGAGAGAAAGGAAAGACAATTGGACAGGGGACGAAAGGCACACCAGTGCACTTATGTACGCCCCTTACTGGCCTCTTAGGAACCTGGAGAGGTCAATCGTGGAGATTCTAAGGGAGAAATGTTGTGGGTTAGGGGTTGACACAATTGAGTCCGGCAATGAGTTCCACGCTTCGATAACTCGACTTTACACAAAGTATTCAATGAGAATATTTCATTTATTCAGATCTGGGATGTGTTTTAAAGATTTAATGGAAGCCTTTATGGCACAATTATAGTTAGACAACCTATCCTTATATCTATAATGTGCACAAACATCAGGGAGTAATTATTAGTTAACATTTCCAGACACTGGCTGATACAAAATTGTCTTGCTTGGCTTCCCATTTTTGAATTGAATTATGCAAAAGTAAAACTTCAAATTAATGACAGCATGGTTCTCAGACACAGAGGATTCAGTTTTGTTTGCAATTTACGAATTGTTAAACAGATGCTTAAATGTGAGAACACAAAAGCAATTTATATTTATATAAGGGACAGAATTATGAGCAGATAGTATACATATACATGGCCACAGTTCCTGACAGGTAAATACCAAGGACAGGACAGATGACAACAGTTCACCAACTAGTTCTTTTAAGTTTTTTCTCTTTATTGAGTGATTATATGTCTAATTATATTACCCACATGCATCTTTTTTCTGCTTTATTCACTTTAATGTAATAAACAGAATAGCAAAACAGAAACAGTAACAACAGTAAACTTATTGGACCAAACAATAAGAAATAAAATATTAATACAAGAGGGGAAAAAGTAAAATTTTCCCATAGCAAAATTTAATAAATAACAATGCCAAGGGGATTAAAGTTAAGGTTGAATTATTTATAGTGACTATTTTACATAAAATACTACGTAATACTATATTGTAATCAGATAGGGGGAAAAAAGAAAACTAATATCTAGTGCCACTCTATTATTGCAAAATATCGTAACATCTTTCCCAAAGATATATTGTTGCTTTACTATTCTAAAGTTCTAAAAACAGAGATGCATGAATCATGGTTCAAATAAGCATAATCACCCACGAAGTTCATGGGACCTTATTTTCTCGTAAATGGATCTAGAATTTCCATTTTAGATTGCAAATCTATTTGCACCTATCTTGTTTCCACTGAACAGGACAGGACTCAGTGATACATTTACAATTTGTACAGTCCTTTTCTGAAAATCCCATATGATTACTCATCCAATTAGTGACATGTGGAACAAGTTTCTAACCTCTTAAAGTAGCTCAAAGGTAGAAACTCCTTTGTGTAGCTAATAAAAAAACCTACTGGTAGCAGATATATTTTTATTGCCTAATGCATATACATAGTTTATTAAAAAGAGCTAGAGAAACTATAATTATAAATAAAAGAATAAGAACCGGGGTGGTGCAGTGGTTAGAGTGCAGCACTGCAGGCTACTTTAGCTAACTCCTAGCTGTAGTTCAGCAGTTCAAATCTCCCAAGCTCTGCGTTCTATCCTTTCAACCTTCCGAGGTGGATAAAATGTGGACCCAGATGGGGTGCGTGTGTGTGTATGTAATACAGTGTTCCCTCGATTTTCGCAGGGGATGCGTTCCAAGACTGCCTTACAGAAAGTCGAATTTCCGCAAAGTAGAGATGCGGAAGTAAATACACCATTTTTGGCTATGAACATCACAAGCTATCCCTTACCACTTTAAACCCCTAAATTACCATTGCCCATTCCCTTAACAACCATTTACTCACCATTATTACTGGTACTCACATTGAATAAGACACTTAGTGATCCTGATATTTATAAACATAATTATTTATTAACAATAATTTTTTTTTTGTTATTTATTTGGAAAAATTATTAGTTTGGCGATGACATATGATGTCATCGGGTAGGAAAAACCATGGTATAGGAAAAAAACGCAAAGTATTTTTTAATTAATATTTTTTGAAAAAAACGTGGTATAGGCTATTCGCGAAGTTCGGACCCGCAAAAATCGAGGGAACACTGTATGCTGATTCTGTAAGCCACTTAGAAAGGGCTGTAAAAGCACCATGAAGCAGTATATAAATCTAAATGCTATTGTTAAATTATATTTATATAAATTAGATTAAAAAATTAAATTATAAATTCTATAAATTAAATCATAATTCAGCATCCTTTCTCATCCTAGAATGGGCCAGCGCTTGGATCAGCTATGCCCATTGACTAGTTTCAGGGGAGACGCCAAACTAGAAATAAGCCAACCACGTTGTAGCCAAGTGTCCAGAAACCTGGATTAAGCATGGGTGTTTTATAATGAACACAATCACTGAAAAGAATCAGCAGGATCACTTTGAAGCCGGGACCTCATGAATCCATCTTTAAATCACAATCTACAGTACTAGGGAATTAACTGGCTAACCAGGAATCTTTCTGGCTTTGCTGCAGCCTAGGGTGCAAAGCATGCGCAAAGCCGGTGGCCAGACCACGGGGAAAGAACTGCGCCGTAAAAACTGCAAGAGGTTTTAATCCGTAATATTTTCTTTAAGGACGCGGGATCGCGCGTCCAACACCCCCGTCCCCTCTAGAAAGGCTCCTTCTCAATCGCTTCCTCACGGCAGCGCCGCTTGCGGCAATGAACCGCCTTCCCTCCCGGATCGCTTGTTTCATAGCAGAGAGCGTTTTCTCGGTTGCGTCACGGTGATTGGTCGCAATTTCCTGTCGACCCGCCCCCTTCGAACGTCGGAAGATCCGATTGGATCTTCCCGAAAGACCCCCTCTTTCCTATGGGATGGCGTCGGCGAGGTCCCTCCTTCTTTCTTTTCGCCCGGTTTGGTTTTGCCCCTCCGGCCTGTGTCTTGCGCTCTTTGGGCCTCGCTGCGTCGGGATGAGCTGCGCTCTTTCTCCATGGAGACCAAGCGCCCTGAGATTCCCGGCAGCGTCTTGGACGACCTGTGCAGGTAAACGCTTCCGCCCAGAACCCCCCCCCCCCAGCGGGACTGCCCCCTGCCGTCCTCCCCCCGCCAAAAAAAAATGCCTGCCGCCCCCTCCTCCTCGGTGTAGTAGCAAGCGGTCCTCCACAGCGCCTCTGTTTCAGTGAAATGGTTTTAAATTAAAGTGCTAGGACGGAGAGGTGTTCGGTATTGATCATCCCCTGTGGTGAGATCCATCCATTAGCTGTGATTCGGGAATTATTAAAGAAACTTCAGTTGGACTGGTATTTCCACGCCAGGTTAAGCTTATAAACCATGGTTTGTCTGTAACAATGACTGGGTGCCTGCAACCCGTTATAAACCAAAGATATTGTGGCTTTGTGCAGTCTCAACTTCCAATAAAACCCACGGATCTAAGTCTGTAAAATGAGTTTTGGTCTTTAATTCCTCCCCCTATCAAAACATTTTTGCAGTTCAATTGAGTTGTTCAGATTTATTTATTTTTATTTATTTGTTTGTTTTGTCAAGTACATATTGGAAGTATGTAAAGATATAATAATATTCATATACATGATATTAGTAACAAGAAAAAATAAGAAGAAACATTAGATATATTAATATTCATATGCATGATGCTAGTAAAAAGATAAAAGAAATATTAGGATGCGAGGGAAGGCACGCTGGTGCATTAATTTAATTCTGAAATTGTTTTAAAAAGTGTCAGTTAACACCCCCCCCCCCAATAGAATAGAATAGAATTTTTTTTTATTGGCCAAATTGTGATTGGACACACAAGGAATTTGTCTTTGGTGCATATGCTCTCAGTGTACATAAAAATCTATTTAAAAAGTTACGTTCTTGTAAAAATGGGAAACATTCTAAACACCAACTTTAATTAAGAAACTGATCAAAAGCATTCACATTTATTGTGGAAGAGAACCAACAGAGGTGAAATACCCATTAAACTTATGTATCTTAAATGCAGGATAAAACAATAAAAGGCCTGAGGCTGGATTGGATATTTTGGCTCAATTCTGACTTAACTGATTATAAAAATATTGATTGGATTTAAGTAGTGGCCAGAATAAGCTCCCAGCTCTTTGTAATTAATTATGTGAGTACAAAGCTTTTAGTAAGTGGATATTCACAATTATATATAGTGTGCTGTTAACAGCTACCAGACTTTAGATACTTAAGTTATTTAATTAAACTGAGCCACATTTCACAAGACCAACTTGTAATAAAACTCCAAGAAAAGGCAACTGTTTTGCTTTAGTTGGGCAGGATGTTTCTTTAAAACTCAGGGATGGAAAATGTAAAATAGCCTTTGTCAAAGTTAAATGTTATTAAATAAGTGTGATAGATTGGATTGCAAATTTATTAAAGTCAGTATTGCTAGCTGGTAGCCATCATTGCTTTATGGAATTGCTTTATGATAGAGAAAAGTTGAGATGCCTCTTGGGCTGGTCTTACTCAGATACAAATATATAATCTACAAATAAATTAAGTCTCCATTAAATAATTGCTTGTAAAAATGTAATTATAGAAAATCCATTTAATTAATGAAGCTGTAATCAAAAAAGGTAACAGCCCATTTAGAACTGTTTCAAGAGTTTTTTTTTTAAAAAAACCTGGGGGACTCTAGGAGATTTAGTGAGATATAAATGGAATACATACATGCCCTAATTTCACATAATTGTGACTGAATGTCTAGTTAACTGTTGGTTACAATGAAAATGGCTCCTGACTGGTAATAACTTTTTTAAAAACTATATTATAATTATAAGCAGTACAGTGATACCTCGTCTTACAAACGCCTCGTCATACAAGCTTTTCAAGATACAAACCCAGGGTTTAAGATTTTTTTGCCTCTTCTTACAAACTATTTTCACCTTACAAACCCACCACCGCCGCTGGGATGCCCTGCCTCTGGACTTCCATTGCCAGTGAAGCACCCATTTTTGCGCTGCTGGGATTCCCCTGAGGCTCCCCTCGATGGGAAACACCACCTCCGGATTTCCGTGTTTTTGTGATGCTGCAGGGGAATACCAGCATGGGAATACCAGCAGCGCAAAAATGGGCACTTCGCTGGCAACAAAAGTCTGGAGCTGGGGTTTTCCTGCGAGGGGAGCTTCAGTGAAATCGCAGCATCGCAAAAACACAGAGGTCCAGAGGTGGGGTTTCGAGGACTTCTGTGTTTTTGCGATGCTGCAATTTCACTGATGCTCCCTTCACTGGGAAACCCCACCTCCAAACTTCCATTGCCAGCAAAGCGCTCATTTTTGTGATGCTGGGATTCCCCTGCTGGGATTTCCCTGCAGCATCACAAAAACATGGAAGTCCGGAGGTGGGGTTTCCCATGGAGGGGAGCCTCAGGGGAATCCCAGCAGAGCAAAAACGGGTGCTTTGGCTGGTAAAAGGGGTGAATTTTGGGCTTGCACGCATTAATCACTTTTCCATTGATTCCTATGGGAAACATTGTTTCGTCTTACAAACTTTTCACCTTAAGAACCTCGTCCCAAATTAAGTTTGTAAGACGAGGTATCACTGTATTGTGCAGACTACAGATATGAATTGTTAGTAAACTCCTGAATTTTTCCCAGTTGATGGAATATGCAATATATTAATTTGATTATTTGTTCTGATAGTTTAACAATTACATTCATATTGGTCATTCTGTAGTTACAGTGATAATTTTATAAATATTACACAACATTATGAATGTTAAGCTCAAAGATAGCCTGTTACAGTAAATTATTCAAAATGTTGTTACAACATATCCTTATTGAAGAGTTATATTATTTGTCCAATGGAAAACACTTGTATGGGCCACATCCCAGTAAGTACCATAGGTGAGGCAAGGCAAAGTAAAATTCTGAAGCAGTGTAGCTTTAACTTAATTTTTAAAATTAAAATTACATATTAAAATAAGGAGCCAGTGCGGTACAGAAGTTAAAGTGCTGGCCTGGAAATCAGAAGATTGTAAACTTTAGACTTCCCTCAAAAGGCTCTGAAGATATGTGTTTGTTAGTGGCCTGGGAACCCAGGTTGATATGGAGTGTATCACTTAGCTGGTTTGATTATTATTGCCAAGGGATTATTGGGGTTTATAGTTGGTGTTTTATTTTTCTAAGCCACCTGGAATCGCAATGAGTTAGATGACCATATAAAATGGATGGATGGATGAAAGCTAGGTGACTTTGAAGCAGTTACACTCTCTTGGCTCAACCCATCTCTCAGGGGTTTTTTTGTGGGGTAAATAGAAGGCAGTACTGTAGTATTAAAAATGTTGGTTTGAATTGACTAGGTATAGGTGTGTGGAGATGGAATGAAGAAATATAATAATATAAATTTAATTAATAGGAAAGTGAACACAAGAACAAGGGGACACAATCTGAAGTTAGTTGGGGGAAAGATCAAAGGCAACATGAGAAAATATTATTTTACTGAAAGAGTAGTAGATCCTTGGAACAAACTTCCAGCAGACGTGGTTGGTAAATCCACAGTAACTGAATTTAAACATGCCTGGGATAAACATATATCCATTGTAATATAAAATACAGGAAATAGTATAAGGACAGACTAGATGGACCATGAGGTCTTTTTCTGCCGTCAGTCTTCTATGTTTCTATAACAGTTATTTTATTTTCCTCCGATGTCACTTTGTGCCCCTGGATTTAAGGGTCTTATAGGATATACCAAAGAACATGTGGAGCTGCAGGTTGTGTACTATTGTCCTAAAGAAATTGAATCTTCAGATTTCATCTTGGTGTTAGTGATGTATTAATTCTTATACCATTCAAATTTTGGAATGCCTCACGAATAGATCTTAGTCTCTCAGCCATTGCCATTTGTCCAGAATTAGTATAGTCTCCAGATGCCTCAAACTTGTTTTAAAATCTTTTTGCAGCTTGAACTTGTTTCATAAAAGTATTGAATTCATTTATGTTATATTTTAACCACAGGAATAACAATATACTTATTTCTTACATTTATGTTTTACTTTTGACAGTCGATTTATTTTGCACATCCCAAGCGAAGAACGAGACAATGCAATTCGAGTCTGTTTTCAGATTGAGCTTGCCCATTGGTTTTACCTGGATTTCTACATGCAGAACACACCAGGATTACCTCAGTGTGGGATAAGAGATTTTGCTAAAGCTGATATCCTTTCATGTGTTTGTTTAACATACAAATGATATTCAAACATAGGTAGGAAAAAGGTTGCATTGGAAAATATATGGAAATCACCCAGAATAGCTGGGAATCACTCAGTTTATAAATTTAACACTAACAACAATAACAATAAATTATACTTGCACTACAGAAATAGAAGCAGGGGCTTACACCAAGATAAATAAATGGTTAAGGAAGAAAAACAAGCATTAGCTGATTATGTAAAAAGTAGCCAATAACAAATTAAAAATTGGAACTTAATGTACAGGAAACAAAATATCAAAATAATTTCATAAAAACATGAACTGAATGCTGGCAAAGAAAAATATTACATGGCCAATTTCTACAAAAGATCAAGGAGAAAGTGGATAAAGATAAAAACAGATGTCTTACAAATTTAACATTTAAAAAAGAAACCGAAGGCTTGATTTTTGGCTGCTCAAAAGCAATCTATCAAATCAAGACCAGAATTGAAAAATCACCAAATGATTTAAAGTGCAGAGTGTGCAAAGAAGTAGAAAAATAGTAAGTCAGGTATTCTGCTCCTGCAAGAAAGTTGCACAAACTACTATATTTTTCAGAGTATAAGATGTAGCTTTCCCTCCCAAAAAAGAGGGTAAAAAACTGGGCGCATCTTATACCCTGAATGTAGCCCCACCCACATGCTGTATTTTCGGATGGTTCCAGGCAGCGGGGATCCTCATTTCAACGTGGAGCCTATTCCCAAAGCGTTCTGAGAAAGAGTGTTGAAAGCCGGGTTTTCTCTCAGAAAGGTCCGAAAGAGAGGCAGCACATCAGTCCTCTGGATCTGCCATTTCGTAAGCATGCTACCTGGCCCTCCAGCAAGTCCCTGCATATTTGCTATCTCAGTCAGAGCCTGACTCCCGAAGCAGCCCAGAGAACTGCATTGAAAGCCTTTTAAACTAAAGGTGGCAGATCCCCCCCCCCCCCCCTGATTGCAAAAAGGGTGCCTGAAATGCAGGGATCGTAGAGGAAAGAGTTTCCAGCTGGCAGATTCCCTTCTGTTTTTTGGAAACCTTGATAGCAGTTACATATGCCCCATCTATTAACCAGTATTTTTCAATAACCTTCACAAAAAACTAATAGAAATACAATGGGGAAAGCTATTAATAATAGGGGACGTTAACACTATCGTTGATAGAAAAAAAGATTATAAAGGTGCCACAAAAGAAAAAGCAAGAAAATTTTTACTGACAACTTTTGATTGGATGACAACAGAATTTAACCTAAGAGATAGGTGGCGGTATTATAATCATAATGCTACGCAATATACCTTTTTTCATTTCCAGACAGATCATGGTCAAGGATCGATACGGTCTGGACAAATGTAGATTTTGTGAACGACTTGATTGATATTGAAATTCTACCAAATGGCTGGGCCGATCATAATCCTCTTTGGTTAAAATAGAAGGAACCAATTATTAAAATAAAATCAAGATGGGTGTTAAACCAAATAATAATTAAGGAAAAAGACTATATCAAATTAACGGACAAAGAATTGGATATCTTTCTCCAAATTAATAATAACGAAAATACTACCTTAAGAAACTTATAGGACACCATGAAGGCATATATAAGAAGACTATGGCTTATTTGGCCAAACATAATAAACAAAGGAAAACGAAATATTAACAACAGAATTGCATAACTTAGAAAACCTTTACAAAAAGACCCCAAGGATTCTAAAATATTAGGAGATTTAAACAAAATTAGGCACAAAATAAATTTCATAACACAGGAGGAATTGGCTAGAAAATTAATAATTGCTAAACAGAATTATTTTGAATTGGCTAACAAACTAGGGAGGTGGCTTGCCCATAAATTGGCAAAGGAAAAAGCAGATAGAGCTATAGAAGCTCTACAAGACCAAAAGGGAGAAATACAGACAAAGATTATAGGAAAAATATATAATTCAAACTTTCTATATGGAACTTTACAAATAGGGAGAACTAAAACAAGAAGTAATCAAAGAATATCATAATGGAATTAATTCGCCAGTTGTCCCAGAGGAGGACAGGGGAATGGTAAATGGTAAAATAACACTAATTGAACTGAGAAATGTCATAGGAAAACAAAAGAATAATAAAACTCCAGGACCGGATGGTATCCCGTTTGAAATTTATAAAAATTTACAAGGCCCTCTAGAATCAATAATGTTCAATCTATTTAATGAAATACTAGAAAAACGGTCCTGGAAAGAAGCTTATATAACTCTGATTCCCAAGAAGATTCAAATAGACAGCAAATCCAAAACGATAGACCAGTTTCCCTTCTTAAACACTGATTACAAAATATATGCAATGATTATGGCTGAAATCTTTAAAAAAATTTCAATCAGGTCATTCACTCAGATCAAAATGGTTTTCTGCCTCATAGAAACATAAGAAATAACAGTAGTATAATATTGAATATACTAGAATATTACGACACACACATAAACAATTAGCATTAATCTTCATCGATGCCCAAAAAGCTTTCGACAATCTCTATTGGCAATATTCCATAATACAATTAAAAATTATGCAGTTCGATGGAAAATTCATAGGAATAATCAGCTATATATCATGAGCAAACCGCAAAAATAATAATAAGCAATGACATGACAGAAAATAGACATACAGAAAGGAGTATGCCAGGGTTGCCCATTAGTCCCTATAATTTTTATATTAGCCCTGAAAAGCCTCCTTAGAAAAATAAGAAGTATACAGGAAATAAAGGGATTGAAAACCAGGAAGAAGGAATACAAACTCCAAGCTTTCACGGATGATATGTTATTTATCCTTGAAGATACATTAGACATTGGTCCGATTCTAATCAAGAAAGTCGAGGAATTTGAAAATGAAGCAGGGCTAAAAATCAATCAGGAAAAAAACAAAAATAATGACACTGAAAGAAAATACTCGATTAGAGGAACTAGTAGGTATGAAGATTATTAAAAAAAAATAAGATACTGTATTTAGGGTTGTTTGTCTTTTTTATGTATATAAAGACTTAAAAAAAAATCAGTGGAAGGGAGGACCCCACTAATCGTGATGGTGGTAGAATTCTACCTCTCGGGGCAGAGGTAGAATTCTTTTTTTCTTGTTTTCCTTCCCCAAAATTAAGGTGCGTCTTATATTCCGGTGTATTTTATACTCCGAAAAATATGGTAACTATAAACAGTGGCAATATAGTCATCAAAATGATTCACTGGAACATCTGTAAAAATTATGTGCTGGGTATGAAAAATTGCTGAGAATATATAGTTGTAAAAGTAGTTAAAAATGAGCAGATGAAAATATTGTGGGATTTCCAAATGCAAATTGATTAATTCTTGATGTATATTACGTCAGATTTAGCTATGGTTGAAATAAAACTGAATAATTGCTGTGGAAATTCCAGGGGATTAGTAGAATAGAAGACAGTTGGGAAGATCACAAAGAATCAGGGTCTGAAAATTGAAGTTGAAAGATTATGCCATAAACTGGCAATAATTGACACACTGAATGCCATTCCAAAAAGCCTTGGACAACACTTAGAAAATCTGCCATTGATTTATTTTCCATCTATGAATTACAAAATGCTATACTGATTGGATCTGCACTAAAACCAGCCTAATACATTAAACATCCTGGGTTCTTGAGAAGAACACTATGAAAGCCAACACCAGCTAAAGAACTGTCAACTGTGATTTCACTTTGTTGTATATATACACGGTAATAATAATAATAATAGCAACTCCCTTCAGGTATAGAGCAGCTATAAACAAAGTGTGACCTCCAGGCTGAAAGTAATTACTCATTCCTGCCATAAATTATGGATCAACATTTCAAAAGGCTGAGTTTATATATCAAAATAAACAATCACAGTATATTGAACTGAACTATTGTTAAAGAAGATAGATTGCCTCGTCACTGAACTGAATCTGGAAATTTATTTTGTGGAAGCTTCAAGTGTATGTTAAAGCTCTGGATTAAATGTACTTGTAACTAATTGTGGTCAATTTCTCTTACATATCTGAATTAGAGAATGCTAATTAGACAATAATGTGTTTTTGGCTTCTTTGCAATTTAAAATTACGTAAGTCATGTTTCTAACTTCCCTGACCATAGGGTTGGACTTCATCTTGTTGCACATCAGTTTTCAGACAGATTTATCTGTATAATAATTTATTTGCAGTAATATTTGGAAATATAAAATAGAATGAAAGGTATTTGCAGATATCTAACATCCAGATAATATAAATTGAAAGAAGTAAATCAGATTCAAGACAATCAACACTCTAAAGCTTTGGCATGAAATGTAATGACTTTTTGAAGGGAAAGGAGATGAGTATGTATCCCAAGGCTACTGAAAACCTGTTATCCTGCTAAGTGTTAAATTAATGCTTTACATAGCACAGTGTTATCTTGCTGGAAGAAAGAAAAGAAATCTTTCCTGAATTCTTAAAATGTAGTTGTCTTATAACTTGAAAATTCAGAAACTGCATATTAATTTGAGGTCAAGCTAATAGTCAATACATATGTTTTAGGGCAGAATTCTTCAACCTTTTTGGCTTTGTGGATTAGTGAGGGGGGGGAAAGGGGATGGTTCTCCATGTGCGGTGGGGCAAGTCTGCCACATGAATCCCACAGAGTTGGCCTTCTCCGGGTCCCGTCGACTAAACAATGTCGTTTGGCGGGACCCAGGGGAAGAGCCTTCTCTGTGGCATCCCCGACCCTCTGGAACCAGCTCTCCCCGGAGATTAGAACTGCCCCCACCCTCCTTGCCTTTTGTAAACTCTTTAAAATCCACCTCTGCCGTCAGGCATGGGGGAATTGAGACATCCCCCCGGGCCTATACAGTTTATGCATGGTATGTTTGTGTGTCTGTTTGCTTTTAATAATGGGGTTTTTAGTGTTTTTAAATTATTAGATTTGTCATACATTGTTTTATTGTTGCTGTGAGCCGCCCCGAGTCTACTGAGAGGGACGGCATACAAATCTAATAAATAAATAAATAAATAAATAAAATAAAATAAAATAAAATAAAATGTGTCTCTGCAACTCCATTTGATCCCCTCAAAGGTTGGGGAACATTTGAGTGGGGATGTGCATGCCTATTTGCCCACCAGTTCTGCAGCCCTGTTTGAAAAGGCTCAAGGCCTGGTAGTGGGCCATGGGTCATGGGGATATACAATTCCATCAAACTTTTCTGTGACCTGGTCTCTTACATTTATTTCCCCTTGGAATACATTTCAAAATGAGAGAAACTGCAGTTGTAATTATTGTAAAGTGGCTGCTATGAGATAGGCCAGTGATGGCGAACCTTTTTCTGCTTGGGTGGCAAAACGTTGCACGCACACGTGATGGTCCGTGCCCACGCCTATAATGCAATGGCCTCCCCTCATGCATGCAAACAGCCCTCCCCTTCACTGCTCCCATGTTTCTGAACTTCCGTTGGCCTGTTGGGCCATTTTTTGCCATCCACAGGCTCCAGAAACTTTCCTGAAGCCTGGGGAGGGCAAAAAACAGCCCAACGGGTGAAAATGGCCTCCCCCTACCCTCCAGAATACCAAAAATCAACTGGCAAGCATGCACAAGTACACTGGAGTTGACATAGGACAAAACGTCCTGTGCCTTCAGATATGGTTCCACCCGTGCCATAGGTTCATCATCACTGAGATAGGCTGTTAAAAAAATGTGTCCCCACACTGTAGGAGAATCCAGTCATTTCGTGCTCTCTTAAAGAAATTTTGAAGAAAAAAATCATGTAGAGTTCTTTAAAAAAAAAAAAAAGAATAGAAAGAGAACAGAAATTACAGTTGCGGTAAACTCAGTAAACTGAATAAAAGGGCTGATAAATGCAAGGGGCTTCTGAGGATGTAGCTGGAAGTATTTGGGCCATGGGCAATAATAAGGAAGTAAGACGTAAAGGAAATTGCAACTTGTGCTAGGGCAATTGACTCCACAGCCAGACAGATTTCCTAAATTGTTTTTAATTATCATAGACATTAAATCCTAGCCAGTAAACGACTCAGCAAAAAAGTATCATTCATTCATTCATTCATTCATTCATTCATTTATTGGATTTGTATGCCGCCCCTCTCTGAAGACTCGGGGCGGCTAACAGCAACAATAAAACAGTGTACAATAGTAATCTAATACTAAAAACGATTAAAAACCCATTAATATAAAAACCAAACATACATACATACATACATACCATCCATAGAATTGTAAAGGCCTAGGGGGAAAGAGGATCTCAATATCTCAATTATCTCAATATTTTCATTATTATTTTCATTATTATTTTCATTATTATTATTATTATTATTATTATTAATTTTACTAAAGTCAGGGTGCTAACAGGAAGAAAAAAGCAATAGAAATGTGGTTTAAGTTTTGAGATGTGTTTTGGTCAATGAGTTTCCTTGACTCCAGGTACTTTTCAGCCATTGCCCTTTTTTACTTCCTCAAGGCGAAGATGTGCAGAAGGTTTTAGACGAATGGAAAGAGTACAAAATGGGTGTGCCAACTTATGGTGCTATCATTCTTGATGAGACCCTTGAAAATGTAAGGCGTTTTCCTTTTAGCTTTGTTGAATCTGTAAACGCAGATCTTCCATATATATTTCCCTACTGTAATAGAAATAGTATGTATCTTATTGGTTTTGTTTTTTATTTTTTTTACCTTAAATCAGGTTTTAGTATCTAACTCTTGTGTATTTTAAGCTGTGTGTCTATTTACCATGAGTTGATTTTTTCCTCTCTTGCAATCTTTTAATTATGATTGAATATTTATGTTTTGCAGGTGCTACTAGTTCAGGGTTATTTAGCAAAATCTGGCTGGGGTTTTCCAAAAGGAAAAGTGAATAAAGAAGAAGCTCCACATGACTGCGCCGCCAGAGAGGTGATTCTGTTTATTACATTGTTTGACATATTCCTGTCAGAGGATTGGAAATGGATAAGAACTTATCCAGACAAACATGCATTATTATTCTCCAAATTGAATCTTTATAAATACCGGTAATAACAACATACATATAGAGATGTACACAATAGTTTGTTAGCTTCACAAACATACAGTTCCTTGCAGTTCCTCATCTATTTCGCCTGTCCGTTCCCTTATTCATATACTTAATAATTCCTTTATTATAGCAATAGCATTTAGACTTATATGCTGCTTCACAGTACTTTACAGCCCTCTCTAAGCGGTTTACAGAATCAGCATATTGCCCCTAATAATCTGGGTACTCATTTTACCGACCACGGAAAGATGGAAGGGTGAGTCAACCTTGAACCGATGGTGAGATTGGAACTGATGAACTACAGTTAGTAGTTAGCTGAAGTAGCCTGCAGTGCTGCACTCTAAGCATTGCGCCACCCTGGCTCTTACATTGAGTCTTTTGTCATATGTCTTATTTTGACTCTTTTTCACATCTCAAACAGGGCTTTTACTTTTACTGCTTAGCTTTTTCTACAGCATATTGGAGGTACAGTGATCCCTCGATTAGCACGGTCTCGATTAGCGCGAAACGCTGCAACGCGGTTTTTCAAAAAATATTAATTAAAAAATAAGTCTGCGCTAGTTCTCTCTCTCTTTCTCTCCCTGTTGCCGGCGTGGTATATGAGAGAGAAAGAGAGAGGCAGAGGTCGGGCGCATTACCGGGAGGTGGAGGCGGCGTGGGGACGCTGGGTGCCGGGGACACCGAGGAGGGGGTGGACGTGGCCTCTCAGCTGCAGAGCCGAACAAGGGCGGAGGCAACGGCGGAGTCCGGCGCTGGGGCCATGCGGGGCCGCTCATCCAGGGGGGCGTGGACTGGCAAGTCGCCCTCCTTTCTCTTTCTTTCTCTCTCTTATACCACACCGGTAACAGGGAGAGAAAGAGAGAGAGCGGAGGGCACCTTGCCGGTCCACGCCCCCCTAGATGAGCGGCTCCGCATGGCCCCAGCGCCGCCCAGGCAAAGGGGAAACCCCAAGATCGCTTGCCGCTTGCTGTATTGCAGCGAAGGAGGCGAAGCAAGGCTCCAAGCTGCAATACGGCAAGCGGCAAGCGATCTTGGGGTTTCCCCTTTGCCTGGGCGGCGGGAAGACCAAGGGAAGGTTCCTTCAGCCGCCCAACACCTGATCCGCTCCGCAGCGCGGCAGCAGCGAGGAGTCGAAGATGGGGTTTCCCCTTTGCCTTTACCCCATCTTCGGCTCCGCGCTGCGGAGCAGATCAGCTGTTGGGCGGCTGAAGGAACCTTCCCTTGGTCTTCCCCGCCGCCCACACGCAAACTCCACCATCTGCGCATGTGCGGCCATGAAAAAAATGGCGCGCATGCGTAGATGGTGTTTTTTACTTCCGCACCACTATAACGCGGAAATCGATTAGCGCGGGAGGTCTTGGAACGTAACCCCCGCGCTAATCGAGAGATCACTGTATAAAGAGGGGAAAATAACTTGAACCTCTTGGAAGGCAGCTCCTTTAGTCACCATTATCTGCACTAATCCTTGGTCTGTCTTTTCCCATTCATCTTCAGTCCTTTTTGCCAGCCAATCAGCTTTATGGATCTCACTGATTCTGCAGGCATCTCTTGGACCCTCAATTCTACATTCCCCACTTTCTCCAAGGATCCTTTCTCCAACACTCTACCTTTCCTCCAGCAGCTTCAGTTCTTGCTTCTTAATACACATGGTCCCACACAACCACACTAACCAACAAACCAACCAACAATCTCCTTTCTTAGCAGCTCTGCCCCTTATAAATTTTCACTGGAAGGCAAGCATATGTGCTTATGCATGTCTCCATTAGTCTGAGAATATTCTTGCTGTCTGTGTGGTTCTTGTTATGTAATTGACCAACTAGCAAAACTTCAGCCTTGGGGCCAAGTTACAACTCAGTTTCAGTCTTGGCAATTCATCCTGCTAATATCCAAGCATTTTTAATTGAAAATATTTTTAGAATACATATAAAATATCAAGTTGAGGTTGTCTTAGAAAGCACATGAATACTGTATATTTTCTTAGGAATAGAACATGCATATTGTATATTTACATGCAAGATACTTACAGTAGAACCCCGACTTACGAGACTAATTGGTTCCGGAAGGAGGCTCGTAAGTCAGAACGCTCGTATGACGAAACATTGTTTCCCATAGGAAACAATGTAAAGTCAATTAATCCGTGCAACAACAAAAAAACCCGCTGCCACCGAACGCGGAAGTTAGCGTTCAGAGACAGCTGCAAAGCGGTGCGCGTGTTTTAAAACGTCAGAGCCGGCCTGGGGGGCTCGGGGGGAAGCCCCCAAGCCCCCCAGGCCGGCTCTGACGTTTTAAAACACGCGCGCTGCTTCGCAGCTCTCTGCTGAATCCGGAACGCTAACTTCCGCGTTCGGATTCAGCAGACAGCTGCAAAGCGGCGCGCGTGTTTTAAAACGTCAGAGCCGGCCTGGGCGGCTCGGGGGCTTCCCTCCGAGCCCCCCAGGCCGGCTCTGACGTTTTAAAACACGCGCGCTGCTTCGCAGCTCTCTGCTGAATCCGGAACGCTAACTTCCGCGTTCGGATTCAGCAGAGAGCTGCGAAGCAGCGCGCGTGTTTTAAAACGTCAGAGCCGGCCTGGGCGGCTCGGGGGCTTCCCTCCGAGCCCCCCAGGCCGGCTCTGACGTTTTAAAACACGCGCACCGCTTTGCAGCTGTCTCTGAACGCTTCAGAAGACAGCTGCGAAGTGGCGCGCGTGTTTTAAAACGTCAGAGCCGGCCTGGGGGGCTCGGGGGGAAGCCCCCAAACCCCCCAGGCCGGCTCTGACGTTTTAAAACACGCGCGCTGCTTCGCAGCTGTCTGCTGAATCCGAACGCGGAAGTTAGCGTTCCGGATTCAGCAGAGAGCTGCGAAGCGGCGCGCGTGTTTTAAAAGGTTGCAGCCGGCCTGGGGGGCTTGCCAGCACCCCCCCAGCCCCCCAGGCCGGCTGCAACCTTTTAAAACACGCGGGATACGAGCGCCAAGGAGCTGTCTCCTGAAGCCGAAAGCGGAAGTTAGTGTTCGGCTTCAGGAGACAGCTCCTTGGCGCTCGTATCCCGAATGTGAGCTTGGGAGGCGAACAAAAATGTCGCTCCCCTCCCAGCTCTTATCTCGAGTAGCTCGTAAGTAGAGCTGCTCGTATGTCGAGGTTCCACTGTACTGTGTACAATTTTCTACATTGAATAGATACTGGTGCCTTTATTTGAGTTGTGATTTATCTGTGTTTCAAATTTCATTATTGCAAGTGATTTCCAAACTTACCAAGACTTTTAGGATATTTGTTTATTACAGTTATCCCATTCTAGTTAATTAAAATTTCCTGAGCATACTATATGTTAAGTCCATGTAGGGTTAAGCAATATGAATGAGTGAGTGGTAGTGCATAATCAGAGGCAGTGGTATTTCCCTTCTCTAGAAGCCATCACTGAACACGAGAGTTTGGACAAAGTGGTAGTTCTGCATATACAGTATCGTTTTTGCTTTCTTAAAGCTGTAGGAAAGAGTTAAAATTTTAGTCAGATAACGTCATAATCAAGCCAGATTTTTATAGCAAAAGTCTGAATCAGATTTCTTATTTTTTCAACCTATAAAATAATAGGTTGCTTTATTCCTATCCTGTGTGCATAATTTTTATTCTCACCTTATCCTTTTTCAGGTATTTGAAGAAACTGGTTTCGATATAAAAGATTTTATTAATAAAGATGATTATATTGAATTAAAAATCAATGATCAGCTTGCACGATTGTATATCATCCCAGGCATTCCAAAGGACACAAAATTTAATCCTAAAACAAGAAGAGAGATTCGGGTAAATCTTACCTTTCAACTATAATTGAATTCTCAGATACTAAGAAGTTAATGATATTGTAAGATTATTGATGAATGTCATGAATTTTGATATAAGCGTTCATGATATTTCCTTTATATTAGGTCTGCTAAAACTAAGCTGTAGAAATCTGGATGACCATTAGATGCCAGCAAAGAGTTGTGGTAGTCAGAGTTTTTACAATCTAAGTTTTTCCCTATGTAAAATTATTCTTTCCTTAGGCAGAAGACTACAAGGTGAACTGTTTCCAAAGCCCTGCTACCCACAAGTAACTAGAGCAGGAGATAAGAAAGATTAGCCTTGTTTTTAATCTTTGTCCTTGCTATTTTCTTTTCTTTTTGTCACATTGTTACCTTTGGGAGAGAACTGAAATCTGCTAACTTTAAACTAGAGTAATGAAATGTGCTGATTTGGGAGTGTGCTAGTAGACCAAAGAATCATATCTTTGATCTATTCCTGATATAATTAAACTGCCTCTGTCATCAACAAAGGATACCACTACCAGTATTTTATATCCATGGAGCTTCCTAAAGTATATTAAGATGGTCCTTGATGAATATAGTGGCAATGCTTTCCACTTATGAGACTTGCGTCTCATCCAATTCCAAGATTCACTGAAATAAATCTTTACTTGTTTATCCGGTGCAATATTTATTTATTAAACAAATTGGTATAGCTATCCATGTCAGCCAAAGCAATTCTGGGTGGCAATTGAGTAAAACAACACATTTATTTTTTTAACATGGAATTTTATATATATGCAAACCTTGGATAGAGAATGGCCAACTCAACAATGCAGCCATCAAATCATTTCTCTGGGTTCCCTGGGAGCCCCAAGCCTGATAACAGTTCCAGACCTTGAGGGACTTCCAAAGTGTCAAAATGGATGGAGCTAATCCAATTTTGCGGGGGGGGGGGGGGGTGTTCCATGGCAGAGAAGGCACTTCTCCTGGGACCCACCCAATGTAAGTCCCTAGCTGATGCCCACGCCTCTGCATTCTGCATTAGCTGAAGCCTCTGGATATTCTTCTAAGGCAAATCCATGTAGAATGCATTTCAACATTCCAGTCTGGAGGTGACCATTCCTTTATGTTCATAAAGCCAAGGCTTATTAGAGAAAGAAAATTGTTGTAGCAGCACCCATCTTATTTTGTAAACAGTAGCTAAGAGAACATCAGGAAGAGACGAGAATGCTTGAATTCTAGATGTTTGTGAAATCATTTTGTAGTAGCCTTTTATTTACATTACAGGTAGTCCTTGTTCAGTGACCCCTCAAAGTTACAATAGTGCTGAACGAGGAAACTTACAACTAGTCCTGAAAGTTGTAGCTCTCACAGTGTCCCCGTGATCATATGATTATGATTCAGGTGCTTGGCAACTGTTGCACAATTATGATGGTCAGTGTCCCTTGGTCACATGCCTGCCATTTGCAGTCTTTAACTGCTGGCTTCTGATAATCACAGTCAGTGGGAAAGCTGTGAGGAAGTCACCAGTTGAAGTCACATTATGTGTTTAATAATGATGCATGATTCGCTTAACAGCTGCAACTGAAACCGACTTCTCTCGTAACTTGGTGTGGCCATGTGATTTTTTTTCACTTTATAACCGCATTGCTTAGTAATGGAGTTGCCATTCCCAGTTATCAGTTGTTAACGGAAGACTACCTGTATTTACAATACTTGCACTTTTAGTATAAAGAATTCAAAATACTTTTTGGTGATAGGAAAACTTCCTAAAGATATGCTTCATTTCTTGGTTAGAAGGTTAATGGGAGTTACTATTTCTATCTTATTGTATCTGTAAAATGTTAAGTAATCTTTTTTCTGCGTTTCAGAACATTGAGTGGTTTTCCATTGATAAATTGCCTTGCCACAGAAATGACATGACACCGAAGTCAAAACTAGGTTTGGCACCTAACAAGTTTTTTATGACCATTCCCTTCATCAGGTTTGTTCAAAATGAGAGAAGAAAATAAACCTGTTATGTTCCATTTTTGTACTGAAGATTTTAAGGGTGGGATTTTGAAACCCTACTTCAAAAACCTGAATATTGCTGTTCTAATGTTAACCCTTTACAGACCCTTAAGAGACTGGCTTTCTCGACGGTATGGAGATTCTTCAGATAGTGACAATGGGTTCTCATCCACCAGTAGCAGCACACCACCTAAATCCAGTATAGAAAAACAGAAGTAAGTGATTGTAAAACTTGCTAATTGCTTTCAAATCAAGTATTTTTTTCCCTGTAAATCAAATGAATATTAATAGTTTAAGACATGATTTACCTGATGAGTTCTTCCAGTAGAGGTGATGACAGCTGTCAGCCTGGATAGATTCAAAGGCAGGATTAGACAGATTCATGGATGCCAAGTGTATCTGTGGTTATTGAAACGGATGTCCATGTGCCGCCTCTATGTTGGTTGAGGCAGGCAGGATTCCCTTGAGTACCATTTGTTGGGGGGCAAGGGAAAGGGAGGGCTTTGCCTTCTCTTTCTGCTTAAGATAGAGTCACTTTGAGAAAGGTGGCATAGAAATCCAATAGACAGACAGACAGACAAATAAATAAATATATTTGGCCCGATTCAGCATGTCTCTTCTTATGATCTTATGTCATTTATCAGCTTTCCCAATGCAGATGCCTTTTGGATATGTTGCATTTTCAGATTGCTATAATTGATCATGCTTACCAAATACTGTTAATAATAATAATCAAGATTCCCTCACGTGGCATATTTACTATGCTGATGAGAAATTTGTGGAGTTTCTCTAACAACATTAGAAAGTATTATCATTCCTATTCCATTCTTAAATTAAGGATAGAAAAATTGGATGGATGGAAGTCCACAAATTTATCTAATTCTATTATTTATCAGCATCTTTTAATACTCAAGCCAATGTCAATGAAAGGTTAACTAAGCATTTATAATGTCAAGATTTATTCTTTTGGCTAATGTGCTGAAGTATGTATGTATTACTATATTACAGCATGTAAAATAATAATGATCTGGTAGAATAGGTCAAAATGAAAGAGCTTTTGGATTAATTCAGATTTGGCTGATTGACCATATTTGGATAATAATAAAATTTATATTCAGTTGGAAAATTCAACTCAATTCAGTTCAATTATTTATTGTTACTGCACAACATATGTGCAATGAGATTGGCTGAGTTCCCTCAATGCATCTTCCCAACACAATACAACTTACAGTGAAGACAGAAAATCCCTTACCCAATAACACATATTAACAATACCCAGTCCTATTGCACCAGTGTGAACATGCTACATGTTACGCCGGCCCTACAAGTACAAGTACACTATCAAGTATAATAAAATAAAAATAATATTAGTAAAATATAAATAAAAAGTATAATATAAGTATCACAGTCTTATCACCTAAAAGTTCAATTACTGCAATGCTCTCTACCTGGGGTTGCCTTCGAAGAGTGTTCAGAGACTGCAAATTGTGCAGAATGCAGCCGCGTGAGCTATTGTGGGGCTCCCAAGATCTTCCCACATCTCAACATCACTCAGTGAGCTGCGCTGGTTGCCAATTGGTCTCCGGACACAATTCAAAGTGCTGGTTGGTGTTGTGGCTGGCTCTGGGTCAGCTCCTGCTCTGAGGACCGTGGATGTTGGTTTGGGAGAATCCTCAAGTTCTCAGAGACTGGTTTTACTGCCAACAGCTTCGGACAGTGAAGATTCTGTGTCAAGGGGAGACTCTGGGAGTGAAGCAGAATCAGATGGTCAGGTAGATGCAGGCAGCCCATTAGCTAATGACCCCATAAGTGAGTCATCATCATCAGACTCAGAGAAAGATGGATTAATAGATTCTTGCAGGTGCAGGTTTATGATGAGAAGGGAACAACTGCGCAAGTATTTTAGAAGATAAGGGAGAACACCTGTGGCTGGGGCAATTAGGCTAATTGGGTTGCTGATAAATTGCCAGCGTCGCTGAGAACATGCATGGGAGATTATCTGTTTGGAGAAGGATGAGTGTTGTTTGATTTGGACTGTTCCAGGATTTACAAAGACTTTTTGGATATAAGGCAGTTAAATACATTTTGTGGACTCTTGAAGGGGGGTGGCTGTGATGCCTTCACAGCTGCCTTTATCTGCTCTGTATTGTTTTTGTTTTTCGCAGCATTCAAGGCTTGTGGTTTGTGGGAGAGCACTTTGGCTGTTTAATGTGTGCGTACAATACTTTTGTTTTGATAAACTGACTCTCTGTTTACTTTACAACAGCGTGTGTGTTTGAATTAACATTTCTCACTTAATTGGGGATCGTAACGTGAAGCCCGGCATAACAAAGCCCTACATGGCTTAGGGCCAGATTACCTACGGGACTATCTCCTGCCTCATGCATTCCAGCAACTGGTTAGGTCCCACAGAGTTGGCCTTCTCCAGGTCCTGTTGGCCAGACAATGTCATCTGGCGGGGCCTAGGGGAAGAGCCTTCTTTGTGGTGACCTCGGCCTTCTGGAACAAACTCCCTCCGAAGATAGAGGGCATGGGGGCCATGAGAGACGAGATTGTCTCCGCCCAATGTTGTGAATGATAGAATTGAACAAACGGGAATGGCTGCATGCGGGGGGGTTTATGATATTTTTTAATAATAGTTAGATTTCTTTGTATATATTTTTCATTATGTTGTACGCCATCCCGAGTCACTTTGAGAAGGGTGGCATAAAAATCTAACAAAAAAACAAACAAGCAAACAAACAAATATAATTGCAAGTACAAGTACACTATCAAGTAGAAAGCCTCAGAACAATGTGTTGGGTCCTTGCTGTTCAGCATTGTTCTTAATTACCTGGTTGGAGTCATTGAGAGAAAGATCATCAAGCTATAGCTCATACAAAGCTAGGAGCAGCTACTTCTTTAGAAAAGAAATAGAAGATTCAAAAACACATATGTTGTAAAGTGCGCCAAAAAGAACGATGAAATTTTAACAAGGAAAAAGGCATCTAGAAAGAAAAATCGAAAGGCATTAGTATAGGCCAGTGATGGCGAACCTATAGCACGGGTGCCACAGGTGGCACACGAAGCCATATCTGCTAGCATGCGAGCCGTTGCCCTAGCTCAGCTCCAACGTGCATGTGTGTTCCAGCCAGCTGATTTTTGGCTCACACAGAGGCTCTGGGAGGGGGTTTTTGGCTTCCAGAGAGCCACCAAGGGGATGGAGGAGAGCGTTTCTACCCTCCCAGGATCCAGGGAAGCTTTTGGAGCCTGGGAAGGGTGAAACACGAGCCTACTGGGCCCACCAAAAGTTGGGAAACAGGCTGTTTCTGGTCTCCAGGGGGTGGAGGAAGCTGCTTTCCCCAGGCATTGAATTATGGGTGTGGGTACTTGTGCATGCACAATAGCACAGGCCCACGCTCTTTTGGCACCTGAGGGAAAAAAGGTTTGCCATCACTGGTATAGGCTCTGGGACACTTGACTTGCAGTAGTACACGTGAAAAGGATTTTGGTGTTTTAGTAGATTATGAGTTGAGTATGAGCCAGCAATGTGACATAGCTGCTAAGAAAGCAAATATCATTTTGAAACATATCAAGAAGCACAGAGTCTAGATTTTGGAAAATTATTTTCTCAATCTAGTCTATTATGGTCAGCTCTCACTTGGAATACATACTGTGTCTGGATATTGGCTGTTTTCCAATTTTTCACTACCTTTGGGACAAAGCAATAATGCCCTAAAAAGAAATTTAACACACTGTTAAATAACTATTTGATAGAATACTCTGATTAACGCAGTTGTGTTGCATGATTATAATTGTCACCTGAACTTTTGTAAAAAGATTTTTTCTTTTTATGAATCAGATCCAAACTCCATTATAGTCAGCAGGCGTTTACAGATACACCCGTGGGAGACCAATCAACAAGGCAGAGGCAATTACAGCAACAAAAGCCATATAACAATCATTTGGATATGCCTGAAGCTTTAAAACTAAAAGTGAGTTTCTATTAAAAATTGTTATTATTAGGTCAGGTTTGATGAAAATTGAATTCTTTGTTTTAAACATACACGGGGTGGACACAAAAATGGAAACAGCTTGCAGCTCTTCTGTGGAATCCAGATTTGTGAAGCTCCCTTCGAACAGTTTTTATGGAAAGTGGATTCTGTACGTGTCTATTGAGTTCTGCAGTGATTTTAGGAGCTGCGGTCTTGCGATCCACTCTAACAATTCGCTTTAGAGTCTGATGGTCCCTCTCGGACAACTTCGACTTTCGACCAGACCTGTGCTTGGCTGAGGATGTTTTCCCTTCTCTTTCAAAAGCAGTCATTACTTTTGAGACATGATCTCTTGAAACGCAAAACATTCGGGCATTTTCTGTTACACTAGCGCCTGCCATTCGAGCACCAATAATTTGGCCTCTTTGAAAGTCTGAGAGGTTTGCCATTTCTAGAAGGTTATAACCAATTTCCTTAAATTTCTGTAAAAAAAAAAAGGTTGTTTAAAAATACATATCAAATAACAAAATTTTAAAAAAACATTAAAATGTGTCAAGTTTTGATTGATTTGAACTCAGATCTGTCATTGCTACCCCCCTGACTGATTTGTTTAACCAATCCCTGTTAACAGGAGATGTTCCTGAGGATTGGAGAATGGCCAGTGTTGTGCCTATTCACAAGAAGGGCAGTAGAGAAGAAGCTGGAAACTACAGGCCAGTTAGCTTGACATCAGTTGTAGTTAAAATGATGGAGACTCTACTCAAAAAGAGGATAAATCAGCATCTAAAAAACAATAACTTATTGGACCCAAATCAGCATGGCTTTACTGAAGGCAAATCGTGTCAGACTAATCTCATAGAGTTCTTTGACTATGTCACAAAGGTGTTGGATCAAGGTGGTGCCGTGGATATTGCCTATCTGGACTTCAGCAAAGCCTTTGATACGGTTCCACATAAAGAGCTGATAGATAAATTAGTGAAGATTGGACTTAATCCCTGGATAGTTCAGTGGATTTCAAGCTGGCTGAAGCATAGACATCAGAGAGTTATTGTTAATGGCGAGTATTCTGAGCAGAGACAGGTTACAAGCGGTGTGCCACAAGGGTCTGTTCTGGGTCCTATTCTTTTTAATATGTTTGTGAGTGACATAGGGGAAGGTTTGGTAGGGAAGGTTTGCCTATTTGCCGATGACTCTAAAGTGTGCAATAGGGTTGATATTCCTGGAGGGGTCTGTAATATGGTAAATGATTTAGCGTTACTAGATAAATGGTCAAAGCAATGGAAACTGCAGTTTAATGTTTCCAAATGTAAAATAATGCACTTGGGGAAAAGGAATCCTAAATCTGAGTATTGCATTGGCAGTTCTGTGTTAGCAAAAACTTCAGAAGAGAAGGATTTAGGGGTAGTGATTTCTGACAGTCTCAAAATGGGTGAGCAGTGTGGTCGGGCAGTAGGAAAGGCAAGTAGGATGCTTGGCTGCATAGCTAGAGGTATAACAAGCAGGAAGAGGGAGATTGTGATCCCCTTATATAGAGCGCTGGTGAGACCACATTTGGAGTACTGTGTTCAGTTCTGGAGACCTCACCTACAAAAAGATATTGACAAAATTGAACGGGTCCAAAGACGGGCTACAAGAATGGTGGAAGGTCTGAAGTATAAAACGTATCAGGAAAGACTTAATGAACTCAATCTGTATAGTCTGGAGGACAGAAGGAAAAGGGGGGACATGATCGAAACATTTAAATATGTTAAAGGGTTAAATAGGGTTCAGGAGGGAAGTGTTTTTAACAGGAAAGTGAACACAAGAACAAGGGGACACAATCTGAAGTTAGTTGGGGGAAAGATCAAAGGCAACATGAGAAAGTATTATTTTACTGAAAGAGTAGTAGATCCTTGGAACAAACTTCCAGCAGACGTGGTTGGTAAATCCACAGTAACCGAATTTAAACATGCCTGGGATAAACATATATCCATTGTAAGATAAAATACAGGAAATAGTAAAAGGGCAGACTAGATGGACCATGGGGTCTTTTTCTGCCGTCAGTCTTCTATGTTTCTATGTTTCTATGTTTCTAACATGTTCAAACATGATGCCAAAAAGTCAAGTGTTTCCATTTTTTTGTCCACCCCCTGTACTTTTTTAACTTCTTGAACTTCTCAGATCATTGCCTTTTAAATGGAGCAAGATACTTTTACAATAAACTAAACACATTCATTGGTGAACAACTGACAACACTTGGGCTAGACGGGTTGCTGCCCCGTTTATTGGTTGTCAATTTTGGGTGGGATGTTTTGGGGTTTACTGGGCTTATCATCTTGCCTTTTTGTCCAAGTTTGATTCTGTTATTTCCCGATGTCTGTTATACTGTTTTGGTGTATTGTTAGCTGCTCAGGCTCATTTAGAGTTGGGCAGCATCAAATCATTTAATGAAAGTAAATAAATACACTTTGTTAAATTAGATGTATTTTGTTATAAATATAAAGATATTTTAAAATTAAATGCTTTCAATTGAATGCTATCCTTAGTTCATTTGTTGTTGTGGTTGCACTATTTGCTTAGAATGCACGCGGCAATGGCAAAAAGCAGTATCAAGATATTCCTAATCAAAAAAAGAGAACAAATGGAGTTCAGAATCAGCCAGCCAAACAGAACCAAACTTTGGTAAGATGTACAAAGGTAAATGTAAATGGGAAAGCACTTTAAATAGGAATTTGGAATAATTTTTGTGTTAAGCGGTGGCTCTGGAAATGTTTTTTTCAGTGCTTTACTGAGATGGCTTATGACCTAACAAACCTGTGTATTCAGCTCTTTATGTGTGCAAACGAGTTTTTTTGCGCTCAAGAAGCAGCTTTTGGGTATTTCTACTCTTGAGGACTACCCCACCTTTTATCTGGGATTTATAGGAAAAATGGGAAATGTGCTCTGTCAATATTATCTGGCTAGTGTCCTTAGTCTGGTCAGCTTCAGCACATTATTTTATCCCCTGGTTAAGGGCTTAATTTTTTTTTTTATTCTGAGAGAGTAACAAGTAACAAGCAACAAGCTTGCAAGCCAGTAAGAGCTGGGAACATCATTAGCACCTGGGAAAGAAATAGTTTGAGCAAGTAGAGCAATGGAAAAAACCCTCCAAAGACTTAGGGCTTAGAAAACATTCTTCTTTGCAGAGAGTAACAGTGAAAGAGCTTGCAAGCCAGTAAGAGCTGTGAACATTGTTAGCATCTGGTTAGGGCTGGAAAGAAACTTACTCAGAGCAAGTAAGAGCAATGAAAAAAACCCTGCAAAGACTTAGGGCTTGGAAAATATTCTTTGCAGAGAGAAACAATGAAAGAGCCTGCAAGGTAAGAACTGGGAAGATTGTTAGCAGCTAGTTAGGGCTGAAAAAAAAGTTACATTCAGAGTATAAGACACACCCAAATTATCAACCTCTTAGGGAGGAAAAAGGTGCGTTTTATACACTGAAAAATACGGTAATTGAGAGAGAGACTGGCCCAAAGTCATACAGCTGACTTTCATGGCTAAAGTAGGACATGAATTTTCTGCTTTCTAGCCTGGTGCCTTAACCACTAGACAAAACTAGCTCCTTTTTTTCTTTCTTAGTTTTATCTGTTTAAAAGCACTTTGTTAGAAGGTGCATAATATAGAGAATTTGGAGATATGGATAATAAAGTGTATAATCCAGTTAAATTTAAGCAAATGCTTCATTTTTAAAAAATGATCCCCTATTTATGAATGAAAATGTTTATATTTTTTGGTTGGGTCACAAAATTTCAGTTTCCCCAAAAATGTTTAATGTGATTATCTTCTTAACTAGAAATGTGAAAAGAAGCATCCAAGGAAGCTTCAAGATAATTTTGAAACAGGTATGTGTGATTATTTTACTTTAGGCAATATAAAATGTAAAAATAAAAGTATTTAGCATTTATATTTCAATAATACTTATTTGTTAATCAGTAAATAACTTTGTACTTTAGTTTAAATGTCTGAAATTAGAGCTCTATAATTTACGGTGCCCAACCTAGCAAAATCATTGTTGAGTCAGAGTTTCCTATTACAATTGAATAGGTAAAACTAAATCTCTCCTCTCATCAACATTATAGTCATATATTAATTTCCTAAAGGAAGATTGAACAACAGTTTAAACAATTTTGTTATGAGAGCACTAAAGCCGAGTACGAAAAGTATGTGAAGGGCCATGGTTTGTTTTTAAAGTACATTATAGTACCAAACCCAATTTTATTAGCTGGAAGTGGTTTTTGAATAAAGTACTGTATTTCAGTACAGTAGTACCTCATGATACGAACCCCTTGTCATACTAACTTTTCGAGATACAAACCCAGGGTTTGGAATTTTTTTGCCTCTTCTTATGAACTTTTTTCGCCTTACGAACCCGCTGCCGCCACTGGGATGCCCCACTTCCATTGCAAGCAAAGTGCCCGTTTTTGCGATCCTGGGATTCCCCTGAGGCTCCCCTCCATGGGAAACCCCACCTCCCAGGATCGCAAAAATGGGCGCTCCACTGGGCGCCGCCGCCCAGCTGTCACCTTCCGAAACAGCCATGGTGCTTCTCGGCGTTCTCATGAACGGCAAACCCAGAAGTTCGGGAAAAGTTCGGGTTCAGGAGAACGCTGAGAAGCACCGCCGCCCGTCTGTCACCTTCCGAAACAGTCAAGGGGCTTCTTGGTGTTCTCCCGAATGCTGAACCCGGAGGTTCGGCAAAAGTTCGGGTTCGGGAGAACGCTGAGAAGTGTCGCCGCACGACTGTCACCTTCGCAGAAGAGCCGTGGAGTTGTTGGCCAGTCGGGAGGCTCAAACGGAGGTGGGGAATCCCAATAGGGAATTCCAGGGACAGAGCTTTGACGTCACAAAGACGTCCTTCCTGGAGTCCACGTTTTGGCCGGCCAGGAAGGATGTCTCCATGACGTCAAAGCTCCACCCCTGGAATTCCCTATTGGGATTCCCAACCTCTTTTTGAGCCTTCCGACCGGCCGACAGCTCCACGGCTCTTCTGCGAAGGTGACAGCCTGGCGGTGGTGCTTCTTGGCGTTCTCCTGAACGCCGAACCCGAACTTTTGCCAAACTTCTGGGTTTGGCATTCAGGAGAACGCCGAGAAGCCCCCTGTCTGTTTCGGAAGGTGACAGATGGGCATCGGCGCATCTCGGGGTTCTCCCGAACCCGAACTTTTGCTGAACTTCCGGGTTCGGCGTTCAGGAGAACGCCGAGAAGTGCCCCGGCTGTTTCGGAAGGTGACAGCCGGGTGGCGGCACCCAGCGGAGCGCCGTTTTTGCGATTTTTTGGGGGGGGACTTACACGCATTAATCGGTTTTCCATTGTTTCCTATGGGAAACATTGTTTTGTCTTACGAACTTTTCACCTTACAAACCTCCTCCTGGAACCTATTAAGTTCGTAAGACAAGGTATCACTGTATTATAATTTCTTTTTAAAAACAATTTATAGCTTTCCAAAGTAAAAATTCCAAGGAAAGCTGTAAAGTTTAACATTATTTTAGTGGTGCTTGTGTTCCTTTATTCTGCAAGCTACTATTATGAGAAAATGACTGTTGTAGCAGTGTACTTTAAATGTTATTGATCAAAGTCTTACTAAAGATGTTGCAAACCTATAGTGGTGTCATAAGTGTTAAGTTGGAAGATATGGATTTAAAGGAGGTACAAGATATAATCTTGGGACAAAGGCCATTGTCATTTAGAACAAATTTGTTTTATTAGTTTATAAAACTATATAACTATAATTGAATTATAATTCTCATGCTGTCTAATTTTTAAATAAGCAAATGTCTACGAAATATGTACTGCATATTTGAAGTTTTCTTAAAGTGTTGTATGAGATTATTTTGATTCTTATTTGTCACTCACTGCTAAATTCTTTATTTTTTTAATGTAGAAACAGCATGCGATTTGTGCTGTCTCAGCGAAGACCAGCAACTAGAACGTGGACAATCAGCGTCATGCAATGGTCATTGCAAATTCTCTTTCTCCTCACGTGCTTTTCTGAGCTTCAAGTTTGACCATGATGCGATCATGAAAAATTTTGATCTCTGAAGCTTGGTTATTTGCACAAGCTGGCTAGAGTCCTGGCATATAGCAATTGAGTGGGTTTTTAAAATCCAACTTTTACATTTTCTCAGGTTTTAAAGCAATGCAGGGACCTAATGATGGACTGGAAGGTTTTGTTCTCATTGTAATATGGGAGTAGCACCATATAGTGTTGCACTTTAAATGCAGTCTAGCTTTTACCTGCAAAAATGCTTTCCAGTATATCATTTAGTAGTTCCTAGCTATGCATTAGTGGGCATTTTTAACTCACATGTTGTCTGTCTAGATTTTGGAGGGGTATTTTACCCTTGTCCGTGTTAATCTTTGACACATTTAAATTGCTCTGATGTATGATAATGGTTTTATTTGTGATACTTTGCGGTGCAGCTCCTGAAAACACACATTTTCTGCCGAGAACAATATTCTGTACTGAGCAAGGTACTAGGTATTTTATGATTCAGAATGTTGAAAAGCAACCTTTTGTTCTGAGAGAATCGTTCTGCCTGGGATCTTATATCATTTAAATCAATTTATTTTCTACATCTTCATTGTTGCACTGTATTGGAATTTTTTGAAAATATAGGCATGATTTAAAATTGTATTACTAGTGTGATATTTTTATCTTACTTTCTGTTCATTAGTTCCGTTGTTTCAGTTCCAGTGAGAAGATGGTGATGTTGGAATGTGTCTAATATAACTTTTACTGTTCCCCTTGTGTGAAATGTCTGAACTGTTTCCAACCAGAATTACAGGTATTTTGTAAAATAAAATATGAAAATGTATGTTTAGGGAGATAATTGTAGCAGATAGAATAAATTAGTTTTGGGAGTAGTACAAAGAAAAAAAAACCATTATATGTAAGTAGCTATATGGCTAATAGCTTCCTTGGGATCCAAACTAAGGAAAAAATACTCTAGCTCAAGTTTGTCAAACTCGCCGGATGCGACTTGTGGGGTACTTAGGGTCAAACACAATCCTGATGCGGCCTTCAATGAAATTGAGTTTAACACTTCCACTGTAGCCGAACTCAAAGCCCTTTTAGTTATGCTGCCTATGGCAGAAGTTTCATGGAAGGTCTGAGGAGGCTTTCTAATCTAATGGAGATATAGAGTTTAAAATCTCCTCCTAAAAGTAGTATGAGAGATAATTAACTATACCAGCTTCAGATTGGCGGAAGAGCCAACCTGAATCAAGAAAATGGAGCATCATTGAATCCATTTTATCCAAAGCTGGTTCTCCCCCTTCCCCCCCAAACACCATATGTTGAGACTGTGCCATTTATTGCTTGCAAAAACACCAGCAGTTGGCTTAGAAGGGTTTCCATAGTAAAGGAATTGTTGGCAAAAGGACACCTCCACCCAGGGCTAATCTCGTTCTTAAAACAGTAAGGGCTTTTTTTGTGTACTGGTCACTAGGTTTCTATCATTTTATTTCAGTATTTTGGTCTGACTTAAAATTGAGTTTGATATCAGAGTAGTAGCTCAAAAATGCTTTGTGCTACTTCAGTGAAAATATGGAAGGGAATAGCAACAGGCAATAAAACCTGAACTTATAGCCCTAGCCCAAAATGCACTGATGGAAGGTGTGTACATACAGATTATATAAAAATGGCTACTGAATTTTGTTTCTTCAGTGCTCTAGCCTTACTGTGACAATTTGGATTCACAGTATTTACTGAGGTTTCTGAAATTTAACTAGCATAGGCTTGAAAGTTAAGCATAGTCCATTTGCTTGCAAAATTCCTGCAATATAGTTTCCTTTGTTAAAGGATCATACAGTGAAATTGACATATAACTCTCCTATCGTAAGCCTCTTCATAACAGCAAAATAGATGCAGATTAATTCCCAAGTAAGTTCAGTTTTCTTTATTGATCATTTTGCAAAAAATTGAATTACAGACTAACCTAGTGGCTATATGCCTGCTTACTGCATCTAGCATTCAGAACATGGAGTTAATTGGATTTGCGTATCTGCTTAAAAGTAAGATAATTGAAGAACTGGTGACGAAGAGGCCATATTCTTTTGTTTAATCTTAATCTGTGAATATCTTTTTTTGGTCAGTATTCAATGCAGGTTGACTCTTGTAATAAAAGTGCCTAACTTCTCAATCACTGAAAATTGGATTTTCAGGCTGCTAGTGCCAATATATTTCTGATGTGTACCTTGACTTCCAGGAATGTTACTGTTTTATGCTGCTTCCTTTGTGTGATGCCATTAATAAGGAACTTTGGCACAGTTACATGTATTTTGAATATGAAGTGCTTAAGTGAAATACTAGCAATGTGAGATTAATTTTCCTAGTAAAGTAATTTATAGGGCACACATTCTTTCCTTTTGAATACAGAAAATGTTTTCTGTTTTGCAGAGAATAATTTCTTAAGAAAATCCAGTGTCTGACTACTACTTTATTGAGGGCTTCCCAGGGACTCTTAAGACTAATTTTGTTTATTAACCTAGCCTTAATACAAGTGGTAAATTAACATACATGTGCAATAATTATCACTTTTACCAGATATTGTGCATGGCTGTATTCCTTAATTTGACCTTATCATGTCTTAAAGTATGGAAAAGAATATATAATAGTTTCTGGGTGCCCTGCACTGTGAACCTTTCAGATTGTTTACCTCTTCAGTTTAGCAATTATGTTTTTATTTTCTGCAAAGAGCTTAAATATTATACTCACATATTCTAAAATGCAGGCATAGGGTTTTCTTAGGTTTCTATATATCAATGAGGAAAAGAATTCATTGGCGGTACCTGATTCTTGTTTCTTTAATGGGGCATTTTAAAGGATGAAAAACAAATGATCTGTGAATGAATCTGAACTCATCTCCATTAAGAAAAAAATACTATTTGACTTGGATTCTGCACTGCTGTTTAGCAGAGGGCATGGCAATTAAGTAATTTTCCTTACTTAATTGAATTATTAAGTATGTCCACTTGAATCTCTTAAGATCAAGTTAAGTCTGCTATAAAAACATAGACTGTAAAACCATCTTTGGGGAGTGTTTCTATGTGTATTCTTAGTAAAGGTTTTGTTTTGTTTTTAACCTTTATTCTGTATGGGATATATTTTGTGTGGCATGAAGTTTCATATCTGTCTTTAGATGCTTTTGAAATGTTCAGAGAAAACAGATTGAAATAAATATTCCAGTTTCAATTGTTCTTCTTTCCCCATTCCCTGGATTTATAGGTTGAATTTAAGCAGAATTTTAATAGATTTGTTTTACAATTGTGCGTGTTTGTTTCAGTTTAAACTTAGATTTTGTTTCCAAGGCTGTACAATATATAATGTATGTATCACAGTCAAGCGATGTATTACTATAACCTTTTACCCAGTTTTTGGTTATTATCACAAAGTAGCAAGTGCCGAATGAGTTAATGAATATAAAGCAGCTTTTGACATTTTTAATCTAGAGGTGATGCTTAGCGTAAGTGCTTCTCTTGTTTTATCATTGCTGCCTGCCTGAAATTGATCAATGGCGTTCTTTCTGTCTGGTAGCAGTGTTGCCTCAGATGCTATTTCAGATCAAACATTTTGTGAGCTTTTCCTGCTTAGATGTGTAGACTTTTGATTTTCCTATGCTAGATCAAGTATGTGGAACACGGATATTTTTGTAGCTATTAGTCATGAAGCACTCAGTTCAGGTGTTCTGCCCCTGCTTTCTTATATTTGAATTCTTATATGTTCTTATATAATCATGTGCACTGTGAAGGCTTCCTTATAGGAGAGCTGCCTATTACTAAAATTGAAATGGGGTATTCTTTTTCAAGAAGCAGGAATTTCACTTACTGCTACTGCATGCTGAAAACACTGATGGATGCAAAATGTCCCCAATGCTTATATTCAGTATACATTTCATTTGTTCTTCAAAGTATGTTTGTCAGAAACAATGCAAGATCCCATTTTTCTTACCTGGTTCTTTTAAAAAATCTGGTTTTTTATGGGTTTTGAAGTACACCTTCAGCTTTTAGTATCACCAGAGAATCCGTCCTTTGTTTCTGAGATCAGAATTCATCAATCAAACTTGTTCCATTTGTTCAAGAAGAGTTTGGACTTTCCTTAAGCAACAGTATTGCATATTAGATGGCAGCATTTTTTTTTTTTAAAAACCAAGGGATGTTTCCAAAGTAATTTTGTATGTGAAAAAAAGTTTCTAATGCAGTTTTGTATGTCTTGGGGTGGGGTGGGAGTGGAGGTAGATGAAAATACCGCTGGACACATACAAGCTTTTTGGGTGTGATAAAAGTAATTATAATTTGATTAAGAAATATCATAAATATTAGAAAACTAAAATGAACCTGTACTTTTAGAAAAATAAACTGCATTTTGGGGTCCTGTTTTGAAATGAGTTTTTCTGAAGTTGTGTTGTTAATGTAATTTAATGTTTTGTAAAAAAATAGCTATGGATATGTAAACATGATTTTCTGACCAAAGCTGTTCCAAAATAACAAGAAATCTCTCTGGGTTGAGAAGAACCCTCTATGTTCAGAAGCCTCCTCTCAGTCAGCTCATGTTTATTTTTATAGCAAACTTCTTCTGTACACAATTACAAAGATTGACTTACCCCAAAGATAACTAACCAGTAACAAGTTAATATCTAAGGAAACCTCTGATTTATTCAGACAGACATGTCAAATATATAAGTGAGTGTCAAATATATTGTTGAGCACCTGATTGCTAGTTTAATCTTTTCCTTAAATGGAACAGAGACCCGAATAAATAATCTTCACCTTAAACAGGACAGAGAGCTGAGTAAATAATCTTTACATTAAGCAGAATGGTTCAGTCAATACAGTAGTACCTCTAGATACGAGCTGCTCCACATGCGAGTATTCCAAGTTACAAGCCGCGATGCGAGCGAAATTTCTGTTCGACACCCGAGCTCAAATTCGGGATACGAGCCGAGCTTCCACTAGGTGGCGCAAGAATCTCCTTGCTTCCAGTTATCTTTGCGCGAAAAACAAAGTCTAAAGGCATTCATTCGAGATACGAGTTGATCGACTTACGAGCTCGGGTCTGGAACGAATTAAACTCGTATGTCGAGATACCACTGTATTAACCAAGACAGGCATTCCACACCCTTGGCAATGATTGATGATAACCTACATTTTACTCTCCTGTTTTATTTAAGGTAATATCCTCAAATTCAGATTGATAATCATTTAATTGCTCATATTGTTATAGTTGTTGATATAATACATGAGCCTGAGTTATATGTATAGTTTTTCACTTACAATAAGAAATAATGGAAGGGAAACATTGCATAAAACAGCAAAAGCAAATAAGTATAACAAAAATACCAAGAGCATACTGAATAACAACTCCATCCAGTTGGAAGCCAGGACCATAAACCATCCCACCAAGAAGGTAATATATCCTCTTGAATCTTAGAAGCCAATTCTTTCAAGGTATCTAATTGATGTTTTACAATCTGAGATTTATTAGAAATATCAGAACAACATATATTTTTTACAGATTCACAACCCAAGTATTGTATTAACAGTAAAAAAATCTATAGCAGATCAATTGTCCAGAATTGCATGTCGAACTTCAAACTGTTCTTGATTTAATGCTGCAATAGCTAAAAATATAGCACTGATAGTTTTGGCAATGTGGTGAGCAATTTGTTGATTGAGAATTGCTAAAGCATGCACACCAACTATGGATACAGTGGGGGAAATGTACTCAGCCTTATTGAGAAGACGGGTTACCTGACCAAAATTGTACTACTGGTTCTGCATACCTGACCATACCTGTAGGAGCCCATCACTACCCCACTACCCCCAAAAGAAATCCAGGTTTTGTTTTGTTTTTACAAAAAACAGCAAAGGACATGAAGGTAAACTGTAAGAAAGAAGATTGAATGCCTTTTCAGAATTAATTTTTTATTCAGAATATAAGAACATTTATAAAAGTGTTATAAATGTCTCTGTATAAATAACTACAGTTTGTACAATTCTGTATCAGACACAAATGGCTATTTTACAGCATCTAAAAAAACATGATGAGAAAAACCAATGTTATGGTGGTTTTTCAACAAAAATTGACAATATAAACAGGAACAATACTGAAATTTAATTGAAAAATGTGCTTGCTCTGTTTTGTAAATAATACATTCAAGCTGGTGTAAAAATCATGCCTTGAAAAAGTAACAACATTCTGCACAATATGTCAGATGCATCAATTTCTAGAAGCCCGTTTTAACAGAGTAACATATCATGAAACAAACTTTTGCTTAATAGACGGAATGGATATTAACTGTATTATGATGGTGAATCTATCCTAGCGTGTCTGCCAGCTTTAGCAAAACCAAGATACTGGATACATCTGAAAGATTTTGCTCAGGTAACACCACTGATGGAATGCTGGAGAAGGTGCAGATTTCACTTATCTCATTTTGGCAACTGCAGGAAGAAAATGGCAAGATTGCTGCTTTCTTTTCATTTGGCATGATGCTCTGCTGTCTTTAGAGCCATCAATTCAAGGAATCCAATTTGAATAAATTTAAATTAGGGCTCTCCTGTCCACCTAGCAGGTCAAAAGCATGCAAATGTGAGTAGATTAATAGGTACCACTTTGGTGGGAAAGTAACAGCGTTCCGTATGTCTTTGGTGTATAGCCATACTGGCCACAAGACCACAGAAAATGTCTTAGGACAACACTGGCTTTCTTGGCCAAGAAGTGGAGGTGAGCCCCGCGCCCTAGAATTGGACATGACTGCACAGAGAAACTACCTTTAGCGTAGGGCTACCATATCTCTAGCAAAAATCCAGACAACTAGATGGCAGTTAAGCTTTCTGTATCTCAGTTAGTCATGTGGATTGTTCCAATCTAGATGCAATGCTTCCAGTTGATCCAACTTGTGATTATTATTTTTTTTAAAAAATACTAAATATAATTCAGTTATTTCTTACTCAGAGCCAATAACATGATCATACCAAGTATGTCAAAGCACTGAATCTATAGACTGGGTAGATAACTCAAAAGCCTTTTTATGCTTGTTGAATCAATGCTGCCATAGCCAAATTTGGAATGAAATACCATGAAGGCTTGTAGTGAACTTTTAAATTAACATTCTTTCATAACTCTACAGGGATATGGAGTAACAGTTTTATTTTATATGTGCTGACAATCACTTGCCTGTAGGGACAGAGAGGCTAGTCAGTATATTATATCTATGTATGTCCTGATCAAATGATTTGTCAGCAACATAAGGCTGACTGGTTTTCTGAGCAAGACTAAGGAAACTAATGCCAAATTAGATTAGGATAATTCATGCCATTGGCCTTTATGTTATCATTTCCAAATTAATCAGCATTCTTCTATAAACCTACAGCATTCCTCTATAATCTTTGCATGTACATTATCTTCTATAATGTACATGCAAACTAAAACTAGTTTGTTTTACTGACATTCTCATATTTGGTTACTATAGACTTTTTTTTGTAATAGCCACCCAGATTCTATTCTGAAATGAAAATTGTAAAAAAAAAATGTAGCCAAAGATCTAATGCAGGAACTATATGTAATGAACTATATTTTCTCACCTGAGTAGGTTCACCTAAAAATATTTTTTGGGGTACTAAATCTATTAATTTATCTTGGGCTAAAAATGATTGGTTTGTTTAAGGATGTTGTCTCTTGAAGTTGCGAATGCATATTTTGCATTTATGCTGGCTGCACTAAAAAATGCAAAGTGGTTTCTTACGCTTAATGATTAGCGGGGGTCATCAATCCTTGGCATGTAATATTTAAAACAAGATTATGCACCCCTTCAGTCAATCTACATCAGGGATCCCCAAACGTGGCAAGTTTAAGACTTGTAGACTTCAACTCCGAGAATTCTCCAGCCAGCATAGATCTACATAACGTGGTCTATCCAGCTAGCAAGAGAACAGAGAAAAAGCAGTTAGCTCTTGTAGCAGATGTTGGAATCAAAAGAATCTGACACCAACAACTCTGGATTTTAAAAAAAGCTAGATAAGGCGGTTAGAAAAATGCTACAACTGGTATCAAAAGCAGGAAATTCCAGAAGAACCTGCCAGAGCATTCTATTATCCATGTCAAAGGATGACAATAGCCCTACAGCAGAGAAGGCCATTAGAGAGAGAAAAATAAATGCATGCCCGCGCAAGAAATGAACAACACAATAAAAAAGAGAGTCTGCTGGAAGATGTTATTGGTATACGAAAGCGCTCTAATATCTACAGGAGCTCTCAGTGGTTAACGTTCAAACATGCAATTATAGCTATGCTGATCAAGGACTAGCTTCCTGACTAATTTGCTTAGTTTGGCAGAAAGTTTTGAAGCGGTAACGTTGGGAAATGAAGGCCACATCAGTTGATCGGTATATTCCTGTTATTCTGATAGTGCATTTGCTGTAAAGCTTTGCTGAGATTCATCTGAACTCCAATAGAATCCCAAAGGACCTTGTATAGATCTTCTAGTCCAACCCCGTGCTAAAACACAGTAAGCTGAACATAGGAATGTACATAAAATTCATTTCTCTCATCCTATATTCATGTTTCTACCTAGTTCTTCACATATTCATTAGGAAAATGTGCAGGATTTCAAATACTGAATTGTATTAATTGCATTGAAGGCAGATGTAGGGAAGCTCTAAGGCAGTGATGGCGAACCTATGTCACGCTTGTCACAAGTGGCATGCAGAGCCATATTGGTGGGCACGTTGAGTTCAGGCCAGTTGATTTTTGGGCCTTCTGTGCCCACTGGGAGTCGGGAAACCGGCTGTTTCCAACCTCCAGAGTGGGTGTGGCACATTTTTTGCTCTCCTCAGGCTTCAGAGCCTTTCTAGGAGCCTGAGGAGGTGAAAATGCCTTTTCCTATCTCCCAGAGGCCCTCTGGAGGTCCAAAATGGCCCATTTCAAGTAAGGAAACGGGCTATTTCTGGCCTCCGGGAGGTGGGGTCGAGGTCGAGGAAGGCCGTTTTTGCCCATCCCAATTTCCTAGAAAGACTATGAAGCCTGGGGAGAGCAAAAAAAAAAAAAGGCCCTTCCAATCTAAACGGAACTTGGCAAATGGACTGTTTCCAGCCTCCAAAGGACCTCTGGAGGGGTGGGGAAGGCAGTTTTCACCGTCCCCAGATTCCTAGAAAGGTTCTGAAGCCTAGGGGGAGTGAAAAGCGGGTGTGCCATTGCAAGCTGCAAGCAGTGGGGGGGGGGGGTGTATGCGCAGGTGAGACACATGGAATTATGGGTGTGGGCACACTTGCGCACAAACCCATGTTCCCCCCTTTGGCATGCTAACCAAAAAATGAAGAGTTATGTGCAGGCCAAGACATTCCAATCATTATTTATTTGCAATCAGTTTGTTATTTCTTCTTAGCTGACATACATGCAAACTGTTTCCAAGCTTGTCTACATTACTGTAGTGTTTAGTGTGCTTGGCAATATCGAGGACAGAAAGGGTAAAGGATTCTGTGAAGTTGGATAACTAAAGCTCCTTTTGTTTCTCTTTCATTGGCTGAAAAATTACTTAATGATTTCTAAAGAATGGAAGTGAAAAAGTACCAAGTTACACATTTACTCCTTTTTCATAGATGAAGCTGACTTGATGTGAGCTGTAGCTATTATTTGTCTTCAATTTAAACATTATACTCAACATACAAATTCAGCTTCCTTAAATATAGTTTGATGTGGTACACAAGCTGAAAATAGAGAATTTTGAAAAAAAAATATTTTGAAAGGCTTGATGTATGTCTCTCGCTGCTTTGTGGTTCATCTTTTGTGAATTTGTTACTTCACGGGTTTTCAAAGGGGGCTTAAATCCATTAAAAATTTTAAATCCATTAAAAATTCATAAAATTCTTCTACAGTACTACTGTACTCTATTAAAGAAACTGGTAGGATATCACATGTAGTTCCAGCTGAGAAACATGATAGAATGACTGTTTAATGCAAAGGGTGGGTTTTAAAAGTCCAAATACTCGTTAAATACATTAAAAAAATATCCTCTACTTCACGGAAATTCATTTTTCACGGGTGGTCTTGGAATGCATCCCCCACGAAAAACGAGGGATCACTGTATTTAGTATCCATTTCTACAGGTTTACATGATTAAGCTGCATCAAGCCATTCTCCATAGTGGCAGTAGAACCCTCAGATTTCAGATTTGTATTGCCTTGTTACAAGTCTCGCATTTTAAAAAGTGTTTTGAACCATACCTTATGGAAAAAACAGCTGAATATGGGCATGTCAGTTAAAATAGGTTAAGAATTATAAGTAAAATATGGAATGTATAATGTAGTTCACAGTACAATTCTGAAGATTTCTAATGGTAGAAAGAAAAAAAGAGTGAATCAAATAACTTCCTTCCATGTACCAGAAGTAGGTATTCTTCAAATTAGCAATAAACCTTTACATGATTCTTATTTTGGACAACTTCAAGTTAAGATAATTTAATGTTTCTAAGGAATCTTAATAAAACAATGCAGGTTAGATCAAGCTAACTTGGTTCATTTGAAAACATGGTTAGGTGAACCGTTGAACTTACCTGAATGCTCTTCTCGATGCACTGCAAGGAAGAGTCCAACATGGGTAATACTTCAGCCTTATTGGCAGGGACTGAGTTAAAAATTAGCATATAAAACAGGTCCCGCCCCCTTAGCTGCCCCCAGAGGGCCAGTCAATAAAAAACGAAGGGGTAGTGTAATGAACAAAGAATAATTTATTAACCACAAGTATGCAAGGCAAAAAATTGAACTGCAGAAATAGAAAAATAGAAACAAACCAATACCCTGCACCCCTGAGCCTCAAGAAACAGCCGGGCAGGTTTGGATTCTCCTTGCAGTGCATAGAGAAGACAGTTCAGGTAAGTTCAACGATTCTTCTCCATTGCACTGCTGTGGAGAGTCCAACATGGGATATACCCAAGCACATTAAACTAGGGCGGGAGAAGGCTGTACCAGGGGCGCAGAATTAACACACAACCTTTGCAGCACTCTACGTCTGAAGGCGGCTTCAGCCAAAGCGTAAGAGTCAAGCCCGTAATGTTTTATGAAAGTGGTAGGGGTGGCCCAAGTGGCTGCACGACAAATTTCTTCAAGAGGGGCCTGTGTAGCCCATGCAGCCGTGGTGGCCCTGCTCCTGGTGGTGTGAGCTGTGACCCCCCCAGGTAGGGGGGTAGACTGACTCATATGCTGTAACTATGCAGCAGCGAATCCATCTGGTAATAGTCTTGGATGAAACTTTGGACCCCAGAGATGAAGGGAGGAAAGAAACAAACAGATTCCGTTGTCCTGAATGGCTTTATACCGTGGACATACACCTTTAGGGCTCTATGTTTGTGCCATCTCAACTCCGAAGGATAGGATCCATGAGTACAAAAGTCCAGTAAGATTATTTCTTGGGCACAATGAAAAGTCGTATTAACGTTAGTCAGAAAGATTGGATCACCCTGTCAGGGTGGAAGACACATGGGTCAGGTCTCATGGATAAGGCAGAGAGCTCAGATACTCTCTTGGCCGATGTGATGACCACTAAGAAGGCCATTTTAAAGAACAGGAGCCTTAGAGAAATATGGCATAATGGCTTGAATGGCGGGCTTGTAAGTGCCTGTAGAACTAACTTCCCAGGTAGGAAAACGATGGATGGTAGGAGGACGGAGGTTAGATGCTCCTCTGAGAAAGTCCTTGACCCATGGGTGATGGGAGATAGGTTGAAGGTTATAGCTGCAACCTGCCTGTGCAGTGTATACAGCGCCAATCCCTTGTCTAGGCCAGCTTCTAGGAAGGATAGTAGGTGGGCTACCGAAGAAGACTGAGGGTCAAAGTTTTGTGTTTTGCAGAAGGAGCAATAAGCTGCCCAGGTGGCCTGATAGATGCGTGTCATAGACGGTCTGCACGACGCTTGGATCGTGGAAATGACCTTATCTGGTAAGTGTTCTCTTCTCATGCAGTCCCCCTCAAGTGCCACACAGCAAGTTTCCACCACTGGGAGTCTGGATGTAGTATGGGCCCCTGGCTGAGGGAGACCTGGTGGCCAGGAATCCGCCATGGACTCGATACCGACAGGTCCATGAGGTCAGTGAACCAAGGGTGTCTGGGCTAATAAGGGGCCACCAGTAAGACTTCTGCTCGTTCCCTCAGGATCTTGGTTACCACTCTGGGAATGAGGCATGTCCAAATGGAAGGCATACAGGAGGCCCTCCGGCCAAGGGGAGTATAGTGCGTTGATTTGCTCTCCTCCCGGAGATGGGAAGTGAGAGAAGAATCTCGGTAGTTGGTTGTTGAGGTGTGTCATGAACAGGTCCACCTCCGGTGTTCTGAATTTGGAGACAATGTCCTGGAATAATTCTGGATTCAGATTCCACTCTGCTGGCTCCAGTGTTGTACAGCTTAGCCAGTCTGCCTGCACGTTGGACACGCCCGAGATATGCTCGGCTTGATTAGAAATTAGACGAGGTTCTGCCCATTTGAATAGACTCTGGGCTTCCTGCACCAATCTGCTGACCTCGTTCGTCCCTGGTAGTTGATGTGGGAATGAGTGGCCACATTGTTGGTCAGGATGAGGACGTGGCGGCCCTCCACAAGGAGTTCTAGTAGTTTGATGTTGACCTCCAAGAGGTCCTCTGGTGTCCAGAGCCCTTGGGCCACTTGAGAATCTGTGTGTGCACCCCCTCCAAGAAGGCTCGCATCGGTGATGATTGTCACCCCCGTTGTGTAGTAGAAAGGAGGAACCTTGTTGCAGGGTCCCGGATCTCCACCAGGGGAGGGAATGCCTGACTTCTGTGGTGATCAGGACGGTCACCACAGTGGTCTAATGTGCAGCCGGGCCCAGGGGATGATGTCTATACCAGAGACATCCTTGTTGAAGGAGTCCTGGGAAGATTGTGTAGGAGGTGGGGCTGCCCACATATCTCTGCGCTCTGGTTTGAATGGGGTGGGCATAGCATATTGCTGTACCCCAGCAGCAATGCCTTGCGACTAGGCTGTGGCTATCATCTGAATGGCTGGAGACATACTGTAGCTTGCCAGGCCTCCTGAGGGGTGCATAAGCCCGCTGCCGTGGGGGTGAAAGTGGCAGACGGTACCCTGGATCTCTGGGTGGCTTGAGGTTGAGGCCAGGTCTGGGCAGGCAGGCCTAGGTCAGCTCTTGGTACGTCAGCATGAGGTGGCAGGATGTCCTGTTTTTCAGGTGACCAGTCTCTATCACGTGCAGGTGTGGTTACTTCTGGAATGACTGGTGAAGCCGTTGAAGATAAAAGGCCCAAATGCTGCCCTGAGGAGAGGTTAATTGGGAAGGGGACTGAGGCCTGTTTTTGTGCGGCTTTCAGTTGTCCCTCCAGGGCTTTGATTCTTTTTTCTGTCTCTTTGAGGGCTAAGGAAAATGAGGAGCCCTTACATTTGGCTCCCTGACTTTTGTCTTTGGCTTTAGACCTCGTTGTATTGGAGGAAGCTCCCTACCCAGAACTGGTTTGAGGCTGATCAGCCATGATAATATATAGTACTCAAACACCACAGAAATTATCAGGCTGCTTAGCCAGATCATCACGGTAAATTGCAGCAGAAAAAAAATGGTGGTCGTGAGTGCGCCCTTGAACGTGTCTTTGCTCTTGTCCAATGAGGTTTCTGCAAATACAGGAAGAGGCCCTGGCCTATTGGGTGTCATATCCTGCCCAGAAATGGCGGGCGTTCTGTCACCCCGCCCCAAAATGTCAGGCGGGACTCTCTAGGAGGAGAAGAAACCAGTGAGAGCAAGAAAACAAAGGCCTGAACGGCATCTAGCCTGCACTTCACCCCATCGGATTCCTTGTTCCAAGAACAATTATGTGTCATTAGTAGTTCAGCTGTTCAGTGCTCGGCTTTTCCTGCTCCTTTGGCTCTCCCGCTGTGACTTAAAACTGTCGATCTGGGAGGAGGGGGGGCGGCGATGAGGCACGCGTCGCACCGTGGAGGCCTAGGGAAGAGCTCATTTCTCCTTCAATGGTCTTTCCAGGTGTGCCCCGCAGGGCAGACCCCAGACGATTTCCTGGCCTCAGGGCGATGCTCCAGAGAGCAGAGGCCCCCAACAGAAAGGCAGCCATTTTCCAGGTAAGCAGGAGGGAGTGGAGGGGGGGAGGAGGCGATGCCCCGCAGGGTACAGGCCCCAGAGAAACCCCACTTACTTCCACTCCTTGCAGTAACTTCATTCTGTGAGAGAAGGAGACCAAAAGGAGATAAACAGGTTTATTATATTACAGAAATTAAGGAGAGAAGAACTCAGCATCCCTACACTACGACTGAGTTTTTAAGACTGGCCCACTGGGGCAGCTAAGGGAGAGGGAATTGTTTTATATGCTAATTTATAACTCAGTCTCTGCCAATAAGGCTAAAGTATTACCCATGTTGGACTCTCCATAGCAGTGCAGTGGAGAAGCTGGTCTTCACTATGAAAGAGAGAAGAAAAAGAAAAATTTCAGTTGATTGCCTACAAAGATTAAATGTAAAAGAACACTCAAAAGACTAAAAAGAGATTGATAGGACTTGTTCTTAGTGTAGTCTTTCCAAGAATCAGTACAAGGAGAAACCATTCTAAAAGGAAGGCACATCTCCCACGACTGAGGATTACTCTTAAAAGATTAATGTCTAATGACATCTATACAGCAGACTAAAGAAAAAAGAATTATTGCTGCGCTCATGCTATATCACAAAAGAAAAATAGAATATAAAGACATTTCAATTTTAAAAGGTTTAAAATTTAAGGGACATAATGCATTTTCTAATTCTAATTGATACAGTTTACTGAGCTAAGAGGACAATATTTGCATCATAACTGATCACCTCTGGAAATGAATGCTCCCAAAACATTTCTTTAGAAGTACATTTACATTAATTTACTCAGGCACATTCCTTAACATTTTATGCTGGTTTCAAACAGAAAATAAAAAAGTAAAATGAGCAAATATTTTGCAACACCCATGTAATTTATATACAGAGTGCGAAGGATTAGATATTGTCCAGCAATATACTACTTCGTCTCTCTTATAAATGCCTAACTGCTACAAACCACCTCTTATTTGTGATGGATAGCAGCAGTGAAATACCACATTTTTCAGAGGATAAGACTCACCGTAATTTTTGGGGAGGAAAATAGGGAAAAGAATCTGCTTACCAGACATTCATCTGGCTAGCATCCTTAGTCTGGTCAGCTTCAGCACATTATTTTATCCCCTGGTTAGGGTTTAAAAAAACCTTTTTCGGAGAGAGTAACAATGAAAGAGCTTGCATGCCAGTCAGAGCTGGGAACATCATTAGTACCTGGTTAGGGCTGGAAAGAAACATTCGGAGCAAGTAGAGCAATGAAAAAAACCTGCAAAGACTTAGGGCTTGGAAAACATTCTTCCCAGAGAGTAACAATGAAAGAACCTGCAAGGGAGCTGGGAAGATTGTTAGTACCTAGTTAGGGCAGAGAAAAAAAGCTTTGAAAAAAGCTGCAGAGTATAAGGTGCACCCAAATTTTCAGCCTCTTTTAGGGGCAAAAAAGCTGTGTCTTATACTCTGAAAAATATGGTAGCTTATCTTTAGATGATAGTGCTTGCCAAACTGATGAATTCTGGGAGATGAAGTCCATGCATTTTACAATTGCCATATTTGAAAAATACTGTACTAGAGGGTTAGTCTCAGTATTATCGTGGATTCTATTCCCATGATTGACTGATAGAGCAGACTGCAGGTTTACCAAATAATGCAGCAGGATAATTCTGGGGTATTTTCAGTGGGCACATCTTAAACATTGCTCTATAGCAGTGTTTTTCAACCAGTGTGCCGCGGCACACTAGTGTGCCGTGAGACATGGTCAGGTGTGCCGCGAAGCTCAGAGGGAAAGAAGGCAAGAGAGAGAGAAAGCAAGAGAGAGAAAGAGAACAAGAGAGAGAGAGAAAGAGAATAAGAGAAAGAGAGAAAGAGAGAGAGCGAGAGAAAGAAAGCAAGAGAGAGAGAAAGAGAGGGAGGGAAGGAGAGAGAAAGACATAGAGGGAGGAAGGGAGAGAAAGTGGGAGGGAGAAAGAAATAGAGCGAAGGGGAGGAATAGAAAGAGAGATAATTTTTTTGTCCAAACTTTTTTTAGCCCCCCCCCCCCCCGGCTCAATGTGCCCCAGGGTTTCGTAAATGTAAAAAATGTGCCGCGGCTCAAAAAAGGTTGAAAATCACTGCTCTATAGTATCAGATCGAAAAATAGTTTTAGAGTGAAAGAAGTTATTTCAGTTGGTTTGACATAAAAATTCTTCCATTGCCCATATTCTTACTGCTATTTAATGAGAAGCAAAAAAACTAGAACTAATTTATTCTTCAAAAGCCCAATTTAAAATCACCTTTCCACTACATCTTCCTTTTGATTTGAGTTACAATAACTATTTAGCAACTTACACCTTCATCACTGCAATAACTATATATGTGCATTAGTCATTGTGATTTCCCTTCACTTGAAAAAACAAGAGTAAAGTCCAGTTGTCCGCTAAGGCTTGATCTGCTGTGTGCCTAGAGGCTGGCTATGGATACCTGCTTCACATTGTAAGGGGGAATGCAGAATGAACGACAAAAGAAAAAGGGGAAAAGAAATGCTATTATCCAAATGATAGCTATGAGTGCACTGGTATTCCAGCATGGCTTCACCGTTACGGTAGACTCCAAAGAGAGCGTTCAACAATTAAGAGCAGAGGAATATACTGTACTCATACAAATTTGAAATTTATAAGAGAATCTGTAATAATATCAGTAAAACTATTACACTGGAAATGTGATAAACTGATACATTTACCATCAGGCACTGAGTATGCTCAATTATATAAAAAACATTAGTTTGGGGGCTCCTGCCCATGGCTGTGTATTGTTGAAGTTACAATCTCACTATGAGGTATTGATCTCCAACTTTGCCTGGTTTGTATCAATTCACAACTCTACTGTCTCAATGAGTCTTGTAAAGAATCTTTTTTTTTTGTAATGGCACATTGATTTAAAGAAAACTAATCTCTCTTAAAGGGATGTTTCATTGGTATGGGGCCTTGAGTTCTCTTCTTCCAACAAAGCAATTCTTTGTTTGAGCATCCTGACTTGAGTCTCATGTCTTTCCACCATTGCCATCATCTGGGATTCCAGTTTCTTCAGCTTGTTTTGGTGCTTCTTCTTTGCTTTCTCATAGGCAGCCACAAGGTTACTATGAAAACACACAGAAAACATGGGTCAAGGTAGTCATACCTACACATCCATTCTGATCGGCAGCATCTTAAATGGTTATTGACTTGTTGATATACTGGGTCGAATCCTCACACCAATCCCAGCTGGCTACACAGCTCTGCTCTGCCCTGTATTTTAAGTCCAACACATTGCTAATGCATTTATGGCCATATATGTAACAAAAATGTGAATTTAGCTCAGCATACAGTATGTTGCCATTGACTGGAAAAAAATGTTACCTGTTTGCTCTTTTCAAGTCATTAACAAACTCTGCAGATTGCTGATGCCGAATTTCGCTGCTCTTAGTTAGTCTTTCCAAGGCACTCACCAACTCCTGCACTCTGCCTTTCATCTTCTTTTCTCTGGAAAGTACAAAGCAAATGATGTACTCAGGGCAAATAAGTTGAACAAAATCTTATTTATCATCTGCAACCTGAGTGACATGGATTATTCTGACAGCATGAAAGCCACAGCAACACTGATGGTGTTCTTATGTCAATTACCTTATTGACTAAGGTTTGCAGATGCATAAAGAGGTGACAGCATGAACCATTTTCCTGTGATGCAGATCTTAATACTATTATATAGCAACAATAATATTGTTGCAAATGACTATACTGCTGGAGGGTTGCCTATACTGAGTCCAACTGATATTTGCAAGCAGGACTCTAATGAGTCACTCCAAGGCTGTTTCAGTATGGAAGATGCTACTGCTATTACATACTATTACTAATTGCCAACACAACTGCTTTTCTATTAACTAGTAAAACTGGCTGTAAAAGTATGCCCTTATTTTAGAAAAATTAATAAGGTTTATCTGTATGTGGCTGCCCACGTATGTAGCACAGTTTATAAACAATTCATGTAAAAGCCAGCAACCCCCCAAAGCAATACAACTCTCACATCCAACAAACAATCTTTCTTGGCTCAGACCACACAATACCCCAAAGGCTTGTGGAAGAATCCAGGTCTACAAGGCTTTTCAGAAGACTAGTGGAGAGGAAGGCACCTGCTGAATATCAGAAGTGGGGGATCTAAATATATTTTGTATTTATGTATTCAATTTATGTATCATCTTTTTATTCAAGAGCTCAAGATGGACAGTGTTGTACATACTCTTGATCAGTTGGAGGATGGTGAAGATATTGAGGACTCAGATTCAGATAGTGTTTATGAAGTAGTGGGGGGTCCGGGGTTACAGGTTGTAGAACAGGTGGGAGGCCAGCCACAGGATGGGGCTATGAGTTCAGGATATAGCGAGGGAGAATCAGCCGCGCGCTGGGTTAACCCTAAATTCAGAAGGATTCAGAAACGTAGAGAGCAAAGGTCTGGAAGAAGATATTAAGGAGAGGAATGGGTTAAATATTGTAGTGAGGTATTTGGCACATCAGGGGGCTAGTGGAGAAGAAGGGTGGAGTTTCAACGTTGCTGAACAGAAATATGGAGGGGTTTTTCGCCACGCTAAATTAAGCCAAAGTATTTTATATTGTATTTAGTCAGTGCTGCTGTTTTTTATAGCTATGTAGTTAGGAAAATCTTGTCTAAGTGAAGCAGGAAAAGGAAAGTGAGGAATGCGGCTAGAAGAGAGATAACGGACCGATTGATGTCTGAAATGTGTTGAAGTACAAGAGAGCAGAGAAATAAATGGAATTGCTTTATTCATGAAATGATGCATTTAATGAGAGTTATTTGTAATTACTAAACTTTTACCAGAAATCAGAACAGACAGCCCTGTGAGCCAAATTGGGCTAGGAGAGAATGACTTACCTAAAGGCAATGAATGGGCTACTGGGATAAAGGTAGCATTTATCTCACTGCCAGTTCTGCATCTTAACCCGTACATCACACTGGCTCTCAATGCCTTATATTATGGCGTTTGTTGAACAGCAATTCCAAAATGGCCAACCATTTCTTATGAAACTGTAAGCAAGTCAGTCTTGATCAGTACATATCTAGTTTTCCATCTCTTGCTAAGAGGTGCTTCACAAAGTGCGGGAGGGCAAGCAGGCCCCTCTTTAAAGCAATTGCATTTTGCATTTGACTTCCATACAGATCTGAAAAATGACATGGCTTTCGGCAGTCCTGGGGACCATGAACTTTACATCTTTCATGGCCAAATTGTATTGAATGGTATGTATGTGTTGGTTGGATTGTTGAGTCGTGGGTTTTAACTGGGGTTATTGTTTTAATTTATATTTGACTTCTTTTTGTTGTAAATTGTATTTTTATATTGTTGTAAGCCTCCCTGAGTCCTCCGGGATTGGGCAGCATAGAAGTTGAAAATAATAATAATAATAATAATAATAATGATGATGATGATGATGATGATGATGATGCAATGACTCTGGCATAAGCCAGTGAAAGTGGTCTCAGTGGTCCTTGGCACGCTGGGCGCAAAGGATCTCAGCGGACATTTGAAAACCATCAGAATTGACAAAATCTCCATCTATCAATTGCAAAAGGCCGCTTTACTGGGATCGGCATACATAATTCGCTGCTACATCACGCAGCCCTAGGTGCTTGGGAAGCACCCGCCTGGTGATGAAATATGAAATCCAGCATAGTGATCTCGTTTGCTGTGTTGTATTGATGATGATGATGATGATAATAATAATAATAATAATAATAATAATACAGAGAAGTTGGCCTGTCTTCTGTCACACGCTAATAATTGTATCTGAATCATCAACAGCCACAGTACAAATGCCAGCATGGAGTTAGAAGTTCTACTCCAGTTCTGAAGAGTTTCAAATATATTCCTTGTTCAAGATGTATACAAATCCTTGCCCTAAAAATACCTCTTGTGAAAGGTGAAAATGGCCATTAAGAATAACAACACTGTCCAGTTTCCATGAAAATGCCAAAAAATATAGCTTCTTTGTCAAAATAAATAAAAGTTTGATGCTAACTTATTAAAAGGTAGCATTCATATTACTTTCTTACTGTCATCTTTTTTGTTCTTTGATAACTTTGATCTGTAGCAATGAATGGCTACAACAGACAGCAGAGCAACAATTCTGGGGGGGGAATCAATGAACCCCCCATTACTTTCAAAGAGCCAATACAATTTACTGTTTGTACAATATTATCCGTTATTTTTTTTATTTACAACTGTAGCCTTAGTCTGGCCTCCGGGTGGCACTGTCTACAATGCAAAAAACCAAGCATGCTGCCCTTTCTAATAAATTTCAGTTGAGCAATAGATACTTTGAAGGAATGCTTCTTCAACAATGTTGTCCTCACTAGTCAACCAGTAAAGCAAGTTTTGAACCTCTATTAAGGAAATTAGAGAGAACGAGGCAGACTAAAAACACTCTCTATCTTATCTGAGTCAGACTGACCTAATTTAACTGACGGGCAGGGTTTAATCCATGGCTCAATAGCACATATGGCAGATTTGGAAGAATAGCAGGAGAGCTACTTCTAAGGAGTGGCTTTTGTCCATATTACTAAAGGATATAATGCTTTCAAGAATCCAACAAAGAGGATGAAGGATTCTGTGCTTGGATGGATCAAAACCAAATACAGTGGTACCTCGTGATACGAACCCCTCGTGATACGAACCCGGGATTCGGAAATTTTTTGCCTCTTACGAACTTTTTTCGGCTTACGAACCCACCGCAGATCGCAAAATGGTGCTCCGTTGGGGGGCGCCGCCTGGCTGTCACCTTTTAAAACAGCCGGGGGGCTTCTCGGCGTTCTCCCAAACCCGAACCTGAACTTTTCGGGTTCGGGAGGCCGCCGAGAAGTGCCGCAGCCCGGCTGTCACCTTCTGAAACTTTGCGATCGGCGGCGGCGTTTTCGGCCGATCAGGAGGCTGGAAAGGAGGTGGAGAATCCCAATAGGGAATTCCATGGGCGGAGCTTTGACGTCACGAAGACGTCAAAGCGATTAATGCGTGCAAAAAGAAAAAAAATTGCAAAATGGTGCTCCGCTGGGCGCCGCCGCCCGGCTGTCACCTTTTAAAACAGCCGGGAGCTTCTCGGCGGCATCTGGAACCCGAACCCAAGCCTGAACTTCCGGGTTCGGCGTTCAGGAGAACGCCGAGAAGCCCCCCCGGCTGTTTCAGAAGGTGACAACTGGGTGGTGGCACTTCTCGGCAGCCTCCCGAACTCAAAAAGTTCGGGTTTGGGAGAACGCCAAGAAGCCCCCCGGCTGTTTTAAAAGGTGACAGCTGGGCGACGGCACCCAGCAGAGCGCCATTTTGCAATTTTTTGTCTTTTTGCACGCATTAATCGCTTTTACATTGTTTACTATGGGAAACAATGTTTCGTCTTACGAACTTTTCGCCTTACGAACCTACTTCCGGAACCAATTAAGTTTGTAAGACGAGGTATTACTGTACAGTATTAATGGAATCTGGTACCTTGCTTCATTCGGCAAGAAATGCCAAGACCTTTTAGGACTATTCAAGCCAACATAAATACAGTGGTACATCTCTCTACAAATGCCTCTACTTACAAACTTTTCTAGATAAGAATTGGGTGTTCAATATTTTTTTGACTCTTCCCAAGAACCATTTTCCATTTACAAACTCGACCATCTGAAACTGTAACCGGAAAAGGCAGGGAGAAGCCTCCGTGGGTCCTCTCTAGGAATCTCCTGTGAGGAAACAGAGCCGGAAAAGGCGGGGAATAGCCTCTGTAGGGCCTCTTTAGGAATCTCCTGGAAAGAAACAGGGCGGGAAAAGGTGGGGAGAAGCCTCTGTGGGGCCCCTCTAGGAATCTCCTGCGAGGAAACAGGACCTCCACCCTCTCTGTGGTTTCCCCAATCGCACACATCATTTGCTTTTACATTGATTCCTATGGGAAAAATGGCTTCTTCTTACAAACTTTTATACTTAAGAAGCTGATCATGGAATGAATTAAGTTCGTCAGTAGAGGTACCACTGTATAACTCTTCTCCATAAATCCTATCTAAACACATGGAGGTCAGAAAAAGTACATAGAGCTGTACTAGCTGTTTGTTTGTTCAAATCAATATCTGAAGAAATTATCTATACTCACACTGAACAGAGAAACTGCACTAAACTGAAACAGGTCCATTCGAGCTCAGAGTCACCACAGTAGGCAGCATCTCTCTAGCTCAATGTTTCTCAATTATTTTATGTCCCCCCCCCCCCAAGGATGAAATAAGCATTTTGTGCCCCCCACAACTCTCTGCTGGGACGATTGTTTGCAATATTCAGCATGTTTTCACTGAAAAAACTCAAGCGGCTTATCAGCGTAATTGGGGTGTTATGTGTTTAAGTCAGTGTTTCCCAATCTTGGCAACTTGAGGATATTTGGACTTCAACTCCCAGAATTCCCCAGCCAGCGAATGGGAATTGAAGTCCAAATATCTTCAAGTTGCCAAGGTTGGGAAACACTGGTTTAAGTGACTACTTAATTTATTTGGCTTCATGCTGTCCGCTGCCAACATTTTTAAACACAGTAAACATACGGGTCTTTCCTTGTCTCCTACCATAATCACAGTGAAGCCAAGCAATACATGTGCTTCATCATATTTCCTCATTTTAGCTTTCGGGAGACTTAGGTTTGTCTCATTATCTCCATCTTTCTCCTCCTTTCTTTTCATCCCTATTAAATCTTTTTCCATGTTGCCTTTTAAGGGTTTGTTATCTGCTCTTCATATCTCCTCCTCTGTGCTGTGTGCTATTGTTCGGTGCAAAAATCCCCTACTCCCTGAGGCAAAAAAAGCATATTCCCCAGGGTCACTATTGCTCCACTATTTGAGAAACACTGCTCTAGGCTAATAGACAGCTTTCCCATCACTCCCTCAAAATGCTAGAAATTAAAGATATCTGGAAATAACCTGGCCAGGATCCCCTTCCAAGCCCTGACAAGTAGCAGTTAACCAAAATGATAAAAGGAATTTAAAAAGTAATACTAATATTAATCTTAATGGGAATTTGCATGTAACTACGAGGAGCATCATTTCCATTAATGACATTCTTTTTTTATATTTCTTGGGAATCAGTCTATGGTCCAAAAACAATATAAATATTAAATTTTCTATTTTATACATTCTTCATGCGTACCTTACAATTATTCTTAGGAAAGGAATGCCAGATTATTTCAATTTTTGACCTACCTTTCTACATAATGCTTTTTATCGTTTTATACTTCATTACACTTTTTATTTATTTGCTGCTTCTACTGGAATTTAGTTCTTAGTCTTCACTAATGAGCAGAGATTTCTGTTAATGTTTCACAACTGGAATCAAAGTTTTCATGTTATAAAAAAAACATATACTGTTCAATTTCTGAAAGGCACCAAAATATTTGTATGATATGAAAGTGATATATATGCCAACGGCCGATAAGGTCCCACAGAGTTGGCCTTCTCCGGGTCCCGTCTACTAAACAATGTCATCTGGTGGGCCCCAGGGGAAGAGCCTTCTCTGTGGTGGCCCCGGCCCTCTGGAATCAACTCCCCCCGGAGATTAGAACTTCTCCCACCCTCCTTGTCTTCCGTAAACTACTTAAGACCCACCTATACCGCCAGGCATGGGGGATTTGAGACACCTTTCCCTCAGGCTTATTATAATTTATATTTGGTATGTATGTGCTGTTTGGTTTTTAATTATGATAGGGCTTTTAGTTTTTTTAATATTAGATTTGTGCCAGTATAATACTGTTTTTATCGTTGTTGTGAGCCGCCCCGAGTCTTCGGAGAGGGGCGACATACAAATCTAATAAATTGTTGTTGTTGTTGTTGTTGTTGTTGTTATTATTATTATTATTATTATTATTATTATTATTATTATTATTATTATTATTATTATATACAGGTAGTCCTTGTTCAGCAATCATAACTGGAGCCTGTAACTCAATTGCTAATTGAACATGACTGTGCATGTCATTTTACTTCAACTTTGTTTTGCTTTACAGAGATGTATAGGTCACAAATGTGATGTTTTCTGTCCTTCATTTTTCATCACCGTATTAATTGCACACAGTCACTGTATGAGGCAGTTGTTAAACATTAACTCCCTGTAAGCTGACATCAGAATTCATCAGTAAGTCACATCTTTCCTTTCAGTGGAGAATTAAAAGCTGCTCAACATAATTTTATTTACAATTATCTTGTAGTTGAAAAAAAAAATTTGTGAAGTAGCTCTAAATTTCATCCCTTCAGTTTTTTGTTGTGAAGTAGCTCTAAATTTCATCCCTTCAGTTTTTTGTTGTGGCCAATGTCAAACTAATATTAACAAAAGCCCTTGAGCTGCCCCTCCCCATCTCTCCTTCCCCCATATTTGCCTTTTTGGCATCCTGCATAGCATTTTCACAGATGAAGAAGCTGGAGGACTCTGCTACCACTGCCAGCTGACCTTCCACATCATCTTTGCCTTCTTCCCTGCCTGATCCAACCTCAGCCTGGTCTGGGAGATGCAAAAACTCTGCAAAGTCCTGGCCAGTTTAGCCAAACTGCAACAGGGACACTGAAGAGTCGCAGTGCTTCCTTCCCCTGGCGAGACCCATCCCACAGAGCTGCTTTGCAGGCAGGTCCCAGAGCAGAGTCCATGGTCCACCCCAAGACCAGAGAGGGAATGGAACTGCAGCTGTGATTACGCCAAAAGTTTCTCCACATGTCCTGCAGCTGCCCAGTTACCACTTGACTCCATATTGCAGAGACCAGAGAGCTGCTTTAAAGCAGCAATGAGCCTTGGCAGAAAGACTTGCAGATTGCTGGTGGAGGTTCAATTACTGCAACACTCTCTACATGGGGCTACCTTTGAAAAGTGTTCGGAAACTTCAGATCGTGCAGAACGCGGCTGCGAGAGCCATTGTGGGGCTTCCCAGATTCACCCACATGTCTACAACACTCCATGGCCTGCATTGGCTGCCGATCAATTTCCGGTCACAATTCAAAGTGTTGGTTATGACCTTTAAAGCCCTACATGGCATTGGACCAGAGTACCTCCGGAACCGCCTGCTACCGCACGAATCCCAGCGACCGATAAGGTCCCACAGAGTTGGCCTTCTTCGGGTCCTGTCGACTAAACAATGTCGTCTGGTGGGCCCCAGGGGAAGAGCCTTCTCTGTGGTGGCCCCGGCCCTCTGGAATCAACTCCCCCCCGGAGATTAGAACTGCTCCCACCCTCCTTGTCTTTCATAAACTACTCAAGACTCACCTATACCGCCAGGCATGGGGGATTTGAGACATCTTTCCCCCAGGCTCCTTATAATTTATGTTTGGTATGTATGTGTTGTTTGGTTTTAATATGATAGGGTTTTAGTTATTTCTTTTAATATTAGATTTGTGCCACTATAGTATTATGAGCTGCCTTGAGTCTTCGGAGAGGGGTGGCATACAAATCTAATAAATTATTATTATTATTATTATTATTATTATTATTATTATTATTATTATTATTATTATTATCAAAACCAGGACAAGTAGAAGCTTCTGTGGGCGGCAGTTTGCAGCAGAACTTTTGCACCAGGGTGCCAAGTAGGTCCAGGGCGAGTTGACACAAACCTTTTCATGCATGGAAGGCAAGTTAGCATGATCCCTGGCTGGCCGCAAGGTGAGATTGCTAAAGTAGGGCCACCATATTTTCAGATTTGATTCAGGATTTCAATTGCTTTGGTTTTTCTGTACAAGAGCATGCTAGTTAAATACTTTTTTTTTTTTTTGCATTCTGAGATCTGACCTGCAGAACTAAAATTGAAAACTATTGTACTGCATATGTGGTTGCTAAATTATTCAATTGTAGTACTGAGTAGCTTTTTAAAATGATACATATTGTCTCATGCACAACTCTGTGTAACATGGATAGAGAGGTCCTTTAGTCTTATTTGTTTCAAAGGTTTTAAATCCATTCCTTGCTCTCATGCATTTTTAATAAGAATCCTAGAAATATGATACAATAAACCTTTTCCCTTCCTAACGCCCCCTCCCCCCAATTAGATCATTTTATTCTCCATTCTAGCTATGTATGATTGTTCCCTATTGGATATTTCGCTCATTCCTCTTCCCTGTGGAATAACTGCTTTTCTGTGCGCCTGACCTGTTAGTGAATTTATAAAGCCCAATATATAAAGAAGGGCCAAAACCTGCATCTCTCCATCTAAAGACTGCAGAAGAAAGCCTACTAAAGCCTACTTTAACACGCTAAAACATACTATTATTTTAGGATAGGCAAGTGATACTATCAATTATTTTACAAAGCACCTATTCTCAAATTTGGGGATGTTGTGATCTAGTATAGGTGGTTTGGAGTTGCAGAATCTTACAATTTAATGTCTAAATACCTATCATGAGAGAAGCTGTTTAAGAGTACTATTTAGATAAGCACAAACACACTGCAGCAACACTGAACATCAGAAAAGGGAAATAGATCATCCATGTAACATCTTCCGACAAAATGAACATCCACATTAGGATGAGTTAGAATATGTATATTGCTATAACTATAATGTTTTCTTTGCTTGAAAGGAAAGCAGGTCTTGGGAAAGCAGGAGATTTCCAACAGTCTTCCCTAATTCCTGAAGAACCTGCATGGCCCTCCATTGCAAATACCAAAGACACCCCAACAGAAGTTCAAAGTGCCACTGAATTAGACTGATCTCAGCTCTTCCAAGAATATTCCAGTAGTTTCTGATCTTCTCCATCCATCTTAACTGTTGGCTTCTTCTCCTACTTCCTATAACCTTGTCAAGCATAGCAGTGTTGTTTTTTTTAATCTATCTATCATATTAGGAGTTCCATGGCTACAAAGAAAGACTCAGTTTTGGTCTAAGACTTAATTAATTAATTAATTGATTGATTGATTGATTGATTGATTAATTAATTAATTAGATTTGTATGCCACTCCTCTCTGTAGACTCGGGGCGGCTCACAGCAATAATAAAGACAATGTACAAACCAATCTAATCATTTAAAAAACACTAAAAACCCCATTATTAAAAGCAAACATACACACAAACATACCATGTATAAACTGTATAGGCCCAGGGGAGATGTCTCAGTTCCCCCATGCTTGATGGCAGAGGTGGGTTTTAAGAAGTTTACGAAAGGCAAGGAGGGTGGGGAAAGTTCTAATCTCCGGGGGGAACGGCTTCCAGAGGGTCGGGGCCACCACAGAGAAGGCTCTTCCCCTGGGTCCTGCCAAATGACATTGTTTAGTCAATGGGACCCGAGAAGGCCAACTCTGTGGGACCTAATTGCTCGCTGGGATTCGTGCAGCAGAAGGCGGTCCTGGAGATATAAATGGTTGATTCTTCTTGCAGACCATGGTACAAGGGAATCATTAAGCTTGCTGACTGATATTGTGTGTGTCTTCTTATTCACCCAATAATTTTAGTTTCTATTTTTATTTCCATAAGGCTAACGGTGGTGTCATCTACATATTCAAATTCTGTAATGTCTCAGCCTATTTTGACTCCAGGTGGCGTCTCTTCTAATCCTACTTCTTCTTTTATCATCTTCAACCTAAACTAAGGTTATACAGAAAGTATAGAAGGGGCTGAAATGATTTGATGGGATAGCAGAAGTCAGCAAAAGAAAAACTGAAATAAAATATGAAGCCTATAGAGAAAATAAATCCAGGGAAACCGCTCCCCCCCCCCCAATCTCTCTATGGGAGAGAGGCAGCTTGAAATGCTGCTGATTGTTCCATTCTAAGCTCCTCCCTTCAGGTTTCATGGCCAGACAGGATCTGAATGAGTTCTTCCCTACCTAATCCCAGCAACCAGTTAGGTCCCACAGAGTGGGCCTTCTCCGGGTCCCGTCAACTAAACAATGTCGTTTGGCGGGACCCAGGGGAAGAGCCTTCTCTGTGGCGGCCCCGGCCCTTTGGAACCAACTCCCCCCTGAGATTAGAATTGCCCCCCCTCCTTGCCTTTCGTAAGCTTCTTAAAGCCCACCTCTGCCACCAGGCATGGGGGGACTGAGATATTATTTCCCCCTAGGCCTTACAATTTACGCATGGTATGTTTGTATGTAATATTTGGTTTTATAATAATGGGTTTTTTAGTTGTGTAGTATTGGATTGTTACATGCTGTTTTTTATCACTGTTGTTAGCCGCCCAGAGTCTGCGGAGAGGGGCGGCATACAAATCCAACGAATAAATAAATAAACTGACAGGTAGATAGATGTTCCTGCAAGGAGACAATAATTGAATAAGGTAGCTACTAAACAAGGACTACCTACAATAACAATACAGTTGTCAAAATACAGGAGTTGCATGGCATACCAATATTAGCATGAGCATATCAGCAACTACTTTCTCGCCCTTCTAGCTGCAACATACAAAGTTATCAGCATGACAGTTAAAATAATCAAACTGCTGGCAAGTAGTTCTTTTATGCTCTTAAGGGTAATAAAATGGTTGACTGGATTGCCTGCTATAATGCACAGCGTAGTAAGATAATTAAATTGTTTCGCTCTGGCCAGAATTAGAAAGCAATTTAGGAGAACTGTCAAGATTTGCGTAATAGGAAGTACTGCTGATATTCTCTTTTTTTCATTTAGTTACTTTCAGTATAACTGTTAATATAAATATATAACTTGGCAGTTTATTCTTATGGGGGAATCTAAACTAACAGAGATAATTCTGGAATGCCATTTCTAAATTTGCCATGTCTCTCTCGCGATTTTTGATTAGCATAGTCACCTACTCTGTCCTCTAGAGTTTTCATGTACGTTGTGAGAATTAACAGCAATAATTAATCTGCTGGTTTGTAGATATTGTGAATACCTGAGGGACATGTAAATGAGCATTTCAGAATATGAAATGAGAAAATGGATACTTCAAAAACGACATAATTGCAGAACAGTGAGAACATCTGAGTAATTTAAAGTCCGCTATAAACTCATAGATTTATTAACACCTTTCTGTTCAGGAAAGTGGCTGGGGGGGAGGGAGAACACATCTCGCTTACCGTCTGAGGGCATTTGCCAATTCTGTAGTCACCTCACTGTCATTGTAAGATTTGAACTCAGTTAGTGTTAATGATGCTGATGTGCCATCTGTGCACTCCTGCAAATTAAACCAAGACTAGGTAGGGTTACCTTGCATAAATCCAAGCACATTTTAAAGTTTATACTATAACCATAAAATATATATCTTTATCATAAGGGTATCAGTCACTCGGCTCCATTTGAACCTCTATCAAGGACATAAGTCTTTCCAAATAAAAACAGCATAACACATAAGGAAAAAACATCTAATAAAACAATAAGAGATACAAACAGCTTTCAAAATACCTATCCACAAATGCCATTAAAAGACAACACAAATGGATTTAAATCCTCTTAAGAGTGTGCACAAAATCCTCTATATACTATAGGAAAGGAATATCACAGAATAAGGACTAGTAACAAAAAGCTCCTATTGTTATTACTCAGCTTTATGTATCTTGGAAGTAAATCAGTCACCAAACTTGCAATGTTGATCTGAAAAGTATACATAGCTGCATATGGATATAGGTAGTTCCCCATACTAAAAGAACAAAGATACAACTTTAAACTGATCCATAATGAATTATTAAATGAGTTCTGCCCCATTTTATGACCCTTCTTGTACGACAGTCGTTAATCAAATTACTGACGTTATTAAGTGAATCATACAATTGTAAAGCAAATTTGGCTTTCCCATTGATGTTGCTTGTTGGAAGCCAATTGGGAAGAAATGGTGATCCCAGGACAATGCAACTGTCATAAATACATGCCAGTTGCCAACTGCCCAAATTTTGATCATGTGACCATGGAGTCGCTGCAATGGTTGTAAGCAGGGGTGGGCTGCTAGCCGGAATCGCCTAATTGGTCTTGCCTCCACGGCTCTGGAGGTACCATGAGTTCGAGCGGAATTATTCTTCTGCGCCTGTGCATGTGCGGAAGCAAAAAGAACTCACTGGAACAGAGGCATACCTTTGTCGTCATGCATGATTTTGCTACCTGCATAGGTGCAGAAGCAAAATTCCGCTCGAACTCATGGTACCTCCAGAGCCATGGAGGCGAGCCCAATTAAGCGTTCCGGCTAGTAGCCCAACCCTGGTTTAAGTGTGACAAACAATCATCAATTCCTTTTTTCAATGCTGCTGTAGCTTCGATTAGTCACTAAACAAATAATTTAAACTCAAGTACTACCCACATGGCAGTAACTCACCTTACTTAACTTGTCTTTGCTGCTGCTACTGGTTGAGCTGATAGATCTCATTCTCTGTTCTTTTTGCTCTTCCACTTCTGATTTTAGGTGCTCAATGTGGACCAAATATGCTTGTTCCTGAGCTTCTCGACTGCTCAGCTTCAACTCGAGAGCTTTCTTCTCTTTTTCTAGCAAGTACAGCTGTGCTTTCAGTTCTGCCATTTCTTCCTGTTGGGAGAAGACAGCAAAATATCATCATAGTAAGTAGATCAGATCAAAAGAATTATCTGCATAGCTACCGTGCAGTATTCTGTATCTGATAAGACGTGGTCTTCTTAATCTTAGGTACAAAAATATGTCTATTTGTGTTGTATAGTTCACTGCTGTTTTGGGTTGAATTGTTGTTTAAAAATAAATTGATTTTACATAAATATATTGCAGCTATATATTAAAGTTATTAAAGAAAAGACCTGGCCATGGCTTACAAGTGGAACACTCAAAAAGGAGACAGAAGGACTAATACTGGCGGCACAAGAACAGGCCATTAGAACAAATGCTATCAAATCCAGAATTGAAAATATCAAGATTGCCTTGCCTGATACATCATTACATAAAATACCTTCATTGCCATGAGCTCCTGCATAAGTACAGCGTTTTCTAGATCCAATCTTTGGTTGTCTCCACGAGGCTTGACATCATAACTGAGGGGGTCAATATGGATGCTCTCCAGCTCCAGCATGGTTAATTTAATAGCTGCTCTATCATTTTTTAGCTGTTGAATGTAGTCCTTCAATCTCTGTTCATCCTCCTTGGTGAACTCTGTATCACAGCTGCTTGCTGTTGAACTAGTAGTACTTAGGGAAAAAAGAGGGAGGGGGACACATTAAGGAAAGATGTGCCTAAATAGTCCTTGTGTGCATAAAAGAAATAAAAACATGTCTCAGTGTACTTTAGATATTGATGAATTGCTTTTTGAGTAAAACAGTGCTAAAAGCCAATGAACAACGTAATTGATAGATAAGACTTATCTTTGGAAAGATAAGTTAGATCAGTGGTCCCCAACGTTTTTTCCACCAGGGACCAGTTTCAGCAAGGCAATTTTTCTATGGCCCGGTGGGGGCGGAAAGGGGTGTGGTTGGGGGCGGGATTAAGCATGGGGGTGCTGGTCCTTCCCGCCCCTCTTTCCCGCCATCGCCCTGTGGCCGGCAGAACCTGCCTCCTAAACCCTCTTGCCCGGCGGCAGGTGAAGCGCTGGAGGGAGGGGGTCAGGCCGGCCCTCCTGCCTCCTCCCCCAGCCAAAAACGCAAAGGCGTGCCACGGCAGAAGCCAAAAGAGGCTTGAGCCTCCCGGTCCTTCCCGCCCCTCTGTCCCGTCCATCGCCCTGTGGCCGGCAGAACCTGCCTCCCGAGGCCTCTTTCCCAGCGGGAGATGAAGCACTGGAGGGAGGGGCGGTGGCAGGAGGACTGGCAGCTGCTGACTCCACGGACCGGTGCAACATGCCCCGCGGCCCGGTACTGGTCCGCGGCCCGGTGGTTGGGGACCCCTGAGTTAGATTACACAAAAGTGGGCTTGATGGAATATTTGCCAAAAGAGAAGCCAAGCAGTTTATCTCTTTATCATCTTTAACTACATGCTATAATTAGTATGGCCTGTACTTTGATAGGCTCTAAAGCCAGAAATATTTGGTTTCACATTTTATCATTGTAATTTATTATTTTATTTATATACAGTGGTATCTCATCTTACGAACGCCTCTTCTAACGAACTTTTCAAGATACGAACCCGGTGTTTAAGATTTTTTTGCCTCTTCTTCCGAACTATTTTCACCTTAGGAACCCAAGCAGCTGCTGCTGGGATGAAGGGGTTTCTTTTTTTCCCCTTTTTTGAAGAAAGAAAAGGGAGGGGCAGCTTGGAGGAGTAAAGATTTTGCATGCTTGCAAAGGCACTGAAACAGTGTCTTTTGAAGAAAGAAAAGGGAGGGGCGCCCCCCTTGCCTTTCTTCCTTCCCACTCACCCTTTAGCCAAGCCTTGCTTCTTCCACCCGCCCCCTTTAGCTGCTCCTCCCTGCCCTCTGTTCGCCTCCCTTCTAAAGTTTGGGATTTTCCTGAAGGATTTGCACGCATTATTTGCTTTTACATTGATTCCTATGGGAAACATTGTTTCATCTTACGAACATAAGCCCACTGTCAATTTTTATGTAATATTATTATCTCAAATTAGAACACACAGGCAATCCAAAGCTGATTGTACATGTTATGTTTTCAAATAAATGTTTACACGGTGCAAAATTTCTAGATAACTAAGCTATTACTCAGTTATTTGCAATTCTAGTTATCCAAGGAAAAAGATTTGTCGAGATTAATTGTGATTCTTCTATTCATTCCTTAGCATTTTCTACAACCTTGTGCAGAAACTATGTTGTCTCCCGAGAACCTGTAATCAGCTGATGTGTAAGGGTTAAGTCATCCATTAGCTAGGCCTGTCTGGAATTCTGGATGATCTCAGTTATCAGCAAGGGAATAAATCATTTTCTGCACTGGATTGCAATATTTTTCCATCCATTTTAGACAAAGAGAAGGAAGACAGACATACAACATTAATACTTTCTGTAGCCATACTTAACATGGTTTTACAATTAAACCTTTTTTTATTCTATTAAATGTAAAACTGTCTTTATATTTTAAAGGCGTTATGAAATAAACAGCTGGCCAGTCTTCTAAAGATTTCCAAGCATGCTTTTCCTAGACATTACAGAAAATATTGGCAAAGTACACAGATCTCTATTCTTTTCATGTAGTATTATGTCCTCCAAATTTCACCAGTGAGCCTCTTAACTTTTCTAGGTGGTAAGAAGAATGCTTTGAAGCAGCAGTTAACAAGTCACTTTATTTATTTATTTTAAATCCCCTTTGCCTATGTTAAGAAAGGTGTAAATTGTTCTGTTTGGGCCTACTGGGATTGGAACAAAGGGAGGGAGAATCCATAGGCAGATGCATATCTATGGAGATTCTCAGCCATCCAAATCATGGTTGTCCCAAAGGTGTGTTTTCAAAAGGCAACTGGATTTTCATTGTTTTTCCCTGAAGACAGTTTTACTCCTCATCCAAGAAGCTTTTTCAAGGTTTAGTGTATTTTCAGTGCTTTTTGAAAAGCACCTTTGGGTATAAATAATGCACTTGTATGCAAAATTTTAGGCTCCTATATATTTCAATCAATCTCGAGGTGAATACAAGCTGATATAACTACAGTACAAAGTTAACATCAACTTTCTGTAAGTTCACTGTTTATGTACTATTGTCTACAGCAGTGATTTTCAACATTTTTTACATATACAAAATCATGGGGCACATTGAGCAAGGGGGAGGGGGGGCTAAAAAAGTTTGGACAAAAACATTCTCTCTCTCTCTTCCTCCCTTTCGCTCTATTTCTCTCCCTCTTTCTCTCCCTTCCTTCCTCTGTCTCTCTCCATCCCTCTTTCTTTCTCTCTTCCTTCCTTCCTCTCTTTTTTTCTCTCTTTCTATCTCTCCCTCCTTCCCTGCCTCTCTTTCTCTCTCTTTCTCTTTCTCTCTTGCTTTCTTTCTCTCTCTTGCTGAGCTTCGCGGCACACCTGACCATGTCTCGCGGCACACTAGTGTGCCACGGCACACTGGTTGAAAAACACTGGTCTACAGAATCAAGCTAAGAAATCTATGATTATGGTATGCAGAAATTCAGACCTTTCTGTCAATACTTTTTAACATCTTTAACTAGAAATAATGTCAACTAAATACAAAGGTATGTGTATTAAATTCTCAGTAGAGTGTTTGAACCCTATTGAATAATAACTGGCTCAGGAAGTAATTGAAATGTACCAATTGATCAGGAGTATCTATAGTTTTGCTTATCACGCTTTGCTTTTGGTCTTTGGGAGGAGACAGTCCTGTAAATGGTCTGGTCTTAAGCCATGTAAGGCTTGTAAGCCACTCAGAATCACTTATATGGATGGGACATTAATTTGATCAATCAAACCTATTTATGTCCTAGACCAGTGATGGCGAACTATGGCACAGGTGACACAGGTGGCATATGGAGCCATATCTGCTGGCACACAAGCAGTTGCCCTAACTCTGCTCTAATGTGCAATTGCCATAACTCCGCTCTAATATGCAATTGTGTGCTGGCCAGATGATTGTTATATCTATGTTTAAATGCACACGTTTAACATCCCATAGTTGAATTTTAATCCCAGGAGCAGACCTGGTGATGGGAAGAAGTTGATTCAATCATTATCTGTTGAGATATTAATTTCAGAATAGGGGTCTTCCTATTTCTTGCATTTTTAAAATCCATATAGTATATACAGTATAGAAAATACTATAATATTACTAAATATATTTCATAGTAGAAGAATGTGACTGTCCTCTTATGGGGTTAAGTACATCAGGGTGCTTCTATGTTCATTTCTTTCCAGAACAGACTACAGATCAGAGCTTATAATGTGATTAAAAAAAAAAAAGACAGGCCATATAACTTCAGTGATTTTGGATTGTGCAACTTTAAGTATTTCCTATTAATGATTCTTAATCTCCTATATTGTTGCTGCTCTAGTCACTGCAATTCAACTGGCTTCCCTTCAAGTGGTAAAGTTTACAGATTTTATCTACAGAACACCTATAGACTGCTCTAATTCAAGCCAGTTAGGTTAATTCAATAAATGTAGCTTGAAATTGCCCAAGATTAGCATACACTGCACGTATTTTCCATCTCTTAAATAGTGAGAAATATAGCAAACTTCTAAATATATCACCATGCTTCTAATCTAATACTGTATATCATAGTGCATATATCAGAGCTAAAGAATGTCTGTTCAGGCTTTAAAAATCAATACAAGGTTGCATTTGTATCCTAACCATCAGCAAAGGATAGATTCAGATTTTCATTCTACTCTGAACTCCATAGATTCTTGAGTCAGAAGAAAATATATTCACAGATGTTTTCAACATGTTTTACGAATATAAATTCTAAATAGGGCTTTAATTGACTCAAATCCACATTTTAAATTTGGATTAGTCTATTAATAAATTATACTTTATGCTTATTTCCATACTTGCTAAAGCAGCCTCGTGCTTTTATAGGAGAGATGTAATGGAGACAACTCCAAATTTAAAAATGAGTTTAATAAGACATAAGAGGCTGAATGGCTCCATATTTATAAAACAAATGTAAAAAAAACCCCCCCACTGGCTACAGTTGTAAAAACACAGTGACGTAAAACAATATTTTGGTCATATGACTCTTTCCATATTCTAGAGCATACTGTAAATATGCTTTGGGATATGAATATATTATATTCCTTAAATTAATAAGCTTTGCTAGATATCTAGTCTAATGTTGACCATAAGAGTGACTAGTAAATATGAAGTTTGGAAGTGATATCATTCTGTCCTTAGACTTCATGAAAGAGCATATTGCTGTGGATAAGTATGGTCAGGAAAAATCATTACAATTTTTGTGAATGGTCATGTACTTATGCGGGTATATTTTCGGATATCTAACTATTTGAGTACACCAATATACAGCGGTAATGCTGTATAAGAATGAGCTTTCTGGAGTCCTTTTTCTGATGGCTCTTTTAAGGCTTTTCTACATTTATACCTAAATGCCATCTCATGTATGAATGGTACTTATAAAATATGTAAACATTCACTTTATAGCTATTTATTCCCCCTTTTCAGCAGTTGTTCAAGGTATTTAAATCTCTTCACTTTATTCACACAGTAAATGTGTAAGATTGGTTCAACTGAGAAAGAATAACTTGTCCCCCACAAGATGCTGAAGTTGAGAATCAACTTGAATTACAGTGAGAGCATGCGCACCAAGACAAATTCCTTGTGTGTCCAATCACACTTGGCCAATAAAAAATTATGTTCTGTTCTGTTCTATTCCATTCTATTTTACATGAGTGGCACAAAAGGTATTAGAAGGCCACTCTTCTAATAAATTAAATATATCTCAGGCCTGAAGATTGCAGGGCCTAGCATGCAGAAGACTCACTTCCTCTTTATGAAATGAGATACTGTAAATCAATTCTTTTTTAGCAGAAGGATTAGGTTGTAATTACTATTCTAATATTATATATCTAGCAATATCCAAGGGATGGTTGTAATAATCTCTAGGAAGAAATATTTCAAGCAGATTTAATAGAATATTAACGAGAGATAATATGGATTATAATCCATATTTATCTGACCAAGTAACCTCTGGTCCCTGAAAGTTCATGCTACAAAAAGACTTTAATGTCCTGATACTATTGTGTTTACATATCAAATAACCCTTTCCCTCTAATGTATTATTTTTCCTCCAAGTTCAATTGTGCATCTTAGAAACATGCTTTAAAATGATTATTACTTCTTCATCCACCAGAGATGTATTTCTCTTTTCACAAAGGAATAGGCAGTCTGACTGGGAGGCTGCAAATTGAAATTCTAGCTATTAATTTTATTTACTGCCTAGTAAGAGCAGCCCGTGTGCTGCTTTTTCCCTTTTTATTGCAAATGCTCCCTTTTATCGCCTTTAACCTCCTTGTCCCTAGTGGTTGCCTGGGCATTTGTTCCCAGTAATGTGCTAGGCAATCTGACATTCAGCAACTCATTTTTGATGCCAAAGTTAAGCCCAGGTCAACACTTCAATTACAAACCCCGTTTTAAGGGGTCTCAAACAGCAGAAGAAATTATTCATATTGACATGAAAAGTCTTTTCCAAGGAGAAAGGCTTCCCCCATTTCCTTCACAGAGTTTGCAAAATAATTATGCCGAACATTTGGAGTATCACTGGACACTGTTTGTCACAAAGAATCTATGAGCTTCAATCTTTTACACTAGCAAATCTTTTTTTTCTCGGGTGCCAAAATTGCATGCTCACGCTTGCTATTGTGCACATGCGAGTGCTCACACCCATAATTAAATGCCCCCCCGCTGCTACGCCGCCATGTATGCATGCATGATCCACCCCGCTTCCCAACTTTGAGTGGGCTCAGTAGGCCCGTTTTTCATCCTCCCAGGCTCCAAATACCTTCTTGGAGCCTGGGGAGGGCGAAAGGAACTTCCCCTGCCACCCGGAGGCCCTCCAGAGGCTGGAAATGGCCCGTTTCCAATATTTTGTCGCCCCGGCAGCCCATTTTTCACTCTCCTCGGGTTCCAGAGGCTTCCGTTGCGTGCCAGCAGATATGGCTCCTGTGCCACCTGTGGCAGGCATGCCATAGGTTTGCCATCACTGTTTTATACAGTTCTATGGCTGCACAGTTCAACTCCTATAATTGTACTGTGTTTTAGCAGGAGATCATCAAAAGGGACCTATGAAAGTTGCCAAACATTTCTAAGGAAGGTGCAGAGATGTAATAGCTAAATAAAATGATGATTATATCCTCCTGACATATCCAAGCTCATTAATCCACACTGTAATAAAATGTTCTCTAGGTGCAGAGGATTAGCAAATACGTTATATTTGTATATTCAATTCCAAATGTCAAACTGACTCCACACAGTGCATTCATTTTTTTTAACATCAAATGGAATTATATTGAATGGCTTTTTTAATGTAGTTAATAAGGATCTTGGAGAAATCAAATTCTTACTCATTGAAGTTCTGCAACGACTTTATATAATACAATTAAACTAGCAATACATACTTTAAGTTTCAGTGGGAAAAAAAAAAGAAATAGCAGAGAAATTATAACAATAAATTATACTGTACGAAATATATTAGATTTCAAATAAAATAAATCTCCACAAATATTTAAAACAGCCTACTAAAAATTGGAACAGAATCCAGTAACAGATTAATATCGCCCTGTAATAATTTATTAGGGACACCAATATCATTGGACAGGTTGTAAGAAGATAGCTAGCTAATGCAAAAAAACCTCCCAAAACAATCTCTAATTCATTCATAAAACCAAATGACTGGAGATCAACCATGCAAATGTGCCATAATTACCTGGTATGACTGTTGGAAGAAAGACTCTCCCAGGGCTGTACACTACAGCCAGTAACTGCATAGGCTCCCCCACAGCTTCCGTCCAATTTCATCAACAGGGCTTTGGCTGCATTCTCAGCTGTCTTCCTACAGTCATGGGCTCTTTTAAGCATCTGGGTGATGCTTTCATCCCCTGTTTGATCCCCTGTTCACAAGCAAATGATCAGAACAACATAATACTGGAGCAGTTCAGAAGCATTAATGTGAGTTGATGTTCTTTTGAAGCAAACGTCTGTGTTCCAATGAGGATATTAGCATGTAATGGACTTCAAAAATAATTGGGCTGAGAAAGAGGTGAAATTGGCAGGGGTACAAGGATGAACTCTCTACACACAGCTTACACAGAGTAAGTCTTTCATCCTCTGTTCTTTCTCCCCATGTGACATCTTTATAGGAATACAGTGTTCCCTTGATTTTCGCGGGTTTGAACTTCGCGAAAAGTCTATACCACGGTTTTTCAAAAATATTAATTAAAAAATACTTTGCGGTTCCCCCCCCTATAACAAGGTTTTTCCCGCCCGATGACGTCATATGTCATCACCAAACTTTCATCCGCCTTTAATAAATATTTTTTAAAATAAACTTTAATAAATAAACATGGTGAGTAATAATCTAAATGGTTGCTAAGGGAATGGGAAATTGCAGTTTAGGGGTTTAAAGTGTTAAGGGAAGGCTTGTGATACTGTTCATAGCCAAAAATAGTACAGTGATCTCTCAATTATCGCGAGGGTTACGTTCCAAGACCTCTCGCGATAATCGATTTTTCGCGATATAGTGGAAACACCATCTGCGCATGCGTGCCCTTTTTTCCCCATGGCCGCGCATGCGCAGATGGTGGAGCCGGTGGCTGGGGAGGTGGATTCGCCGCCCCCACCAGCCCTTCCTGCTCTGGGTCAGAGCCGCGGAAACCTTTGGCTCGCCGAGGCTGCGTCTGACCCCCTTGAAGCAAGGCTCCAAGCTCGCCTGCCGCCGCTACGCCTCCGCCGCCTCAGCCACGCCTCCGCCGCCTCAGCCACCCCCTCTGCTCTGCAGGGACCTCGCATGCCACGATCTCCCTCTCTCGCCCTCCCCGCGCTTCTCCTCGGCGGCGGCCAAGCAGCAGGTTTACAGTAATGGGAGACCAAAGGCGAAAAAAGAAAAGAAAAAAAAATCCCCAAAAGAGAGGGACAAGAGGCAGGCACAAAGCGAGGGCACAAGGGGAGCTGCCCGGCAGAGGTTGCTTTTTTTCTTCTCGTGGGCAAGTGGAGGGGGGGAGAGAGAAGGAAAGAGAGAGAGAGAACCGCGGATGTATTTTTAATTTATTATTTTTTTAAAAATCGCGGTATAGCGTTTCGCGAAGATTGAGATCGCGAAAATCAAGAGATCACTGTATATTTACTTCCGCATCTCTACTTTGCGGAAATTCGACTTTCGCGGGCGGTCTTGGAACACATCCCCCCGCGAAAACTGAGGGAACACTGTAATAAGATCTGAAGAGCAACTAAAGCCGTATCATGAATTGAATGGGATTCTATAGGAACCAAATAACAGCCATAAAGGCTCCCTACCTCTATCCAAAACCTAATTTTTTTTGTACTACCCGAAATAGAATATTCATACAAATTGTTTCATAGGTTCCACTCATTATTACTTCGTATTCTGCTATTGAGAACTGTTGTGGTTAATCATTTTACTGTTTTTATTCTATGTATTTAAAAGTTTGTACTATGTTCTAAAAGGACGTCACTGCACAATTTAAAATAAAATAATATCTATGGATTTAATTGGAGAAATAGTGACAGATACTTTTTTATTTTAAAAGCCTGTTATTTCATGTGAAATGTACATTTTATGTAACCTGTGCATTAAATAGTACAAAGATGAATATAAAAAACCTGAAGCTGAATGTTTGGCTATTTCAACAAGACAACAATCTGAAGCATACTTCCAAATCCACTCAGAAGGGCTTATAAGAAAGAAAGATGAAAGGTTTGGAAATAGCTTTTGCAGGCCCAATACTGACAATAAATTCCAATGAGTGCTTTTGGTAGTGGAGAGAGCCCTTATCCCCTGCTTTATCATCCCATATGGCTCTATATTAGGGCATCTCCAATCTTGGCAATTTTAAAACTTGTGCACTGCAACTGATTAATTATTCTGTCAGGATATTTCTCCTTAGTTGTTGATTGGTTTTCTACTTGATTAGAAAGTTACTATTGTTCAGTCCTTTTTAATTTTTTTAAATATATTTTTATTGATTTTGTAGATATGGTTACATAAAACAAACATAAAATAGTGCACAGTGCGTGTGCCCATCACCCGACTGACAATAACCATCACCACCACCACCAATTGTGGGGGGTTCAAATATTTACTAGTTTATATATATATACAGTGATCCCTCGATTAGTGCGGGGGTTACGTTCCAAGACCTCCCGCACTAATCGATTTTCCGCGGTATAGTGGTGCGGAAGTAAAAACGCCATCTGCGCATGCGCGCCCTTTTTCCATGACCGCGCATGCGCAGATGGTGGAGCCGGGGAGCAACGAAAGTGCGGAAGCCGACAAAGATTGCTTTGAATGTCGGCTGCCCCCACCCCCCCAACCCCCGCCCGCCGTTCACCCGCCCGCCCGCCGTTCACCCGCCCGGCCGCTCGCTCGCCCGTTCACCCGCCCGGCCGCTCGCTGGCTCGCCGCTCGAGAGCAAGAGGGGGAGAGATAGAGAAAGAGAGAGAAGGAAAGAAAGAGATGAGAGAGGGAGGGAGGAAGAGAGTGTGAGAGGAAGAAGCAAGATATAGAAAGAGAGAGAGAAAGAAAGATGAGAAAGGAAGGAAGAGAGTGAGAGAGAGGAAGAAAGAGAGAGAGAAGAGTGGAAGGAAGAGAGAGAGAAATGATAGAAAAAAGGGGAGAAAAAAAGAGAAATGAGAAAATGATTGAAGCAGAGAATGACAGGAAAGAAAGAGAAAGAGACAGAGAAGTGACTCTTGGTGATGACGTATGACGTCATCGGGTGGGAAAAACCGTGGTATAGCAAAAAAAAGGGGAGTATTTTTTAATTAATATTTTTTGAAAAACCGTGGTATAGCGTTTCGCACTAATCGAGACCGCACTAATCGAGGGATCACTGTATTTCCTTGGCTCTACTTTGCATTTGTTATTATTGAAAGAGTGATTGGAGTTTATTTTTCACATTTGCGTCACAGGTTCTACTCAGCACATAATCTTTCACCTTATTCCATCGTGCCATCAGCTTCTCCAGTTTATTTTCATCAAAGTTGTTTAATCTTATTTCCATGATTTCAAAATGAATGTGATCCATCATGTACCAGTACCAGTTCTGTAGTGTCCATTTTATAGACTCTTTCGAACCCAATACCACTACCGCTTGAGCGCTTTCCAGTGCTGCAGTTTTTATTTCTTTAAAATCTCTTAGTTCTCTTTGTTTAATTAATATCGCTATTTCTTTTGTAATTATCCAATTAATATTTAACACTTTATTTATTTCGTTCTGCACTTTTGTTCAGTTCTGATTTTCTACGAGTAAGGAATAATATTTTCTATTTGAACATGTTATAGTTTGTATAGTTTTTATTACATAAATCAGAAAGGCTATAATTTTTATTTCTTTTTAGTAGCTTTCATCAAAACTATTTTGCATTTTATAAGAAATAAGAATACAATTAATTTTGGTTTCTTAAAGCTATTGTTCTAAATAGATTTTAAAATAAATATGTTATTTTCTAAGGGAAGTTGTTTTCAATTTAGAAGAAAAGATTCATACTGGAACTCTCCACAGTGACTGTGAATAATTAACTTCAATATGCTAAAACAAAGGACAGAAATCTGTCTTGTAACACTGAAACCAGATTATTATTTGATCTTTAAAAACTTCCATACAACATGTTGTTGACTGTGGAGATGCCAATACAATGGCAACATGCTGTTTCCATACTCTGAAATACTCCAGTAGATTTCTAATTTTGAGAAACAAATTGGATGAAAAATAGCATTTTAACATTACTAGTCACATAGTAGATAAAATATTTAACCTCCTCAGTCAATTGTTGATGTGGTTGTTTATGGATTTCCATCTTATAACTCTATATCAAGATGAGTTATTTGTCTGAAGTGGTGTAGGGTTTCCTGCCTGGGCAGAGGGTTGGGCTAGAAGACCTCCAAAGTCCCTTCCAATTCTGTTATATTAAAGAAGTGTTAATTCTATTGTTCAAAGCACTTTTTCTTGCATTCTGTATTTAGCTTCAAATTGAATCATTTGTTATGACTGTACTTGGTTGTTGTAACAAGCACACAGGTAGTCATGCGATAATTCATTATTGTAATGTTCCCTTTAGGGGGGATGCATAGCAAAGAAAGTACAAATTGGGTTATTAGAGGGAAAATGATTCAACGAATACTTACCAACAGAACCAACACCTGCAGCTCTGAATTGTCCAAGAATGAGAGACTGTTCACTTTCAGCTAATGCTAGCAAAAGCTCATAGGCTTCAATGCACTGTTCACTGAGGAGAGAAAGAGACTAAATCAGTGCATGTATATTTGGTGGGGGAAATTAATCTACTTAAACCTCCACTCTGTTGAGTGAAAAAACTAGCAAGTATGATCACTGATGGTCTCTATGTTCCTAAATAACAGCTTGAATAGTGCCCTTCCAAGTCTATCATATGAAGTCTATTGACTTGAAATGGAAAATGATCTATTTCTGGTTATCTCTATAAATTCACTAGAAAATATTAACAGTAATACCAACAGGTATGAAATTAAGTAATATAAAGATAAAACACAATACTTTGGCCTGGTCCTTAAAACTTTTTATAATACAACTAATCCTCGACTTACAACATTTATTATTCAAAGTAACAACAGCACTGAAAAAAGGGACTTATCATTGTTTTTTATAATTATGACCACTGCAGCATCCGCATAATCACATGATCAAAATTCAGATGCTTGGCAAACTGGTATGTATTCATGATGGTTGCACTGTTCCAGGACTGTGTGGTTACCATTTGTAACATTTCCAGCCAGCTTCTGACAATTAAGTCAATGGGGGAAGCCAGATTTGTTTAACAACCACATGATTCATTTAACAACTGCAGTGATTAGCTTAACAACTGTAGGAAAAAGCTCACAAAATGGGACAAAACTCACTTAACTGTCTTAGCAATAGAAATTTTGAGTTCAATTGTGATCGTAAGTCAAGTACTACCTGTAACTCAAACAATGTAAAAACATGTATTAGTTCGTTTATTTCTTTCTCTTATATTCTCTATTGTTATACCTGTATTGTAAGGCCAGCCTGAGGGCTGTGGCATTGGATTCATATTTTCCAACCAACATGCTCATCCTTTCAGCATTGTTCTTACACTCCTCCAGAGTTATTGTCAATAAATCATTCTGAGATTTTAAGTGCTCGATGCGACTGTGGAAAAGAAAATCGTCTTAGTTTTCATGGAGAGGTTGCTGCCATCCTATCTGTGTTAGGAGTTCTACAGCTTATACAGACAAGCTTTAAGTTGAGGAAAACTAATATAAACGGTCTATGCTTTCCTTGGAACCTATCAAGGGCCTTAACTGGATAAAGCGTCAGCCCCTAGAGCTAAAATGGAGACAACGACCCAATTAAGATCGCAGCAGCCTTCGCTTTTCACAGCGGGTGCTGCTTCAATACCCTAACTGGCTGGAGCTGTATGCTCTTATGAATTTGTATGAGGCTGTGGGGTGTAATCCTCTCCCATGGTGGCCTGATTTGGCAATTCCTTTTTATCACTTCCCTCACTCTGATCTACCCAAATCACTCTTAAAGATTTCATACCACATTTCTCTGGAGACGACATCAGCTACTGTTATGACTTACAGAGCAATATGGAAATCTTAACAAATCCCTTTATGACATAATACTGATGACTACATTATCTTATTGAAAGAAAGACAATGATTAGGACTGTCCTCTTTTCATTATCATAAATTTCCATATTGCTATCCAGCTGATATAAGCTTAATTCCCAAAAATCAAAATAAAGAAGTTAATAAATCAATTAACTGAAAGAAATTACGTTTGTTCTCTCCCTCATTCTATTTATTTATTTGTTTGTTTGTTTATTTATTTATTGGATTTGTATGCCGCCCCTCTCCGGAGACTCGGGGAGGCTAACAGCAACAATAAAACAGTGTACAATAGTAATCTAATACTAAAAACGATTAAAAACCCATTAATATAAAAACCAAACATACGTACGTACATACATACCATGCATAGAATTGTAAAGGCCTAGGGGGAAAGGGGATCTCAATTCCCCCATGCCTGATGGCAGAGGTGGGTTTTAAGTAGCTTACGAAAGGTAAGGAGGGTGGGGGCAATTCTAATCTCTGGGGGGAGTTGGTTCCAGAGGGCCGGGGCCGCCACAGAGAAGGCTCTTCCCCTGGGTCCCGCCAAGCGACATTGTTTAGTTGATGGGACCCGGAGAAGAACCACTCTGTGGGACCTAACTGGTCGCTGGGATTCGTGCAGCAGAAGGCGGTCCCTGAGATAATCTGGTCCGGTGCCATGAAGGGCTTTATAGGTCATAACCAACACTTTGAATTGTGACTGGAAACTGATCGGCAACCAATGCAGACTGCGGAGTGTTGGTATAACATGGGCATATTTGGGAAAGCCCATGATTGCTCTCGCAGCTGCATTATGCACGATCTGAATAAATAAATATATATAAAGATTTTTTGATAAATATAAAATCTACTTAATATTTGTACACTGATAATGAGTTTGCATATATAGTTGTCCTTCAATTTTATTTCACAATATATTTTCCTATGCAGATAACTTCATGGTTCAATGATTTAATCACTGTACTAAACAAATAATTCCCTCAACACTGTCAGACTTTCTACTAAATCTGCACTTCTATTCTACTAGTTTTTCTCATCATTCCTATCACCCTTTTCCTCCCATGTTGACTGTATGACTGTAAATTGTTGCGTATATCCTAAGATTTTTATTAATATTGCTTCTTCATTGCTTATTTGACCCCTATGACAATCATTAAGTGTTGTACCACATGATTCTTGACAAATGTATATTTTATTTTATGTACGTTGAGAGCATATGCACCGACAAATTCCTTGTGTGTCCAATCACACTTGGCCAATAAAAATTCTATTCTATTCTATTCTATTCTAAAAAAAAGGCTTTGTATATAAAAATGACATCTTACCTGTTCAGCCGTTCTGTTTCTACTTCAAATTCTCTAATTTTGCTTTCAGAAATAGCAGATCCATGTGAGTAGAGCGTTTGGAAAATCTCTTGAATATTGGAACAGTCTTGAAGAGAATGTGCCAAGTGTTCTGCCACACTACTGGATACCTGTACACAGGTTTTGAGAAAACTATCATGAGTATTATTTGGATATTGTTTTATACCTTGTTGTATAGATCAGTGTTTGCCAACCTTGACAACTTGTAGATATTTGGACTTCAACTCCCAGAATTCCCCAGCCAGCATTCGCTGGCTGGGGGATTCTGGGAGTTGAAGTCCAAATATCTTCAAGTTGCCAAGGTTGGCAAACACTGGTATAGATAACAGGAATAGTCATTAAAATAATTTTATCTTCTGGAGATTGAGCCACTACTCAACTCAGATTAAAATATGTTGGAATAACAAAGGAATGGTGTGTGTGTGTGTGTGTGGGGGGGGAATAGAAGCACAGAAGAGTTTTCCTAGAATTTTTTTTCATATTTGCCTTGAAACTAAAAGCAATGAACAAAACAAGTAAACAAAATTCCCGTGTAGATGTCCACATTATGGCTGGATCAGCCAGCAACTTCTAGACTGAATGGCCAAGTAGAAAAAATATAAAGTGCCTGAAAAAACAAACCTCAGAAGAAATAGCTGTTTTTCATGCTTCTCTAGTTATGTAATTAAGTCCATTTCTAATAATTTTATCACCTCCTAAGAAATGATTAGGCCATTCATTACATGAAACTTGTATACTAATTTTGTCAACTCTATTGAACTGAGTCTGGGAAAACTGAACATTTTATTTATTTATTTATTTATTTATTTATTTATTTATTTATTTACTTACTTACTTACTTACTTACTTACTTACTTACTTACTTACTTACTTATTATATTTCTATGCCGCCCTTCTCGAGGCGACTCAGGGTGGCGTACAACATTAAATATAACAATATATAAGAAATCTAATAACTATAGAAATATTAAAATTTGCTAAAACATTTTAAAAGACCCATGTACACTCACACACGTTCATCCAATCCAATCATATCTCATATCAGCCGGAGACAGTCTCATCACTCATGGCCCTCATGCCCGCCGGCAAATGTAGGTTTTTAAAGCTTTAGGAAAGACCAGGGGGGAGGGGCGGTACGTATCTTCAGACGGAGTTCGTTCCAGAGGGGCTGCCACAGAGAAGGCTCTTCCCCTAGGCCCCGCCAGTTGACATTGTCTGGCCGAAGGGACCTGGAGAAGGCTGACTCTGTGGGACATCACTGGCCGCTGGGATACATGAGGCAGAAGACGGTCCCAAGGATAATCTGGTCCTAAGCCATGTAGGACTTTGTAGGTCATAACCAGCACTTTGAATTGGGTACGGAGACCAATTGGCAACCAGTGCAGCTCAAGGAGTGATGTTGAAATGTGGGCAGAACTTGGCAGTCCCACTATAGCTCGTGCAGCTGCATTTTGCACAATTTGTAGTCTCCGAACAGTGACTCCTTGTCCAGATAGGGCCGCAACTGGCACACAAGGGGTACCTGTGCGAACGCCCCCCTCGCATAGCCGAGAGATGGTCTTCTAAGCTCAGCTATGGATCGAGAAGGACGTCCAAGTTGTGGACCCTCTCTGAGGGGGGAAAAGACGCCCCCCCCCCAGGATAATGAACGGACAGTTGGTATTGTTTCTGGAAGGCAAAACCCACAGCCACTCCGTCTTGTCGGGGTTGAGTCTTAAAAAAATATTTTCAAAATATTCTATCAGAGAAAGAAAAGGAAATGTTGATGGGAAGAGGAATGATAAAGATTCCATATTCAGTTCATATGAGTGATTTGTAGCCTGAATTGTCTCTATTATTGGTCATATAACTTTTAACAGAGCCACATAAAAAACATAAACCCTGAGTATGCATTTTAAAGGTGCTCCGTTTGAATGCTTGCCCTCTCTAAAAACAGCTGCAGGGAATTCAGCCCTCACTGTAGATGTTTACTGCAGAATCTAAATGCATGATTGTGTACATTTTATATCTTTATCCTGAAGGATAAAAGAAATTTAACTTTCAGAGAAGTACCAAGAACATAAACCTTTAAATTATAAAATGTAAAGCCCAGGGGAACTTGCTTGGTTTAGGATGAGTACTGCTTTTATTTTGTGACTTTCATACAATCCTGATCTCTCGGCTGTCAACTAAGTTGCTAAATATGCACTTTATGTAAATATTATACTTACTCCTATGCTGCTGATTTCTGATCCCAGGACAGGACGATCAGATGCTGAAGATTCTGACCTCGTCTTTGAAAGCTTCACTCTCTCCGCAATCTAGAAATAGTCAAGGCAGGATAGGAAACCAATCACAAAAATGAGTTTTTAATGTATCTTCTAAGATTCTCCTCATTTTATTCAGGTACTATTTTCAGAAACTCAATTTTAAAATACAGATATAAACTAGAATATTTTTTAATTTATTTATTTATTGTTAAAGTTGAAAGGGACCATGAAGGCCATCGAGTTCAACCCCCTGCCCAAGCAGGAACCCTATAGTACACCAGTCAAGTGGCAGTTCAATCTTCTCTTAAAAATGTCCAGAGTGTTGGAGTTCACAACGTCCGCTGGTAGGTTGTTCCATTGGTTGATCGCTCTGACCGTCAGGAAGTTCCTCCTTATCTCCATGTTGAATCTCTCCTTGGTCAGCTTCCAGCCATTGTTCCTCGTCCGGCCCTCTGGTGCCCTGGAGAATAAAGTGATCCCCTCCTCTCTGCGACATCCCCTCATATACTTGTAGACTGCTATCATGTCCGCTCTGGCCCTCCTTTTCTCTAGGTTATCCATGCCCAGTTCCCTCAGTCTCTCTTCGTAAGTCTTGGTTTCCAATCCCTTAATCATCTTGGTTGCTCTTTTTTGCACCTTCTCCAGAGTTTCAATGTCTCTTTTGAAGTGTGGTGACCAGAACTGAATACAGTACTCCAGGTGTGGGTGGACCAGGGCGTAGTACAGTGGTATTAAGACTTCCCTGATCTTGGAGTGTATTCCCCTGTTGATGCAGCTTAGGATTGTGTTGGATTTTTTAGCTGCTGCTGCACATTGTTGGCTCATGTTTAGTTGATTGTCCACCAAGACTCCGAGGTCTCTTTCGCAGTCGCTACTGCTAAGAGGGGTTTCTCCCAGGTTGTATGTGTGTCCAGGGTTTTTTCTGCCTAGGTGAAGGACTTTGCTCTTGTCGATGTTAAACATCATTTTGTTGGTGTGGGCCCACTGTGTTGGTCTGTCTAGGTCTTTCTGTAATTTGAGCCTATCTTCTAGGGTATTGGCTACCCCCGCCAGCTTGTTGTCGTCTGCGAATTTGATCAGTTGCCCTTCTATTTCCTCGTCCAAGTCGTTGATGAAAATGTTGAAGAGCACAGGGCCCAAGACTGAACCCTGTGGTACCCCACTGCCTACGTTCTTCCGTGTGGATTTGGAACCGCTGAGGACAACTCGTTGGGCGCGGTTGGTCAGCCAGCTATTGATCCATCTGCATGTGTTGTAGTCTACTCTGCTTTTTTCTAATTTGTTGATTAGGAGATAGTGGTCGACTTTGTTGAAAGCTTTGCTGAAGTCTAAGTATTATTACCAAACAGGGCTGAAATTTCTTACAAAGTTATCTCTCTTGCTGGTTTGGAAACATAGAATAGTACTACAGCGAAAGTAAGCAGTTATGTCCTAGGACTCACCTTAGCAATGGGGATGTCATTACTACTGCTGCTGGTGCTTAATTCTCCAGTACTAGGATTAATGGGACGGTTTGCAGAAGTGAGGCGACCTGGACTTGATGGACCTGTTGCCTGGACACTCTGTAACCGGGTCTGTAGTTCTCTGACCTACAAAAATATAATTATGTAAATAAATACTATTACTCTTGCTTCTTTAACTTGTTTTGGTAATATAAGAGAAACTGAGTTCTGTTTCAGGTTGGGATAATTGATAATAACAAACGTTTAATATTTTTGACTCAAAAGCTTTCCTTTGACTCTTGATATCACAAAAGGATACTTATTTTTATAACATTTTACCTAACATAATCATATATTAAAACATTTTATGTCTTATATTAAAGATGCAATCAATGGATTTCTAGCAAGAAATATAAAAGGTGTAGGGCATAGATAACTGTCTTACAGAACTTTATATAGAATTACATTTTTTTTGGGGGGGGGGGACATAGCTGGCAAAAACAATAAGGAAACATATAGTTCCAAATTGATCAAAATATTGTGTCTGCCCATAATACACATTTCCAAAGAACCATTGAAATAACTAAATTTAAATACATTAATTTTAAATGACAATGCAATATTTTAAAGTGATTTTCTTCAAGTATAAAGAAAGGTACATAAGAAATCTCTTTATGTGCTTTTTTAGTTTTCTATCTAGAAAATAAAATAATAAAATAAAAAGGTCAATTTTTCACTAGCAAAAAGATAAATAATTCACTTCACTAGAGAATTGGGAATAGTGAAAATTCAGTGGTGAGAAAAATTGGATTACAGTCAATGGACAAAAATATGCAAAAGGGTTAAGGAGTTTCTAAGATGAATTTGAAATGAACTATAGATATCGATGATTCCCTAAAAGCAATTCTTGAAAACCTAAGTTGGTTCTGGAAAAGTCAGACCTAAACTAGCAAAGATTATAACTAATCAGCATTAGATTAAAGATTAAATAAAGTCTAACATATGTTTTAGTATTAGGAGATTCATTGTAGTTACTAGGATAGATTAATATCCACAGTAATTGGTATCCTTTATGAGCTGTTGTCATCATCTTTAATTGAACATGATTTATGAATCTGGAAACAAGCCATTAATCTGTGGTGCTCTTTCCTAGTTCCTTTCACATAAGATAGATTTTAATCATTGTATAAACTAAAATTTGCAGAAAAATTCCTGTTAAAATACTATTTCTGATTTCTGGCTAAAGAAGGTGGGAAAAGGAGAGATTAATAATGGGTTTGAAGAAACAAGCTTGCATTAAGGTTTTCCTCGGTTATTAGATTATGAAGTTGAGAAAACATCCTAATATTTTCAGTTAACTTGTTATCAAAACAAGTGGGTCCTTATCAGATTTTGAAAAATCAGCTTTAGAGGATTCTTATTTTAGGATTTATGTTGTACTGTTTCCCTTTCTAGTACCCTGTAATCCCTTAATTCTTTTAGAAATAGTACGGGCTATTTCAAACAAAACTCATGTTTTTAACTATTGAGCAGTCAAGATAGCTCAGAGTAAAAGGAAAACAAAATCCAGAGTCTACCTCAAAAGACTTAGTTGAAGATGGTCTTTCCTAAATGTGAAAGGAGTGGAAGGATAGGACTATCTCCAACGAAGGGCATTCCATAATACCACTCTGCTATTTATCAAAGCAGACACATATTTTTTCAGACTCATTCAGAAATTTGGGGGAAAATAGCTTTATTAAAAGGCAGAGAGATGCTTAGCTTTCGCAAGTTCTGAAACATTTCAAAGTAGTCGCAGCAATGAAAAAATTCTGATCTTAAAACACTGCAATATCACTCTCAAATAACATTTCAGAAATTTATGTTGAGTAAAAAAGAATGTGAATGTGAATTCAAAAATGAATGTGAGTTATCGATTTTAGTTTTATTCACCAGAATGGTGTTAAGCCACAGGAGGTTTTATGTCTCCCTTTCTTAATTATTAACATTTTATGGTAAGAGCATTCAATTATTACTTTGAGTCAGGGGAGATATATAATATTGATTATGAAGCCATAAGTTAGAAAAATATGACATGTTGATGAGGTATGCCAGTCTTGAAGTTTGCCAAGTTTGAAGACCTCTATTCTACCTATTCAATTTAACTTTCTTTTTCTGGCCATTATGCCAAGCATAATACCAAAATAAAATCTCCACTTATGTTTTACCCCTTAAAAATGTCTCTGCAGTGTGGCATTTAAGAGTATGAGGTACACAATAAATAACCAGGTGCCAATACAGAATATAATTGGATATGTATTGAAGAACAAGTGGTAGTTAACTTAATACAAAGAAAAAATGTATTGGTCATGACAACAATAATCAAAACAGGTCCCCCAGAGTCGGCCTTCTCCAGGTCCCGTCAACTAGACAATGTCGCTTGGTGGGATCTAGGGGGAAGAGCTTTCTCTGTGGGGGGGCCAGCCCTTTGGAATCAGCTGCCCCCCCGGAGATTCATACTGCCTCAACCCTCCTTGCCTTTCATAAGAACTTGAAAAGTTATTTATGCCGCCAGGCTTGGAGTCATTAGATCTCAGCCTCTAGCCAGTGAATGCTTAGTATCCTTGGTTTGTGTTTGAGTGAATGATGTTTTTATATTTAACTTTTATAATGTTTTAGATTAACTATTTAATTAATTGGATCCAATTGTTTTTTGTATACTGTTTTTATTGTTGATGTGAGCCGCGCAGAGTCCACGGAGAGGGGTGGCATACAAATCCAATAAATAAATAAATAATAAATAAATAAATAAAATAAGACGGAGTGGCTGTGGGTTTTGCTTCCCAAGGACAATTCCATCTGTCCGTCCATTACCCTGTGGGGGGGGATCACTAACCCCCTCAGAGAGGGTCCGCAACTTGGGAGTCCTCCTCGATCCACAGCTCACATTAGAGAAACATCTTTCAGCTGTGGCGAGGGGGGCGTTTGCCCAGGTTCGCCTGGTGCACCAGTTGCGACCCTATTTGGACAGGGAGTCACTGCTCACAGTCACTCATGCCCTCATCACCTCGAGGCTCGACTACTGTAATGCTTTCTACATGGGGCTACCTTTGAAAAATGTTCGGAAACTTCAGATCGTGCAGAATGCAGCTGCGAGAGCTATAATGGGCTTTCTTAAATATGCCCATGTCACACCAACACTCCGCAGTCTGCATTGGTTGCCGATCAGTTTCCGGTCACAATTCAAAGTGTTGGTTATGACCTATAAAGCCCTTCAAGGCACCGGACCAGAATATCTCCGGGACCGCCTTCTGCCGTCAACTAAACAATGTCGTTTGGCGGGACCCAGGGGAAGAGCCTTCTCTGTGGCAGCCCCGACCCTTTGGAACCAACTCCCCCCAGATATCAGAGTTGCCCCCACCCTCCTAGCCTTTCGTAAGCTCCTTAAAACCCACCTCTGTCGTCAGGCATGGGGGAATTGATACTTTCTCTCCCCCTAGGCTTATAAAATTTATGCATGGTATGCTAGTATGTATGATTGGTTTCTAAATTGGGGTTTTGAATTAACTTAAATATTAGATTTGTTTAAATTGTATTGTTATTGCTGTGAGCCTCCCCGAGTCTGCGGAGAGGGGCGGCATACAAATCTGATTAATAAATAAATAAATAAAAAATAAATAAATAAATAAGTTCAATATAATTACTAATACTTCAGGATCATAAAGTCAAGTAACATAAGATACATAACACATTAGTGAATGGCTGAACATTGTTTCTAGTTTTCCAGAAGTGGAAAGAGCTGGTATATTACCAGGAGGTTTATTTTCCTGATTGTTTAACTTTTCCAGTTTTCAGGGATTTCATATTTTTTTAAAAAATAAAATAGATGATTTTATCTCCAATATGTTTACTAGTAACATCGATATGAATGATTTGCACCTTTGATCTAGAACAGATGTTCAACATGTTTATTTATCCAAGTTTATTTTAAACTGAGGATATTGTGTATTTACAAATATACATGCAGTACTGCAGATCAAAGCAGGGGCAGATCTGTTTAGAAATTGCTCACATATTTCCATGAACTTATACAGATGAATAGGAACCACACAGGTATACAACATCAGCCTGATTTTTTTTAAATGTAACCAAGAGGTACATATTTTTAAAAATGCACCACTAACATATATGAATTTGCAAATATTTTGCAAAACATTGTACTGCATCAATATATAATGCAATATTACAAATTAATATATTAATATAAATCAATTTATAAACAGAATTACTAAGCAATATACACATTTCAGAACAAATGTTTTTTACAAACATCTGCTCTTTTTTATATGATTACTCTGCAAAGAAGTAAAGCTATATTATGTGCACCATTAAAAAATTAAGTAATTGCCTCATTTGCAAATGACCTTGAAGAAGTACATGTTGTCATTTCTTAGTTGTTATACTCAAAAATAGAACAAACTGTTGGCTGAATACATTAAATATCTAAATTAATTAACCCTCTAACAAGCCTCCCAAACCCAACTGAGAGCACTTTGTTTGATTACAGATATTGGACTAAAGTAACAGCCCTATTGATTTCTTAAGCTTCAACTTCTTTTATTTACGCAAGTTAATGTGTACAGAGGAAAAACTAAATTTAAGTAAGGGTTTCTTTCTCATTCCCTAGGGAAGTAATATGAAGTCCTGTTTGGTTAGAGTTGCATATATAAAATATTTAACAGGTCACAGAAAACATTAATTTGTCTGGCAGCTCTAGTCTGTATTACAAATGCAAATAAGATCCCTGGTGCACACCATTACATCATGTGGCTGACATGGACATTTGTTACAGACAGATTTCTCCAGGGAGAAATAAACTGTTAAACAAATTAGCATTAGTTTAGAGTACAAGGCTTCCCTAATTTTCAATATGAAAGGAGGAGGAAATGAAGAATCAAAGCCTATGCTTCAATTTTTATGCTAAATCTCGCTGGGACACCCGCGCATGCACATCGGTGACCTGAACCTGCGCATGCAGCGCACCAGTATTGGCGGTAAGTAGCAACTCCCGCCTGGTGGCCTATCTATATAAAGAAGAGCCTGAATTAAACTTAAGTCATTTCATTTAAAAACATCATAGTTCAAAACTAAGGTTGATTACTTTTTCATTTCAATCTAGTCATTTCGGCTATGGCTTTCTTACAGCTACCCTATTTACTAAACTCATGGTTAAAAAAACAACTGAATTTCATTCCTAAGTAGAAGGGAGACAATATATCCTATTAAGACCAGCTGTTGCAGTTCAAGACAAACAAAGCAACCTAAGGAGTCACTGGGAAAGAAAAGAATTTGTAACGTGGGGAGAGGGCTTAAATGCTGAACCTCAGAAAAAATTGCACACTTTCCAGTCGTGCAATTAAATCTAACTGTTTCAAAGGTTGGAACAAAACACTTTTTGATTGCTTCACATTTAGATAAAACCAGCTATGTTACCAAGTTTCCCTTTTCTGGATAAACTAAGTTCACATGTTGTACATCATGTTAACTGATATAAAAATCAGCACAGAATTCTTCTGTGTGATAAATAAAATGCATTCTATTATCACTGAACTGTTTTAGTTTTTGTTTAAACTAAAAAAAAACCCAACAACCCCATAATTTTCAATGATAAAATTTCTCACAAGGTAGAGTGTAAGAAAATCAGAAGAGATCAAAATGAATTTTACAATGGAGCTATTTATTTTTAGCCAAAAATAATATTTGACTGCTAAGATGAACTAATAGATGAGCAACATTTGAAAGCTGGAGAATGGAATAAAGTGACCAGGAAAAATTTAGGCCATCTGGTACTTTAAGTCTATTTTCTACAATTTAGCATTCTGCAGCTATGTTAGGCTAATAGATCTGGAAGATATGAAGACAAGGGAAGCTGTTTTAAAAAGCCTTCAATATCAGGTGGTAGAAAAATCTGACAGCTATGGTATACAGTGATCCCCCGCTCGTTGCGAGGGTTCCGTTCCAGGACCCCCCGCAACGAGCGGGTTTTCGCGAAGTAGCGCTGCGGAAGTAAAAACACCATCTGCGCATGTGCAGATGGTGTTTTTACTCCCGCAGCGCTAGCGAGGAGTCGAAGATTGGGGGTGGCGCGGCTGTTTTAAAACATCGCCGCCGGCATGGGGGGCTTCCTAGCAGCCCCCCAAGCCGGCGGCGACATTTTAAAACAGCCGCGCCGCCCCAATCTTCGGCTCCTCGCTAGTGGGCAGGCAGGCGGCGGACAAGCCGTTCGCTGGCGCTGGCTCTCGGCGCTTTCGAGCTGAGTCCTGGAGCGAATTCGCTTCAGGACTCAGCTCAAAAGCGCCGAGAGCCAGCGCCAGCGAACGGCTTGTCCCCGCTGGCTCTCGGCGCTTTCGAGCTGAGTCCTGGAGCGAATTCGCTTCAGGACTCAGCTCAAAAGCGCCGAGAGCCAGCGCCAGCGAACGGCTTGTCCCCGCTGGCTCTCGGCGCTTTCGAGCTGAGTCCTGGAGCGAATTCGCTTCAGGACTCAGCTCAAAAGCGCCGAGAGCCAGCGCCAGCGAACGGCTTGTCCCCGCTGGCTCTCGGCGCTTTCGAGCTGAGTCCTGGAACGAATTCGCTTCAGGACTCAGCTCGAAAGCGGCGAGAATGAATGGCGTGGGCGGGCGAAGGGCGGGCGGCAGCGAGGAGTTTGCGTGGGCGGTGGAGAAACTCCTTGCTGATGCCCGCTGCTCGCCCTCCCGCCAGCAAGAGGGGGAAGACCCAGGGAAGCCGCCCAGCAGCTGATCTGCCGGGCCCCATCTACGCATGCGTGCCCATAGAAAAAAAGGGCACGCATGCGTAGATGGTGTTTTGACTTCCGGGTTCAAAAATCGCAAATTACCCTGTTCGCAATGGTTGGGGACGCAATAACCGGGGGATCACTGTATATGCCCTTTTTCTAAAATGGGAACAAAGGAAAGTCCAGCTTTATACCTTATCTTTAACCTGTTTGTAATTTAAAAAAAAGATACAAACACTAAGTTTCCCTTTTTTTCTGTGATGGACTGATTGGATCCCTTCAGCTCAGAATTGCTGCTTTAGTAAGTACAATGACAAGAGAACAACTTTCAAACAATTGCATATTCCCGATCTATGCACTTTTAAAAGGTTTCTGCTCCACTGCTCTAATTATACCATACACTTGATTAGATATGCAATATGTTTCTGGGGCTGAAAGACACATTAAATTGTGCTGAGTAGAAGTTTTGATAGTGAGATTATTTGTATAGCAGAACAGCATAAAAATAACAATGAGAGAATAAGGAAAGAAAAAGAAATGCATTCAGAAATTACTATTTTATTGCAAGGTCCTCAGGTGAGAAGGAAAATTATAAAAGTATGCCGATGTTAATTCCCATATCCAATTTATGTGAAAAATGAAGTTTCAGTGAGAAGTAAATATATAGCTACCGTGTTCCCCTGAAAATACGACATATCCTAAAAATAAGGCCAAGTCTGATTTTTGGGGTGGGCGTAAATATATTCCCTCTCCCAAAAATAAAACCTAGTGAAGGAATGGGTATGACCAGCACAGGAGGCAGCCCTTCCCTTCCCCCGGTCAGATAATGGCAGCTATGCCTCTTAATCAGGACCCGCGGATCAACTGATCTGATCTGGACCTGCCTCTCTGTTCTATCTTTCCCCAGTTTCCCATCCATCTATCCATCCCAATTGCCTACAAACTCCCACCCCACTCGCAAGAGAACAGCTGCTTGACACCTCTTTTCACAGTGCCCACCCAGAGGACAACTCCCCTCTAGCCGACCACAGCACCTCAACTTGATTGGGCAATAAGAGACCAGTTGGGCCAGCTGTCTGATGCTGAGTCTTCTGGGAGCGGCCACTCTAGGAGTGTGTTTCCTGCTCTATGGTTCCAGCTCCATGTAGGACTGTGGCTCCCATCGCTGTCTCCCTGCCCGGCTGCCAGAAGACACGGCAGCAGGCAGCTGCCCTGACCATCCTCTTCTCTACTTCCAGTGGTTTCCAGTTGGGGTTTACATCTTGTGGCTCAGCCTGCCCCATTCCCCGGCCCACCTGCCACCCCCAAACTGCATCCCACAAGATACGCATCTTACTGGAGTCTTGGCAGCTCTTTCGCGTCTCTCAGCTGGTCTGTGCTCCGTATGCCTGTCTGTGCAGGCATACGGTGTTAAGTTGTTACTTGCTCACACTCACGAGAAGTTTTTCTTTATTGTGCAAGATGTTTCCCTGCACAGACTGGCCAAGACACGTGGCAGAGCTGTCAAACTCTGGTAAGATGCATGTTTCACACCCCACCTCGCCCCATGCCCTGCCCCCCCGATAATAAGGCCAATTTCGGGGGTCAAAAGAAAATAGCACCTTGTCTTATTTTCATGGAAACACAGTATATGTATTTGTATAAAAATATTCAATACATTCAATATTCACCACACATATTAAACATCCTGCTTCCAAAAAGTCCCTGCCCCACATATGACTTAAGTACACTTTTCAAAATATCAATAAAACCTGATTCAGCCCTTCCTTAACACTAGGAAGACAGAATTAATCTTCTGCATTCTTATAAGTCTCTTCCATATAATCCATTAGATACAATCGCGTAACTGTACAACACTAGTCAGCTGTATCAGACTGCTAGGACTATAACTTCAGCTGGAAGATATTTTTTTAAAAAAATTGTTGATTAGATCCTTAAAGGCAGAATTGTTTGTTTAATTGGAGAAAGCGCTAGTCTCCTAAAAGATGCTAGTGTTTTCTTATCTTTTATATTAAACTAGAAGGCCCTAAGGCAAATCAGATGTTCTATTTCAAGCCATCCTCTCTACAATTAACTTTGAACATGTTTGGAAAGCTATTTCCCCCCTCCCCCCAAAATATAATATATATCATTTACTTTGATACTCTCAATTGTTTGTATGTGTTATTGTTGCCTTCCTGTTGTCTTCTTTATGTAGAGTGTTTTGGCTTCACTTATTTAAAAATAGAATTTCTGATTAAGGATTTCCCAGGCACTAGACTACACATTAATTGTGTTTCTAGGAGACTCACAAGAATTTGCTAAATTCTGTATTTTTGGATTTGGGGAAGGAAGATAGAAAGTACCTTCCTTTATATTTCTTAGAACTGAGGTAATAATCAATATGGAAGTGCTAAGAATTCTCCATTTGGACCGATCGGGATTACTTTATGTAATTATCTTTTACTGGCAATTCTAGCATCACTAGGAAAAAGAAGGATCAGACAAATTATTAACCTCCTCCAACTGATGACTGAGAAGGTAAAGTGTGAGAGCGAGAGCGATGAAACAGATTGTTATTGTAGCAAATTCATTTTTCTCACAAAATTAGATGTCAATCAAGAAACCTCACCCTTCTTCGTAATCTGTCTCGTTCTTCGCGGATAGCATTCATGGTGGCCTTAGTTCTGTTCAATTCTTCCTCTTTGCTGCATAGCATAGCCGTTAAGCTTTCATTCTCTTCCCTCAAACCTGCCAGTTCCTTCTCCCATCGGGACCTTTCTTCTGCCAAATTTGGGTACAAATCTCGGCCAAGCACACCTTCAATCTCCTCAACTGTCTGAAAAACATAGTAAATTAAACTTTTAGAGGAGTATATCACGAGGAATCACTGAATATACACATTCATATGAATTCATTGCTGTTTAGTAGCTAATTTTTGTTTAAAAACTATCATTTTTGATAATTTATACTACCATTTTAGTCCTTTGTCAATAGATAAGTTCAAGCATAATGGGAAAAAATATACTAAAAACAAACTTGCTATTCCACATCCTTGCCCCAATTTATTTGGCTCCATTTGAATTAGAATATAACATATCATTGAATTTTTCCTAACCTTTTATGAAAATTAGTTTTTTTACTACAATGCCTTTTAGGTCTCTCTCTCTCTCTACACACACACACACACACACACACACACAGTATACACAAACACACACCTAGTATATGCCGCCCCGAGTCTATGGAGAGGGGCGGCATACAAATCTAAATAATAATAATAATAATAATAATAATAATAATAATAATAATAATAATATGTGTTATACTGGCTATACAGTGATACCTTGTCTTACAAACTTAATTGGTTCCGGGACGAGGCTCTTAAGGTGAAAAGTTTGTAAGACGAAACAGTGTTTCCCATAGGAATCAATGGAAAAGCGATTAATGCGTGCAACGCCAAAATTCACCCCTTTTGCCAGCCGAAGTGCCCATTTTTACACTGCTGGGATTCCCCTGAGCCTCCCCTCCATGGGAAACCCCATCTCCTGACTTCTGTGTTTTTGCGATGCTGCAGGGGAATCCCAGCATCGCAAAAATGAGCGCTTCACTGGCAACGGAAGTCCGGAGGTGGGGTTTCCCATGGAGGGGAGCCTCAGGGGAATTCCAGCAGCACAAAAACGGGTGCTTCGCTGGCAACGGAAGTCCGGAGGTGGGCCATCCCAGCGGCGGCGGTGGGTTTGTAAGGTGAAAATAGTTTGTAAAAAGAGGCAAAAAAATCTTGAACCCCGGGTTTGTATCTCGAAAAGTTTGTATGACGAGGCGTTTGTAAGACGAGGTATCACTGTATATTGATACAGCCAGAATAAAAAACCCAAAGTAAAACAAAAAATATATTTTTTCTAAACCAGAATTAAACTTCTTGATTTCACAAGCATGTCATCTTACACAGAAAAAATATACAATATAAAACATACCAAGTCAAACAACAACAATCACAAAACTCAGTAATGCCACAATGTAAAGTAAAGGAATAAAGAAATTGACATTAAATTGCAGTTCAGGGCAAGGGTGTCAAACTTGATATCACTGAGGGCTGCATGAAGGTTGCGCTTGACCTTGGAGGATGAGATGGGAGTGGCCAGGTTGATGCCACTCATGTTGGAGGTGTCAGTGGTAGCCTGAGCGCTCTTCCAGTAAAAACTGGCTCCAGAGCTCATTTGCAGCTGCAACAGCCTCCTGCCACCCTCTGCCAGTGAAAATGGAGCTCAGGGTGTGTTTGTGTGTGAAAGCTCCATTTTCACTGGCAGAGGATGGCAGGAGGTTGTCACAACTGAAAAAGGAGCCTGGGCCCTCCGTTGGCAGAGGCACAGTGGGCTGGTCCTTTGCTGTTTCTAGGGTGGCCTTACAGGACAGATCTAAGCATCCCGCAGCCAGATCCAGCCCTTGAATTTGACACCCCTGGTTTAGGGTACCCAAAAGAGTTTAATTTTCAACCCTTTCAAAAGACCAGCAAAAATGGAGCCAACCAGAAGCTATCAATAAATATTGTGCAAACAGAGTGTTATTTGCTCCCAACACAGAGACCAAAATTCTCTCTTTTCCTCCCAAACAATTTTGTGGATGTTTATTAAATTAATTAATTAACTCAGAAATGGACAAAAATTATTTTAGGGCTGGCAAAGGAAAGAAATAAGAGAATCCAAAATATATGCAGATATATATACACACACACCGCCCAAAGACAGCTAAACATAAGGGACATTTTCCTGGTTTTTTTGGAAGAATATGTTGAAGCATTTCTCTCAAATGTATCTGTTTAACTAAGCTAAATCTGAACAGTAAAAGCCCAGCTACTGTTGAAAAACTAAAAATAACTTTAAAGTAAGATAAAGGATACTATGCAAATCTCTAGGTATTTCTTTTTCCAGATATGCCCATGTTTCGTCATCACTCCGCAGCCTGCACTGGCTGCCGATCAGTTTCCGGTCACAATTCAAAGTGTTGGTTATGACCTATAAAGCCCTATATGGCATTGGACCAGAATACCTCCGGAACCGCCTGCTGCCGCACAAATCCCAGCAACTGATTAGGTCCCACAGAGTTGGCCTTCTCCGGGTCCCGTTGACGAAACAATGCCGTCTGGCGGGACCTAGGGGAAGAACCTTCTCTGTGGCAGCCCCGGCCCTCTGGAATCAGCTCCCCCCAGAGATTAGGACTGCCCCCACCCTTCTTGCCTTTTGCAAACTTTTGCAAACTCAACTATGTCGCCAGGCATGGAGGAATTGATATATCCTTAGCTGCCTTTGATTTTATGGATGGTGTGTTTGGGCTGTATGACTGTTTTTAATAGGGGTTTTTTAAATATTGGATTTGTATATGATGTTTTATTGTTGTGAGCAGCTCCGAGTCCTCGGAGAGGGGCGGCATACAAATCTAATAAATTATTATTATTATTATTATTATTATTATTATTATTATTATTATTAGGAGCTAAAGAAATTATGAGTATTTCTATGAGAGTTGTTGACACAGATTACTTACAACTATGTTTGTATTACAATACTTGTTACAACTTATTTACAGTAGTATTAGATTCATAACAGCAGCTAGAATTCACAGGCTGTTATTATAAGTGCTATGGATTTTATATTGTCATGTATTCACTTCTTTGAAATAACAGTGATTTACTTGAAAAGAAAACATAACTCAAAATTGCTTAAAATTTGTAACTGTGATATTCTCAACTACATTCTATATCATTTATGTAACTTTCCTGGGCTGCGCTTGCCTCCAAACCAAATACATACAGCTATATTTGAGACTCAGTTAAGAGGAAATTGTACTTTTTAAAGATAAAAGGGTCTGTTTCATTCACATCTTGTTATGCTAATGTAAGCAATGCTAAACCATTGACATTTGTAGAGTATATTTGCTCAGTAGGCAATAAAGTACATGAAACATTATAATTAAATTCTAAAATGGGTAGCAAAGTGCATTCCACTTAATCAGTCGATATATTAAGTGGACTTACTGCTGCTTTCATTAACTAATTAAGAAAAAAAGTTACTGTTAACTGAATGAACTACCATTTGCTAATGCAAACAGTACAGGTTCCTTATCTGGAATAGACCCAGTCTAAAAAGTCTTTTGTACAACCGTTCAAATAGCAGTGACTTATGGCTGTTTCAATTTGAATAAATTTGATGTGTTTTACTGACTACTTTATCTGCTATGAAATAAGATGATCCAAAGGAATTTGGACTAGCAATCTGGAATTCAGGGTACTCTCCTTCGTTTACCACTCTTTTCCTCTCTTTCCAGGAATAAAACCAAGACTGAGCTGCTCATCTCAGCTCTCTTAGGAAGCTGCATGCATGCAGCCAGACAGCTTATCAATGTCTGGGAACAGCAGCACGGGAAATGTTGGAGACCTGGTTTTCTTTGCAAAAGCCAAGTTTTAAAAGAAATGGCTCTTCCACTTTAGTATTGTGTCACCAATCAATTGACAGCTGGCTTCTTTTGAAAAGAGTTGTTACTGCAAAAACTTTGAAGTTCTGAAGAGCACTAAAACTGCTGTCTCTGAGCAGATAATGCCTGGAGCAGTTGAGTAATAAAGCAATAAGCAGTGCCATGTACATCTTTTCTCCCCTTCCCAATTGAACTGGAGCGTGAAAACCATTAGTATGAGAGGTGCAGGGAGCATATTCCTTGGTTCTCTGTAAAGACAGACAGAACTTGTGATCTGTCTTCTCCTTTTATATTTAGTTGTCATATGTATCATGTGTAGCTATGCATGTATTTTTCTCCTTTACTCTGACTTCAAAGCTACAGCTGGCTATGAAGCAATAAAGGCACGGTTATTATTCCTAATCCAATAAATATCCTAGCCATGGGTTTAGCAAAAACCACTCACTTCTTGCCTTTTTATCTTTCTTCTCAATGTGTAGGAACAAAGGAAAGAATTCGTGTAGAATTGAAAAGACGAAATCTCTAGAAAATTTTCTGGTTTTTAAAGTATATTTACACACTTTGGGACAGAGGTTGGCAGCATATGTATAGTTCAAAACAGTTTTATCATAATGCATTTTGCCTGATATCAAATCCTAGTCCATCTCTACATTTTGTCAGGTGAGGAAGTCTCAGTTGGTAACAAACCAAAACAGGGATTAGCAATTGTAGCAGAAAATGTTTTGCTGCTTTAGTTTTTTATTTATTTATTTATTTATTTATTTATTATTTAGATTTGTATGCCGCCCCTCTCCGCGAACTCGGGGCAGCTCACAACAAAAATATAAACAATCGTACAAATCCAAATAGATTAAATAAATTTAAGTATTTAAAATAGTTTTAAAAAGAACCCCACTATATTAACAAGCACACACACAAACATACCATACATAAATTGTACGTGGCCGGGGGAGGTGTTTCAGTTCCCCCATGCCTGACGACAAAGGTGGGTTTTAAGAACTTTACGGAAGGCAGGGAGAGTAGGGGCAGTTCTAATCTCCGGGGGGAGTTGGTTCCAGAGAGCCGGGGCCGCCACAGAGAAGGCTCTTCCCCTGGGGCCCGCCAACCGACATTGTTTAGTTGACGGGACCCGGAGAAGGCCCACTCTGTGGGACCTAATCGGTCGCTGGGATTCGTGCGGCAGAAGGCGGTCTCGGAGATATTCTGGTCCAATGCCATGAAGGGCTTTAAAGGTCATAACCAACACTTTGAATTGTGACCATAAATTGATCGGCAGCCAATGCAGACTGCAGAATGATGGTGAAACATGGGCATACCTACCTACCTTTTTTGTGGGCTCAAGAATTAATAAGAAAAGAAAGACGGGACATAGGAATAACTGAGCATGAGACATAAATCTGTGGCCAAAGTTTTCCAAGATAGAGAATTCCAAAACTGCCCAAGGATATGGATAACACTGCTAGTCCTCAACTTATTACCACAATTGAGCTCAAGCTTTCTGTTAAATTAGACATTTGTTAAGAGAATTTTGTCCTATTTTATGACCTTTCTTGCCTCAGTTGCAGTCAATTTATTAGTAATCCAATTGTTAAGTGAATTGGGCTGCCCCACTGACTTTATTGTCAGAAGGTTGCAATAGGTGATCATATGACCTTGGGACATAGCAACAGTCATAAATATGAATCAACTGCCAAGTATCTGAATTTTGATCACATGATTATGGGGAGGCTGCAAAGGTTACTGAAAAAAATGGTCATAAGTCACTTCTTTTCAATTCCATTGTAATGATCACTAAGTGAACTGTTATAAGTTGAGGAGTACATGTATTGCATTTGCTATAGTCATAGCAAAAGTGATTTCTATGACTAAGATCATGCTTATGTTATGCCATGGCTATTCACAAGCCCCACTCACATGAAATGGCAGAAGGAAGATTTAGTACTTTTCTTTGAGAAAAGGTGAATATATGACCAAAATGAAATCCTCCCACTTAATTACTACAATACTTAGTGATGGAAGTTCTGGTCCCAATTGTGGTCATAAGTTGAGGACTACCTGTAAAGTTACTTGCATATAAAAAAATGGTACATAGTAATCAACACGTTTGGTCACTAATGAAACTCAAGCATGCATGTGATTAGCATTTAAAAATTAGTATGAATCAAGATGTATAAATTCAGCCACAATTTGTGCAATTTTAATACCACTTATTCCAGTTAAAATGTATGTACTGTAGTTGAAATATATTATTTCTTATTAAAAGTGTACACTATGCTACAGTTCAACTATGATAATTCAATTCTGAATATATGTATAAAAGTGGCAGGAGTATTGATTAACTAATAACTAATTGACTGTTTGAAGGAAGACATGTTATTTTAATGGTAGGCTCATACACCAAAGACAAATTCCTTGTGTGTCCAATTATACTTGGTCAATAAAGAATTCTCTTCCCTTCTCGCTTCTCTTCTCTATTCTCTTACTATTTTGAAAATTTTTCTAAATATTTTTCAAATAGTTTGACCAACATGTTACTTCCCTTTAAGTATCTTTTAAATGTATCATTAGAATTCTATCTCTTAAAATACTGTAGTTTAGAAAGTGTACAAATTTCAAAAAATATATAAAACGATATATAGGATGCATATCAGGCCAAAATACAGTAATACCTCATCTAACGAACTTAATTGGTTCCGGAAGTTTCAGCCTCCAGGAAGGATGTCTTCGTGACGTCAAAGCTCCACCCATGGAATTCCCTATTGGGATTCCCCACCTCCTTTCCAGCCTCCAGATCGGCCGAAAACACCGCCGTTGATTGCAAAAACGGCGCTCCGCTGGGTGCTGCCGCCTGGCTGTAACCTTCTGAAACAGCCAGGTGCTTCTCGGCGGCCTCTGGGACCCGAACCCGAACTTCCGGGTTCGGCGTTTGGGAGAACGCCGAGAACCCCCCCGGCTGTTTCAGAAGGTGACAGCTGGGCGGCGGCGCCCAGTGGAGCGCCATTTTGCGATCTGCGGTAGGTTCATAAGCCGAAAAAAGTTCGTAAGAAGAGGCAAAACATTTATTTATTTATTTTATTTATTTATTTATTACTTAGATTTGTATGCCGCCCCTCTCTGAAGACTCGGGGCGGCTCACAACACGTGGAAACAAATCATAAATAATCTAAATTTTAAATTTTAAAGATTTAAAAAGACCCCATATACTAACAGACATAGACACAAGCATACCATATATAAATTAAACATGCCCAGGGGAAGATGTTTCAGTTCCCCCATGCCTGACGACAAAGGTGGGTTTTAAGGAGTTTACGGAAGGCAGGAAGAGTAGGGGCAGTTCTAATCTCCGGGGGGAGTTGGTTCCAGAGGGCCGGTGCCGCCACAGAGAAGGCTCTTCCCCTGGGGCCCGCCAACCGACATTGTTTAGTTGACGGGACCCGGAGAAGGCCCACTCTGTGGGACCTAATCGGTCGCTGGGATTCGTGCGGCAGAAGGCGGTCTCGGAGATATTCTGGTCCAATGCCATGAAGGGCTTTAAAGGTCATAACCAACACTTTGAATTGTGACTGGAAACTGATCGGCAGCCAATGCAGACTGCGGAGTGATGGTGAAACATGGGCATACCTAGGTAAGCCCATGACTGCTCTCGCAGCTGCATTCTGCACGATCTGAAGTTTCCGAACACTTTTCAAAGGTAGCCCCATGTAGAGAGCATTACAGTAGTCGAACCTCGAGGTGATGAGGGCATGAGTGACTGTGAGCAATGAGTCCCGGTCCAGATAGGGCCGCAACTGGTGCACCAGGCGAACCTGGGCAAACGCCCCCCTCGCCACAGCTGAAAGATGTTTTTCTAATGTGAGCTGTGGATCGAGGAGGACGCCCAAGTTGTGGACCCTCTCTGAGGGGGTCAATAATTCCCCCCCCAGGGTAATGGACGGACAGATGGGATTGTCCTTGGGAGGCAAAACCCACAGCCACTCCGTCTTATCCGGGTTGAGCTTGAGTCTGTTGACACCCATCCAGGCCCCAACAGCCTCCAGGCACTGGCACATCACTTCCACCGCTTCGTTGACTGGGCATGGGGTGGAGATGTAAAGCTGGGTATCATCTGCATATTGATGATACCTCACCCCATGTCCATCACGAGGGGTTCGTATCACGAGGTACCACTATATGCAACAGAAATAGCACATTGCTCTTTCTGATGATCTCTAGACTTGACTTTATAGCACTGACCATGGTATCCATCTGGAATGGCTCTGGGTTGGAGTGGGAGGACACTGCATTATGCTGATCCACTTCTGTTCTGGGACCATTCTCAGTTGATATTGATTGGGGGAAAGAGGCCTGAACCCTTGATTTGAGGCGTCTGTACTTTTTCTGTTCCTGTTTAACATCTGGGGGAGGCCATCTATCTCTCCTTGGGATAAGATATAGATATTTTGATGATATTTGGACGTACATCTCTGATCCTGGTGAGTTAACCAATGCTACAACCACCCTCTCTTGGTGCCTGAAGGGTGTTGAGGTCTGGATGAGGAGCAACAAACTAAAACAAAATCCTGTGATGAAGTGATTATGGGTTAGGCCTCTTTGGCTTTTGTAGAATTACTCTCACTGGTCATGGATAAGGTTGCACTATCCCAGACCAATTCAGTGAATAATTATAAACAAGTCTCCTCATCATATTGCTTTTTAAAAAGGCCCTAAAATCATGGCTTTGTCAGCGGACAGGGACCATAAATGGAGATGAAGCCCAACAAGTGACTGACTGGATTGTGTGGTTGCTGCCATGAGGTGGTATATCGTGTGTGTGTGTAGGATGGGAAGGGTTATAGGTTTTATCTGGTGGGTTTTTAAATAAGCTATCTGGACACAGAAATTTATTAACCAAACAAATAAAAAATGTTTTTATCTAATAAATGATATATCTGGACCAATTACATTATTGGTTGGTTGGTTGGTTGGTTGGTTGGTTGGTTGGTTGGTTGGTTGGTTGGTTGGTTGATTTATTTATTTATTCATTGATTGATTGGATTTGTATGCCACCCCTCTCCGTGGACTCAGGGCGGCTAACAACAGTGGCAAAAAACAGAATGTAAAAATCCAATACTACAACAGCTAAAAACCTTTGTTATAAAACCAATCATACATACAAACATACCATGCATAAATTGTAGAAGCCTAGGGGGAAAGATTATCTTAATTCCCACATGCCTGATGGCAGAGGTGGGTTTTGATGAGCTTATGAAAGGCAAGGAGGGTGGGGGCAATTCTAATCTCTGGGGGGAGTTGGTTCCAGAGGGTCGGGGCCACCACAGAGAAGGCTCTTCCCCTGGGCCCCGCCAACCGACATTGTTTAGTTGACGGGACCCGGAGAAGGCCCACTCTGTGGGACCTAATCGGTCGCTGGGATTCGTGCGGCAGGAGGCGGTCTCGGAGATATTCTGGTCCAATGCCATGAAGGGCTTTAAAGGTCATAACCAACACTTTGAATTGTGACCGGAAACTGATCGGCAACCAATGCAGACTGCAGAGTGTTTATAAACAGTTACGATTAACATTAATATTACCACACCTTAATGGCTAAGTCACAGTGTTCACTGGCAGTAGTGAGCTGTTCAATATGCCTGTCAACATCTGCTACAGACAAACTACAGCTGCTCTTCTTCCTCCCACAGACAACATTCTCCAGTCCTGTCAGCACTCTCTGCAATTCAGAGTTCAAGTCACTGCAGGTATCTGAAATAAAACAGAACGTGTCAGATTAGCATTGCAAAAGAAACTACATCTTCATCTTTCTAATGGGATTAGGGATAAAGAAGAAGGAGGGTGCAGACAAACAGATTAAACATTTCCTTGAAAATACTAACATCCTAGTCTCGTAACTTACCAATGATCATCTGACAACTAAGTTAAAAAATAGGTTCAAATACAATATTATTTAAGTACTCCTTAATATTGCTTGATTTCTATGTAAGGGAAATCAAGGCAGGTTTCCCCCTCTTCCCCCTCAGAATAATACAAATGGAGGTTGGTTGCCATTATCTTTTGGCTTATTTTTTTTACTCTCAACTCTGGGACTTCCTGATAATCTTCTATACAGTGTTCCCTCGATTTTCGCGGGTTCGAACTTTGCGGAACGTCTATACCACGGTTTTGCAAAAATATTAATTAAAAAATACTTCGCGGTTTCCCCCGCTATACCATGGTTTTTCCCGCCCAATGACGTTACATGTCATTGCCAAACTTTCGTCTGCCTTTAAAAAACATTTTTTTAAAATAAACTTTAATAAATAAACATGGTGAGTAATAATCTAAATGGTTGCTAGGGGAATGGGAAATTGTAATTTAGGGGTTTAAAGTGTTAAGGGAAGACTTGGGATACTGTTCATAGCCAAAAATAGTGTATTTACTTCCGCATCTCTACTTCGCGGAAATTCAACTTTCGCGGGCGGTCTCGGAACGCATCCCCCGTGAAAATCGAGGGAACATTGTACAAGTATTAATCAGATCTGGCTTTGTTTAGATTTTTTTGAGACCTGCCAATCAGCCTAAAAGTTGGGAGACTGATTTTCTACAACACAAGAAAACCATTAACTTGGGGACCTCAATGGTAAGGTCACTTTGCCAAAAATGTGAATCACAGTATCACTGAAGCCAACAAATAAGGCAAACCAGAAATCTTCAGCGTTAAGTAATTATATTTTACTAAGCAATCTTTAGCATGGCTCACTTATGTTTATAATATCTTACAAGTGTCTGTAATGCCAGAGCACTATATCCTCATTACTATTTGTTGGAAAAAAGTGAGATGATTTCTGTTTTTGCTTGCACTGCATTCCTGATTACATTTATTAAATTGAATGGTCAGACGATGAATTGGTATGGCCCACCCACATAATGGTGGTGGTAAGGAATAAATTTAATGGCATTCAACAATATACAGTGGTACCTCTACTTAAGAACGCCTCTACTTAAGAACTTTTCTAGATAAGAACCAGGTTTTCAAGATTTTTTTGCCTCTACTTAAGAACCATTTTGTACTTAAGAACCTGAGCCCAGAAAGATTTCCCAGGAAATTTGAGAGCAGCACAAAGGCCCGGCCAGTTTCCTGCCATTTCCCCTTTAATCCTAGCCATCTCGGGCTTTTCTGGGCTGCCAGAGGAGCCTTTCGGTGGCGCTTAAGGAGGCTTTGGCAGTCTAGAGCGACCAAAGCATTTTCCTTTCTCTGGCCACTTGGAGGGGGAATAAACCTCTGCCAGCGCCCAGAGAAAAGAAATGCTCCCTTTGCTCTGGGCAGCCCAAAGTGAACGGAGCATTTTCCTTTCTCTGGGCACTGCCTCAGAGTCCCTCTTTTTTTTTTTAATCCTTAAAGTTTTGGATTTTTTTTATTTCCCTCACCTCACCTTCTTCCTTCAGCAGTGACTGTCCTCCTCCTTTCTTCTTCCTCCTCCTTCCACCCAAATTCCGAGCTTTTATTTCTTTCCTAATGGGTTTGCATGCATTATTTGCTTTTACGTTGATTCCTATGGGAAAAATTGCTTCTACTTAAGAATGTTTCTACTTAAGAGCCTGGTCATGGAGCGAATTAAGTTCTTAAGTAGAGGTTCCACTGTACTTATCTTTTATAGCTGACAACAACAAGGTGAGAGGCAAGCAATATATATTCCTACTGAATTTACTAGGTGATGTTTATAAAATCTAAAATCCTTTCACTCATCTTATTTATGATCATAGACCAAAATGAAAGTAATACAAAAGTTATCAACCAATAAAACATAATGAACAATTACCATACAAAAGGGATAAAAGATAATGAGAAATATTAAATGTTGTCAAACCTTCCACATAAGACAAATTTATAGAATCTCTCAAACTTTTGTATCCCTGAAGAATATATTAGAAGTATTTTCTATTTAAGAATTCTACTAAGAAAATCAGCAAAATTTATCATTTTTAATATTTCAATGGATTGAGCCATTTGTAAAAATTGCACAACTTCCATTTTAGGTCCACTCAATCCTTTAGTTACAAGAGAAAATATTAATTCAAAGTGCCAAGTATAAGAAGTAGTGTAGCATGGCAAGACAGATGGAACGTCTTGATGGCCTCATGTGAATGTGGACAGAGGTGCTTTGAACATGGGATCTCACTGAATTTTCCTTCATCATCCTGGTTCATTCAAGGTAAAACAATGAATCTTGCAATGTAAATGTCCACCCTGCCTTTTATAGGACAGAGATAGAAGTGGTCTATTGTAAAATCTCCCATTAAAATTATTTGAAACTTTGCAGAACTTCTGTCCTTTTATAGATCTGAGTCAGGGACTCTGGCTACCATTGGGACTGGACTAAAGGGCCGTAGTAAGATCATTTCAAGGTCATGTATTTTTCTTAAGAAGAGATAAACTTGTCGTCGAGGACTAAATGAACAAATGATCCACTCTGTAAAATTAAACTTGGCTGATATTTCTAACTAGTATTAGAACTAGGAAAATTAATTATAGCATTGAAAGATTTTGGCCATACAATAACAGCTTTTCAAGCCATTTGTTAATCCTAAACAGCTGTAGATTCAAAATCAATTCCAAGATATTTAAAAATCTTGGTCTATTCAGCTGGGATATCATTGATTCTCTGATCATATTTATTACTTAGTAAAGAAAGCCATTTAAAAAAATCAATTTGATTCATCAAAGTAATGTGTTTCTATAATTCTGTTGAAAAGTAACCTGAGTCTGAAAGAGAATTACAACAAAAATGATTATTGCCTAATCTGGAGATCAAAATTAAATCTTTACTTTCTCTGGATTAATTTATTAAAAATGTTCATATTGTAAAATATTTAAACATATAACTTAATAGTTTTTAATTAATGTAATTCAAATTCCTCAATCACAATATGTACATATTGCTATATTTTCTGTCTTCGTAGGATACCTTCAATGAGCAACTGAACACTACATAACTGTTCTCAAAACATAAAATTTGTTAACACAGATAATACATTCTGATATGAAACAATTCCACTGGCAGAATTAATTTATGTAGTCTTAAATGCTTTCTTGTGCTTGGTTGTTTGCTTTCAGCTGTTTTACTACTTGACTAGGTAACATTATCAGTACTAATGTGGGATTTGGCTCTCGATTTTGTACGGTAGCATGTTTTGCTGTATGTTACAGTATACAGTACACAGAATAAGTACAGTCATTATATAGGGCAGACAGGCAGAAGATTAGCAAAGAATATCCATAAAAACCAACCAGAAATCAGAAGACTTAATGAAAACTCCTTAATTTCACAAGACATAGACAAACTCAACCATAGTTTCAATGGAAAACTCTGAATATCACAGAACAAGCTAAATATAAAAATATTAGGAAATTCTTGGAAAGTTCTAATTCAGACGAATCAACTACTAATTGACAAAGAAATAAACCATATTTACACACCATTCAAAAAAGACAATATAAAGCTAAGAAGGGAAAAAAATCGGAACATATCCTCTCCAACAACAAACATCCAGATAAATAGGGATAAACACTAAATAAAAAATTATAAAAATAATACCCTAATTAGAGAATTACCAAGGAGGAAATATTGGCATAGCAAGCAACAGGGAGGAAACCCCACATCCACTAGTACTGATATTACTACCTAACTGGATAAATGAAGTAGTTGCAAGCAACCGGCTTAGAGCACTAAACCTCCAAACTTGAACGCTGAGCTATGTATATTCTCTTCTATTGGGAAGAATATATATCTTATATGGTAATTATACAAATATAATGCAAGAGAAGAGGAAAATATATGGCTATAAAATTAGTCTTATGATTAAATAAATGTTAATATATATTTAATATACAAATACAATTTGTTGATTTCAAAGCCATCAAGGGTAGGGAAACATTCTCAACACAAACACTGAGATCTGAACTATGGTTACTGCATTTTCTCTACCTGAAAGTTAAACAGAAATGGCATTCTTTCACTGAATTGAGCTCCATGGAGAAAAGAAATTACAGTATAGTGGAAAGGGAGCACAAAAAAATGAAGAATCCTAACTTTATTAATTTTTTTTTAGATATTTTATTTGAAACTCCACTGACATACTAAATGAGAAAGATGAAGCTGAAATTGTATATCAAAGATTTTGACATATTGGGATAAATGATTAAGCGTTCTATTGCTTTTTCTATGGGCTAATTTATAAACATCTTTTCCATAACTGTGTTTTATATAGCAGGATATGAAATTTGTACTTGGCTTATTGCACAAATCAGCCCACTTGCATCAAATATTTCCACATCGATGTTACAATTCTTTTAGAGCTGATATTTCAAGCAACTGGAAAGGGTGACATAGTAAGCACAATATAACTATGCAACCACTTCAGTAAGAGTTGATTACTGTAGGAATTCATTCCAACAATGTTGGGAGGAAAGAAATCTATACATCATATGTGAATGATAGTTTATGCAGCAATTTCCTGTTTGATGTGCATGAAGAAAATATATTTCTGTTATTTGCCAATACTTGACTATCACAGTAATTAATTTATAAAGCTGTCCTAAGGAAACAGAAGAGAAGAATTAACACTTACTCATTTCAAACTGCTTTAAAATACAGACTGTTTTCAATAAAAGGATGAGCACACAATAAAAATGGGCAAAGTATAGACATTGCATAGCCTCTGAGCATCCCTGGAAATAAGCCTTAAAATTGGTTAAAAGGCCACAAAAGAAAATCAATGTCAATGTGAATTGACCATCTCAGGGATATACGTTTGAACTCTGTTTGTTTGCAAAAGATAAACTGTAATAAACCCTTCATGGCACCGGACCAGATTATCTCAGGGACCGCCTTCTGCTGCACGAATCCCAGAGACTAGTTAGGTCCCACAGAGTGGGTCTTCTCCAGGTCCCGTCAACTAAACAATGTTGCTTGGCGGGACCCAGGGGAAGAGCCTTCTCCGTGGTGTCCCCGGCCCTCTGGAACCAACTCCCCCCAGAGATTAGAATTTTCCCCACCCTCCTTGCCTTTCATAAGCTACTTAAAACCCACCTCTGCCGCCAGGCATGGGGGAACTTGAGACACTCTTTCCCCCTAGGCCTCTACAATTTTATGCATGGTATGTCTGTACGTATGTTTGGTTTTATAATAAGGGTTTTTAACTGTTTTAGTATTGGATTATTATTATATGCTGTTTTATTGCTGTTGTTAGCCGCCCCGATTCTGCGGAGAGGGGCGACATACAAATCCAATAAATAAATGAATGAATGAATGAATGAATGAATAAATAAATAAATAAATAAAATAAAAGCTTTAATATAGCTCTAAGAAAGCTATTTGTCTACAATTAAAATCATAGTTTTGCATTAACTATGTATTTATTTTATAATAAGCATGTTTCAGACAAACATGCAACAATGAAATTGCTGAATTGATATAATTATTCTCCAATTATTCATATACAATAATTGTAGTTTAAGGATTATCAAGAACCCAAAGTTATTTCTCCTATATTTCAAACCACCATAATAATCTGTATACATTTTGTCATACTATACATAACAGTGTTTTCCTCATTCTTACATTTTACATTGTGGCCTTCAGGCAATTTTATTTATTTATTTATTTATTTATTTATTAATTACTTAGATTTGTATGCCGCCCCTCTCCAAAGACTCGGGGCGACTCACAACACATGGAACAAATCATAAATAATCTGACAAATTTAAAATATTTAAAGATTTAAAAAAGACCCCATATACTAACAGACACAAGCATACCATATACTAACAGACACAAGCATACCATATATAAATTAAACATGCCCAGGGGGAGATGTTTCAGTTCCCCCATGCCTGACGGCAAAGGTGGGTTTTAAGGAGTTTACGGAAGGCAGGAAGAGTAGGGGCAGTTCTAATCTCCGGGGGGAGTTGGTTCCAGAGGGCCGGGGCTGCCACAGAGAAGGCTCTTCTCCTGGGGCCCGCCAACCGACATTGTTTAGTTGACGGGACCCGGAGAAGGCCCACTCTGTGGGACCTAATCGGTCGCTGGGATTCGTGCGGCAGGAGGCGGTCTCGGAGATATTCTGGTCCAATGCCATGAAGGGCTTTAAAGGTCATAACCAACACTTTGAATTGTGACCGGAAACTGATCGGCAGCCAATGCAGACTGCGGAGTGATGGTGAAACATGGGCATACCTAGGTAAGCCCATGACTGCTCTCGCAGATGCATTCTGCACGATCTGAAGTTTCCGAACACTTTTCAAAGGTAGCCCCATGTAGAGAGCATTACAGTAGTCGAACCTCGAGGTGATGAGGGCATGAGTGACTGTGAGTAATGAGTCCCAGTCCAGATAGGGCCGCAACTGGTGCACCAGGCGAACCTGGGCAAACGCCCCCCTCGCCACAGCTGAGAGATGTTTTTCTAATGTGAGCTGTGGATCGAGGAGGACCCTCTCTTCGGGGGTCAATAATTCCCCCCGCCAGGGTGATGGACAGATGGGATTGTCCTTGGGAGGCAAAACCCACAGCCACTCCGTCTTATCCGGGTTGAGCTTGAGTCTGTTGACACCCATCCAGGCCCCAACAGCCTCCAGGCACCGGCACATCACTTCCGCCTCTTCGTTGACTGGACATGGGGTGGAGATGTAAAGCTGGGTATCATCCACATATTGATGATATCTCACCCCATGTCCTTGGATGATCTCGCCCAGTGGTTTCATGTAGATGTTGAATAGCAGGGGGGAGAGGACCGACCCCTGAGGCACCCCACAAGGGAGAAACCTAGGAGTCGACCTCTGACCCCCCACTAACACAGACTGCGACCGGCCAGAGAGGTAGGAGGAGAACCACTGAAGAACAGTGCCTCCCACCCCCAACCCCTCCAGCCGGTGCAGAAGGATACCATGGTCGATGGTATCGAAAGCCGCTGAGAGGTCAAGGAGCACCAGGACAGAGGATAAACCCCTGTCCCGGGCCCGCCAGAGATCATCCATCAACGTGACCAAAGCGGTTTCCGTGCTGTAACCGGGCCTGAAACCCGACTGCTGGGGACCTAGATAATCGGCTTCTTCCAAGGACCGCTGGAGCGCCACCACCTTCTCAACAACCTTCCCCATAAAGGGAAGGTTGGAGACTGGATGATAGTTATTAAGCACAGCTGGGTCCAGGGAGGGCTTCTTGAGGAGGGGGCGCACGAGCGCTTCTTTATAGAGTGATGGAAAAACTCCCCTCCCCAAGGAAGCGTTGGTAATCTCCTGGGCCCAGCTCCATGTCACCTCCCTGCTGGCCGAAACCAACCAGGAGGGACACGGATCCAGTAAACAGGTGGCGGAACTCACAGCTCCAATGGCCTTGTCCACTTCATCAGGTGTCACCAGATCAAACTCTTCCCAGACAGGTGGACAAGTACGTGCCCCAGTCACCTCGACTGACTCGTTGTCAGTCGACTCTGTTTTACAATTGGAGTCGAGGTCGGCCCGGATCTGAGCGACTTTATCAGCGAAAAACGTGTTAAAATCCTCGGCACTACTCTGCAAGGGCTCCCCAACTCCCCCCTGGTTAAGAAGGGAGCGGGTCACCCTAAACAGAGTGGCCGGGCGGGATTCCGCTGATGCAATCAAGGCGGCATGGTACGCGCATCTTGCCGCCTTGAGCGCCACTTTGTAAGTCTTAATAAAAGCTCTTACAAGTGTTCGATCGGATTCAGACCTACTCTTCCTCCATCGCTTCTCTAGACATCTCTTTTGGCGTTTCAACTCCCGGAGCTCCTCGTTGAACCATGGGGCTCTACGGGGTCTAATGCCACGGAGAGGTCGCAAAGGCGCAATCCGGTCAAGAGCCTCCGCCGCAGCCCTGTTCCAGGCCTCCGCGAGAGACTCCGCCGAACTGTGGATGAGTGCCTGTGGAATAACCCCAAGCGCCGTCTGAAAGCCCTCTGGGTCCATCAGGCATCTGGGGCGGAACATCTTCAGTGGTTCTGCCTCCCTGCGGGGGAGGATTGGAGCCAGGAAGTCAAGCCGTAGTAGAAAATGGTCTGACCATGACAAAGGCAACACTTCTAAGCCCCTTAGTCTCAGACCATTACTCAATTGCTCGGAAAGGAATACCATGTCAGGTGCGTGCCCTCCCTCGTGAGTCGGACCCTGTACTACTTGAGTCAGGTCCACGGCTGTCATGGTGGCCATGAACTCCTGTGCCAACCCAGAGGTTTCGCCGAGTGACGGCAGGTTGAAGTCCCCCAGGACAATGAGTCCGGGGAACTCCACCGCCAACCCGGCTACCTCCTTGAGTAGCACAGGCAGGGCTTGTGACACGCAGCTGGGAGGCAGGTACGTGAGAAATAAGCCCACCTGAACCCCTAAGTCCAACTTCATCAAGAGAGACTCGCAACCCGCAATTTCCGGAGCAATGAGTCTACGCAGGCAAAGGCTCTCCCTGGCTACAATAGCCACTCCTCCCCCCCTTCCCTGGGGTCGAGGTTGATGCCATATCTGAAACCCGGCTGGGCAAATTTCAGAGAGAGGAACACCTCCCTCCGGGCCCAGCCAGGTTTCAGTAATACATGCCAGGTCGGCCTCCTCATCCAGGATCAAATCCCGGATGAAGAGAGCTTTATTTACTACCGACCTGGCATTCAGCAGCAGCAACCTGAGCCCAGGGCCAGAGTTACACTCACCACCAGTACCCAAGATTGGGCTCACAGAGCCAGAACAAGGGACCGTTATTAAGCAACGATCCCTCGTTCCCCTGGAACGGCTAACTCTGTGGCCCCCGCCATATCTGCCTCTCCCCAGCAACACAGGGATATTCCGACCCCCTGCACCCCCAGAGATCGGTGCCCCTTCCTCTCCTGTCTCCCGAGCGTCAGGTGGGCCAAAACTATCATTCACACTACTATCAATAAACTCATCCATACCATAACCCCCCCACCCCCACCCACCCAATCATACCAATCATTCCATTCATAACCACAAGTATAATTATCCCAGTCATCCATTACTTTAGAACCCCAATTACGTTAAAAATCAATTAAATTAATAATAGTATAAAATGGCAGTTAATAACAATTTAAAAACACTAAAAGATTAAAATATAAATATGTAAAATATACGCTAAAATTATAAGTTAATATAAATTGATTTCGTTGATGGTATAAAACAGATCTTAAAATATTCTTCAATCATCAGTAATCAGTCAGTCCAGGCATGATGTTCTTCTGGTCTTCAAAGGTCTTAGGTCTTAGTCTAATTTAAAAAGTCTTGTTCTTAATTTTCCTTCAGGAAAATAAGACTAAAAAACAAAAGTGGTCTTACATCCTGAGAAGAAAGCAGATTACAAAGGATAGTGATGCCCAAACTGGAATGTAGTGCATGGCAGAGCGCCAAAAACCTGAAGGAGCGCGTGCCCACAGAGAGGGCTCTGTGTGCCCCCTCTGGGCATGAGTGCCATAGGTTTGCCATCATGGACATAAGATGTACAATATGTGCCCAATTAGGATATTTTTTAGTTATTGGTGTGGGGGTTTTTTTTGTCTATAGCAACACAGAGGCATATTTGCTTTACAAATATATTAACCAATTTTTAAAAAGTGAAGTTATAAGAAAAGAACAAAAAATGCACACAAATGAAAACAGATATGCTATTTACTTTCTGACTGGTAAAGGTTCAACTTTAAGATATACTAGATTAAAAGGAAAATAGGTGTCAAAGGAAGGGCAGCCTGGCAGCTTTGAATCAGTATTAATTATCAACAAACAATACCCACAGATAAATTTTAGTTGAATTGAATTTATTTAACTTTTAAGCCCCCCAAATCCTTGCGGATTCTGAGTAGCGTACAGTCATAAATAATGTAGTAAAATACAAAATAAACAAAAATAAACAACATAATAAAGCAGTAATAATATAAAACAGTTAAAAGAACCCCAAAATACAACATTCATTCAACAAGCATTCATATCTCTTGAGCTGGGCTAGTTGTTCAGCAGCCTCCAGGCCTGCCGGCAAAGCGATGTTTTCACAGCCTTTCAGAAGACCAGGTGGGTGGGAGAAGTACAAGTCTCTGGGGTAGTTGGTTCCATATAGCCAGAGACACCACAGAGAAAGCCCTCCTACATGGCCCCACCAATCAGCACTGTTTGTCCGATGGGACCTGGAAAAGACTGACTATGTGGGTTCTAGTCGGTCGCTAGGCTGGAAGAAGACAGTCCCGTAAATAGTTTGGTCCGATGCCATGAAGGGCTTTATAGGCAATAACCAATGCCTTAAATTGTGTCCGGAGACCAACCGGTAGCTAATACAGTTCACAGAGTGTTGGAGTTATGTGGGTGTATCTAGGCACACTTGCAACAGCTTACGCGGCTGCATTCTGAACTAGTTGTAGTCTCCAAACACCTTTTAAGGGTAGCTCTATGCAGTGAAGGGCTGCCAAAATTTTTACTACCACACTGTAGGCATGGCTTAGGCAGGACGCCCTGCATTTTCTTTCAACATCTCTCAGTGCAAATTTGGTGCTCTGGGGTGGAGCTCCACTGTGTTCCTCCCTGTCCAGGCAGTAGCCCACCCCTGGCTCTATGCAAAGCGCATTGCAATAATTGAGCCGTCAGGTGATAACGGCATGAGTGACTGTGAGAAGAGCATCCTGATCCATTTAGAGCCGCAACTGGTGCACTAGGTGGAGCTATGCAAACATGCACACCCCCAGCCACAGCCGAGAAATGTTATTCTAACCTCAGCTGTGGATCTAGAAGGACCCTCGAGTTGCGGACCAACTCCAAGGGGGTTAATGTCCCCACCCCCCAGAATCAAGGATGGATGGAAGGAACAGTTCTTGGGAGGTAATATCCACAGCCATTCAGTCTTGTCGGGGTTCAGTTTGAGCCTGCTAACTCCCATTCAGATCCTTACAGTCTCCAGGCACTGGCACATTACATCCACTGCTTCACTATATTGACACAGGGTGGAAATATAAAGCTGAGTATCATCACCATATTGTTGGAACATCACCCCGTGCCATCGATGATCTCACCCAGTGGTTTCATATAAATGTTAGATAGGAGGGCGGAGAGGACTGACCCCTGAGGCACTCCACAACGAAGGAGCCTAGGGGAAGACCTCTGTCCCCCTACCACCACTGACTGTGAGCGACCGGAGAAGTAGGAGTTTGGGGGGCTTAAAAGTTAAATAAATTCAATTCAACTATTTATTTGATTTTTATGCCGCCCTTCTCCTTAGACTCAGGGTGGCTTACAACATGTTAGCAATATCACTTTTTTAACAGAGCAAGGCTATTGCCCCCACAATCAAGTCAATCTTGAGCCGGTGATGAGATTTGAGCCGCTGACCTTCAGATCTACAAGTCAGCTTCAGTGGCCTGCAGTGCAGCACTCTACCTGCTGCGCCACCCCGGCTCATCAGCTGTGGACTTTTGCTTTTGTTTTAAAATCTTACAGTAATTGCATCACTATTTTTTCCATGTGAAGCATGCTTACTTTATTGATGGTACATATATTCTATTCTGTGGTTTATTTTGCTCTGAAAATATTATAGAAATACAGGGATTATTATAATTTATTTATTTATTTACTAGATTTGTATGCCGCCCCTCTCCGTAGACTCGGGGCGGCTCACAGCAACATAATATAGGGTTAAAAATATACATAATACCAGTACATACAAACATACATACATACGTTTAAAAACATTTCAAATATTTTAAATATCCACATTCAATATTTCTATCCAGAATGACTCTATTTGGAAAATCACTGTTTATAGTTTGTAAATGGTGAGTAAATTTGAATAAAATTATCTTCGATTGAAGTGTTTCAATGTTCAATGTTTTTTGCCATTGCAATTTTCTACATTTTGCAGATCCAATGAAACATTTACTTTTCAAATATTTATTTATTAATTATTAGTTAATTAGATTTGTATCTCGCCCAACTCCCAAAGGACTGTTTTGCAAAAATATTTGCATAATAGTAATTTGCATAATAGTAATTTAATAAACTTCTTAGCAACACAATTTATATGTCATAAGAAACACAGATATATACATATATACTGAGGAAAATTTGAGAGAGACACTTCACAAAATAGTCTTACCAATAAATTATTAGTAGGTTTGGAAGACCTGAAAATGACTATAGAATTGAAATTGTGTTATCTTTCTAACTAAACATCACAATCCAGAATTTTTTAAAGGTGGTTTAATATACTGACTCTTTTTGTCACAAGTTATTTCTACATAGCACATTGGCTATAGGCCCAGGCAATGGAACCACAAAACCTGCTGGAGCTTGACAAAACCCATGATTACTAGAGTCATTCTGATGCAACCAAATGTCCCTAACACTTCCCAGCTCAGCCAAATGTTATTTGAAACCTGCCATCTGTATAAAAATTACACAGCTTTGTGAAAGATACAAGCCTTGGAAGAACACAGCTTTTCATTTCCTTTGTTATTTGATGTAATATTATTAGCAATCTATGAATTTACACAGTTAATTGCAGAAGAAGAAAAGTAAAACCTAATAATTTGATATTGAAGAAAATGTTATATTTAAATTAATATATTTCAGAATATTTTTTTAAGTAAATGGACAAATGAGAATGATTTACTTCAGCACTTTCACAAACATTTAAAAAAAGGATTATCTCCAATGTTGTTTCTGATTATTTTACTGCAACTAAATTTAAAACTTGTTGCTGAAATTAAGAATTTACAGTGGTACCTCATCTTACGAACGCCTCTTCTAATGAACTTTTCGAGATACGAACCCGGTGTTTAAGATTTTTTTGCCTCTTCTTCTGAACTATTTTCACCTTACGAACCCAAGCCGCTGCTGCTGGGATGAAGGGGTTTCTTTTTTTCCCCTTTTTTGAAGAAAGATAAGGGAGGGGTGGCTTGGAGGGGGAAAGAGTTTGCATTTTAAAAAGTAGCAGAACAGCGTGCTTGCACAGGCACTGAAAGGGTGTCTTTTGAAGAAAGAAAAGGGAGGGGCGGCTTGGAGGGGGAAAGAGTTTGCATTTTAAAAAGTAGGAGAACAGCATGCTTGTACAGGGACTGAAAGGGTGTCTTTTGAAGAAAGAAAAGGGAGGGGCGCCCCCCTTGCCTTTCTTCCTTGCCACTCACCCTTTAGCCTAGCCTTGCTTCTTCCACCCGCCCCCTTTAGCTGCTCCTCCCTGCCCTCTGTTTGCTTCCCTTCTAAAGTTTGGGATTTTCCTGAAGGATTTGCACGCATTATTTGCTTTTACATTGATTCCTATGGGAAACATTGTTTCGTCTTACGAACTTTTCACCTTACGAACCTCCTTCTGGAACCAATTAAGTTCGTATCATGAGGTACCACTATATTTCTATTTTTGGGTATTGATATTTTATGCGTATTTTAAGAACTTATATTATCAACAAATAATGTTTGATACTTTTACTTTCCTTTCAACATCTGTGATGACATTTTTTTCCTTCAAAGAGGCTAGAAAATATTGGATTACCATTAAATGCAGCTCTTTACATTTTAAAAGATTAGGAAGATTTGCTAGTTATTTAAATTTATTGAAATAGGGCACTATATGCTTTATGAAAAATAATCAATCTTTTAAAATTATAAATATATTCAAAATACCAATGTCAGCTGTGACCATAGTTGACTGGTTTTCTTGAAGAGAAGCAGTGGTCTGATCTTGGTCCTGTGAATCATCATTGACTTCATGTTGACTCTGACTAAGTTCTGATCGCAGTTCAGAATATTCATCTTCTTCTCTGAGGAATGAAACGTAAAATATTCAGAATACCTAGATGTAGTTTAATGATTTCAAATGATCAAAAATGCCTTTCATAGATATTCTACATTACATTCAGTAATATCTACGAGTCTACAGAGAGGGGCGGCATACAAATCTAATAAATAAAAATAAAATAAATAAATCTAAGATGTTTGTAAGATCTATGACATTAATGCAATGGCCAATGAAGGGAACATAAAGCTCACAAAATTAATCAGCTATAGTATAAATTTACTGAATTTACTATAGTATAAAGCTATAGTAAATTCAGTGCAGTTTACCACTGATTCAGTTATTTAAACACTACTTTCAAATTGTTATTTTATTCTTTTACCATTTTTAACTTCCAGGTTTTCAGAATCGCCCAGAAATGAGCAGAAATACAAGGCTTATGTAATTCCACTTCATGGCTGAATTTCAACCCAATTCCATCTGATCTATTCTCAAGGATCACCCACATTTTTCTTTCATTATTTCTTTGCTAGTGTGTGTGTATTTTACTTTTAAGAAATTCATTATTTTACAATATTAATTGGGAATACAGTAGAGTATTGGTTATCTGTCCTTCTGATATCCAACACTCTGGATTATCCGACGTTATGGCTGCTTGCGGGCATGGCTGTAGGCATTTCCGCAATCCCAAGACACGCCCCTAAACGTGACAGCCACGACGAGGAAGTAAGCTTGGAGGAGGGAAGCAAGCTAGAGAGAGAGAGAGAGAGAGAGAGAGAGACGGGGATGGAAACAGGCGAGAGAGAGACGGAAGCGGGTGAGCGAGTGAGAGAGCAAGAGACGGGGACGGAAGCGGGTGAGTGAGAGAGAAGGCCAAGGAGAGAAGCAAGAGAGAGAGAGAGAGAGAGAGAGAGAGAGAGAGGTATATATATACAGTAGAGTCTGGATTATCCGACATTTCAGCTATCCGACTATCAGCCCGCCCTTTTATGTCGGATAATTGAGACTCTACTGTATATAAATGATCAGAAAATATACCAAGTTGGAAAAATTAGCCTATTGCTAGGAATCACTTTCAGTAGCATATCTCTTTAGGCATGCTAAAATAAATACAAGTACCTAGTTGTCTTTGATTTATGATGACCACAATTGAGCCCAAAATTTATTGCTAAGTAAAACATATTCTGTGAATTTTGTCCCATATAATAATAATAATAATAATAATAATAATAATAATAATAATAATAATAATTTATTAGATTTGTATGCCGCCTCTCTCTGGAGACTCGGAGCGGGGGCCTGGGCATGGACGTAATGTTCCCGGCACTGCTGCTCCTCGAAGGGAAGCCGCCGGAGCTATCTCAGCAGTTGGTGGCGGCGGCAGCACCAACTGCTTAGGCGGCTCCAACGGCTTCCCTTCGAGGAACAGCAGCGCCGGGAACATCACGTCCATGTCCAGGCCAGTGACGCCACTGTCCTCGAAGAGAGGCTGCCACTGCCACCGCCACTGTCCTCAAAGTGAAGCCACCACCAGGGCCAGCAAACTCATGCCTGCCTTGTCATAGCCAAAGCGTCCCTTTGCTGCTCCCCTGGTAAGGAGACGAAGGCAAGAGGTAAAGAGGTAAGGGGAGGGGGAGTGAGGGACAATGAAAGTAACATTTTGAATAACAACCAAAAATTTCTGTTTGGTATCAGAATTTTTGTTTGGTATGCAAAGTTTTAACAAAATTTTTGGTTGTTATTCGAAATGTTTGCTATCCAAGGTGTTCGTTAACCAAGGTTCCACTGTAATTCACTTAACACTGTCAAAGTATTTACTAAGACTGCACTACTATTACTACTAGTTTTTTCTCATCGTTCTTATCACCTATCTTCTCCCACATATGACTGTATGACTGTAACTTGGTGCTTGTATCCTTAAGATTTTTATTAAAATTGATTGTTTCCTGATTGCTTATTCAACCCCTATGACAATCAGAACAGAACAGAACAGAATTCTTTATTGGCCAAGTGTGGACACACAAGGAATTTGTCTTTGGTGCATATGCTCTCATTGTACATAAAATAAAATATACATTTGTCAAGTATCATGATTAATGACAATCATTGTGTTGTACCTCATGATTCTTGACAAATGTATATATTGTAAAATGTATATTTTCTTTTATGTACACTGAGAGCATATGCACCAAAGACAAATTCCTTCTGTGTCCAATTACACTTGGCCAATAAAAAATTCCATTCCGTTCTATTCTAGCTGTTTATGATCAAAGGAAAACATATTATTATTACTTGCTCTTCAGGTAACTGCACAACTATTCAAACTATTAAAACTAAATTTAAATTATAAGTATTAGTTTATTAAGAGAACCAAGAAATATTCCAAACATGGCAGAAGCTTGTTTAAGCTTAAGGTATATATTTATTAAAGAAGAGAACTAAATTTTAAATAGCACAATAACTGGCACACAAATTAAAATACATGATAATGAAATATGAATATTTCTATGAATATGTTAATTACTGGGAACGTTACATTCCAACAATAATTAGCCTTAAGCAAAAAAAAAAAATACAATGATGTTGAAGACATGTCTTTTTTGGTTAGAAGGATAATTTGTTTGCTTGCTTAGTCAACTCTCTGCAATTAGTCATTCATTTCAAATCCTGAATTACTTCTTTCCTGGTGAATAAGCTTTTCACCATATTAAAACTGAACACACAAGATGCAAGGAATCTCAAATTTATTCTGTTTAGCCAAATTGGGTTAAATTCAAACTAGGAGGTTATGTTAGCTTTTTTTGTGTGAAAGCAAACATTGCATACTTGTTATACGCAGCAGAGCCAATTTTGAGGGCATCTCTTATACATGCAATTTCTTTCATTTAAAGGAAAGACTGATCAGTGTTCTTTAATTTTCATCTTACAGAATTAATTTAAGGAATATATTTTTTAAAATTAATTTAGTTTTGAAAGAAATCTGTCTAATTTAACATATTTCAGCTTAATATGCTCCCTTTCTTTATAACACATGCAGGCTAATACCCCACATCATGTTAATATTAGTATTTCTGAGTTAAGTATGACTTCATGGCACACAACTTATGTTTCCAACAAGCCTCTTATTCTGTGCATTTTTTCTTCTTACATATTTTATTTAGAAACATAGAAACATAGAAGTCTGACGGCAGACAAAGACCTCATGGTCCATCTAGTCTGCCCTTATCCTATTTTCTGTATTTTATCTTACAATGGATATATGTTTATCCCAGGCATGTTTAAATTCAGTTACTGTGCATTTACCAACCACGTCTGCTGGAAGTTTGTTCCAAGGATCTACTATTCTTTCAATAAAATAATATTTTCTCATGTTGCTTTTGATCTTTCCCCCAACTAACTTCAGATTGTGTCTCCTTGTTCTTGTGTTCACTTTCCTATTAAAAACACTTCCCTCCTGGACTTTATTTAACCCTTTAACATATTTAAATGTTTCGATCATGTCCCCCCTTTTCCTTCTGTCCTCCAGACTATACAGATTGAGTTCATTAAGTCTTTCCTGATACGTTTTATGCTTAAGACCTTCCACCATTCTTGTAGCCCGTCTTTGAACCCGTTCAATTTTGTCAATATCTTTTTGTAGGTGAGGTCTCCAGAACTGAACACAGTATTCCAAATGTGGTCTCACCAGCGCTCTATATAGCGGGATCACAATCTCCCTCTTCCTGCTTGTTATACCTCTAGCTATGCAGCCAAGCATCCTACTTGCTTTCCCTACCGCCTGACTGCACTGTTTCTTAGTAAATAAATACCCCATCTTCCCTAGATATCACATTTATTAAAATATACAAAATTAAATGATACTTATATGAATTATACTTACCGGTATATGAAGAAAGTAAGTACTTTCTTTAAAAAAAAGTATTGTACCATCTCTTCTATTTGAGGTATCACAATGTTTGTTTGTTTTTGGTGTCTTTTAGGTCCCTAGTCCCTAACCTTTCTGGCAGTAGGAATTGGTTTCACGGAAGACAATTTTTGCATGGACTGCAGGGTGACGGTTTATGTACAACCTAGACCCTGCATATTCAGAGAAGCTTTGCATGCTCGCCCATAATTTGTGTGGCCCAGTTCCTAACAGGTTGGGGCCCCTTGCTCTAGATGTATTGGTTGTACTGAATGAGAATTGTGAAGTTCAACACATCTGGAATACTCTGCTATGGAAAGCTGCATTACAGCAAATACAGTATAACTCCAGACTGAAAGCTATTTATGTAAGACTATTTAATGAGTGTATGCCATATGCAAACATTTCAAGTCAAATATGCTACAGAAATTATAACTGCTCATTTTCTTTCAAAGTATTACCTACCTAACCAAAGAGTATTCTTAATACATATTTTTGGAATAAGCCTCTTTTTAAGAAGATTGCAATTTTTCTCAGAGTTTTAAAATTTTGCATTTTTCTGCTTAACTTTGCATTTTGATACTTTAATAAAGTTTTTGTTTGCTTTATGCTTATTATTGTTGTTTTAATTGAAAGGATAATTGATAATTAAAATAATTATCAAACACTTTAACAGAGAAGGAAGGCTAATACTTTCAAATCACAAATGCCTTCTTATGATAGGTCATATTTGTCTGTCATAGGTGATAGGTCATATCTGTCATCAGGCATGGGGAAATTGATTCGCCTGGGCCGTTTCCGCTTTATGTATGGTTTGTATGAGATGTATGATTGTTTTTATATTAATGGATTTTAAATTGTTTCAATTTTGGATTTGTACTGTTTCTGTTATTGTGAGCTGCCTCGAGTCTTCGGAGAGGGGCGGCATACAAATCAAATAATAATAATAATAATAATAATAATAATAATAATAATAATAATAATAATATTGCAATCGACATCGCAATCCTATGAGACAGCAGAATTGAGGAGAAGCAGCTAGAGAAATTAGTGAAATACGAAGATCTAAAAATTGTGCTGCAATGACTCTGGCATAAGCCAGTGAAAGTGGTCCCAGTGGTACTTGACACGTTGGATGCAGTGCCAAAGGATCTCAGCGGACATTTGAAAACCATCGGAATTGACAAAATCTCCATCTGTCAGTTGCAAAAGGCCGCTTTACCGGGATCGGCAAACATAATTTGGCGCTACATCACGCAGTCCTAGGTGCTTGGGAAGCGCCCGACTGGTGATGAAATACGAAATCCAGCAAAGTGATCTCGTTTGCTGAGTTGTATTGACATAATAATAATATTTTCAGAAGATATCATTACATAAAATTTTCAGTGATCTAATACATTGTCCTAATGAGAGCATATTAAAGTCTGCATGAGAACTAATGTTTCAATCAGGTTTTTGGGTTTTTTTCAGCATCGAACCAGGATAGATTCTTAAAATAAATGTAATGTTTTGGTCATTTTTTTTCTTTGCTATATGTATGTTTTTTCCCCCCCTGTTTGGTATTTTATTCCTATTGACAAAACATAATATATACATTAAAAAAAAGAAATATCATATAAGTGACTTTCTGGGCATAGCTAATTGCTATGCTATTTAAGTTTATTTTTGAGAACTATTAAGTATACATAATAATAGTATTTTGAAATATGTTAAGTTAATCTACAAAAATCTAGTTTTCTAGTTATTAATTTAGCCATTGTTGACTTTCAATCACATCACAATCCTATTTTAACTCACAGTTATTACTTATCCTTCTAATAACAGATCAGATAAGTTTGCTTTTCTCATTATGCAAAATGTAAGAAATTATACAAATTACACAAAATTTTACTCCCCATACACTCCTTTGCTAAGGAATTAATTTGGGATGCTAACAATGTGTGTACACAGTAATTCTTTCATGGTTTCAGACACAATCTAAACTTTGGCTTTTTTCCAACTTTCATTCTGTTTTAATCAGTGCTGCCACAATACCTTGATATCTATGGTATGAAATCTTCTCTAAATAAAAGAGTTATTATAATTTAAGTTATGTTAATATTTGTGTTACATCTTCTCACTTAGTTCTTTCATATGAACACTGATTAAGAATTCTTCATTTTTTTCTGACCGTTTGGTAATCTGAATGGGTGACTTTATTCCCTTGTACAAGAAATCAACTTTTCATTCGTAGAAAATTAAGAAACAATAAGAAATCTTCCATCTAAGAAATTTAAAGTATAAAATAAATATGCAGTATAAAAGCATAGAATTATTTGCTTTCAAGATAAGCTTTCACAGAATTCTAAATAACAGTGTATAGGAGTGATGGCAAACCTTTTTTTCCTTGGGTGCCGAAAGAGTGTGGGTGTGCACATGTGTGAGTGCCCACACCCATAATTCAACGCTTGGAGATGGCACAAACCTTCCCCCCACCCCCCGGAGACCCTCTGGAGGCTGGAAATGGCATGTTTCCCAACTTCTGGTGGGCCCACTAGGCTCGTGTTTCGCCCTCCCCAGGCTCCAAAGGCTTCCCTGGAGCCAGGGAGGGTAAAAACACCCTCTCGCATCCCCCAGAGGCTCTCTGGAAGCCAAAAACACCCTCCCAGTGCCCCTGTGAGGGCAAAAAATCTGTGGCCAGCATACACATGCATGTTGGAGTTGAGCTAGGGCAACAGATTGCGTGCCAGCAGATATGGCTCCGCGTGCCATATTATTATTTGCCATCACTGGTGTATAGGGTATGTCACATACCAGTTAAGATCTAAGCAGAAGCTAAACACTTCTACAGTCACTAGTTAAGCATTCCTAAAATTAAGAAGAGTCAGTCAAATACAGTTTGTTTTTTTCCGAGTCTTTATTTCAGGTACTTCCAAAAGTGGCAAGAAAAAACTGGTCTAAAATAATTACATAATACATAACTTAATAAATGAATGTAGAAATGTTATTTTACTTAAGCTAAATGAGAAACAAGGCTTTATTATTATTATTATTATTATTATTATTATTATTATTATTATTTCAATACAACATAGCAAACGAGATCACTATGCTGGATTTCGTATTTCATCACCAGTCGGGCGCTTCCCAAGCACGTAGGACTGCGTGATGTAGCGGCAAATTATGTTTGCCGATCCCAGTAAAGCGGCCTTTTGCAATTGACAGATGGTGATTTTGTCAATTCCGATGGTTTTAAAATGTTCTCTGAGATCCTTTGGCACTGCGCCCAGCGTGCCAAGTACCACTGGGACAATTTTCACTGGCTTATGCCAGAGTCGTTGCAGCTCAATTTTTAGATCTTCGTATTTCACTAATTTCTCTAGCTGCTTCTCATTTCTGCTGTCCCCTGGGATTGCGATATCGATGATCCATACTTTCTTTTTCTCCACAATCAGGATGTCTGGTGTGTTATGCTTCAGAATTCGGTCAGTCTGAAGTCGGAAGTCCCAAAGTAGTTTGGCTTGCTCATTTTCCACCACTTTTTCGGGCTTATGATCCCACCAGTTCTTTGCCACTGGTAAATGGTACAAGTTCCAGTGGATCATCTGTGCCACAGCGTCATGTCTATGCTTGTAGTCAGTCTGTGTGATCTTTTTGCAGCAGCTGAGTATGTGATCGATATTTATTTATTTATTTATTTATTTATTTATTTATTTATTTATTAGATTTGTATGCCGCCCCTCTCCGGAGACTCTATTACCCTATTGCTTATAAAAATCATATATTTTTAACTAATATCTATTTGATGAATTATATAAACACACAACACTTGACACAAAATAAAGAAAAAATAGTAAGCAGCAATTATATTTTCCCTTTTAGTTCAATTTTTCAATAGGAAAATAATGATTTCAACTGGTGAAAATTGTCAATACTCCTTTGTTTGCATTAATGAATTTTAGAGCAATGCCTATATTTTTAATAGAATAATTAGATATTTTGATACAAACTTTATAGCATATTAAAGATTCAACAATGCAGGGCTTAGCTATCTTTTTCTTTAAATCATTCATAAATAACTATGATGTAAAAAAATCCAGAAGGAAAAATGGTGAACTATTTTCATAGCCCTGGGGGAAAAAACTAGTACGGATGCAAAGAACAGGGTTCAATTTAACTCTAGGTCTTATTTACATTTCTAAGATACCCCATAGTTATCATTATAACTTTCATCACTCATGTTTTTAAAAAATCATTCCACTATTACCTCTTAAAAACTTATAAAAAATGGAATTATTTGCAAATTTTACTTTTATACGTATAATTACCATTACAATAAATAATTCAATAGAAAATATTAGCTAGGAGCAGCGGTCACCAAACTACGGCCCATGGGCCACATGCGGCCCACTGAGGCCATTTATCCGGCCTGCGGATGAGTGACAGGAGCACAGGATGCATGCGCATCCTGTGCTCCTGGCCACTGTTCTCTCTAGCCAAAAACAAACTCCGCACAGGTTTTTCAAACCCCGCGTGGTAGAGCCGGCGCCATTTCTCCCGCCTGACAGCTGATCTGCTGTCGGCCAGGAAAAAACCCCGTGGGCTCTGAGCCTCGCCCGGCCTGTCCGTCTGTGTCTGGGGACCACGCCCCACCCACTCCTGCTGATATTCTTTCCGCCGTCGGGAAGAGACAGGAAGCAAAAAAGGAGGGAAGGAAAGAAGGAGAAATGGAGGGAACAAGGAAGAAAGGAAGGAAGGAAGAATGAAATGAATGGAGAGACAGAGGAAGGAAGGACTGGGTTTTTTGGGGGGGGTAATTTTTTTTATTTATTTTTCTCTTACACAGTGTACCATCTAATTTTCCATGAATAAAATGCGATATTTTGTTAGTAACTAATATCAATCATCAAAAAAGTTGCAAGTTTTTTTTCTAATTTTGTCATCCAGTTACATTCATTTTCTTTTAATTAAATTCCCTCCTTAATGTTCCTTCAAAAAGTATAACACCAATTATATTTCTAACTTATTAACCATTATGCCAAAGTGCTTCCTTCTTTCTTTATACATTTTTCTATAAGCCAAGAAAACTTTATATAGCCAATCAGATGTTAACAAAAGAAAATTAAAAACAAAACATAAACATATATGAATTTCAGACTTCTTCCCCCACTCTAAATAGTACGTTCCAATTTTGTTTTTTACTTTAAAATAAGGTATGTGCAGTGTGCATAGGGATTTGTTCATAGTTTTTTTTATAGTCTGGCCCTCCAAGAGTCCGAGGGACAGTGAACTGGCCCCCCATGTAAAAAGTTTAGGCACCCCTGGCTAGGAGTATTAAACTTTAAGTTATTAGCAGATTATTGTCTTCATCCTTCCTGCCTTTCCCAGCTATCTTTCCTAACATTTAGCTGTGCTGCTCCCTTCCCATTTTAATCTCAATAGGGGTGTGAGTCTAATTATAGGCAAATTTCTTTAGCAATGTAGAAGAGCTCAAAAGGTTCATAAGGCTATGACTACATAGGGAATCCTTAATGAGCCAAGATATTTTAATTTCCTCATCTATATTTGAGCCGATAAGGTTAAGGATTATGCGTGCATGGAGAATAAATTGTAAGCAAGGACAATTTGTGACAATGTATAATGTTATTATTAATCACATGCTATATCTATTAAAGCATCAGTGCTAGCTTCCAATTTCCTAAGTCAGCCACATGGGATATTCTTAATGTTGACCTTATTCTGGCAGAAAAATACAGCATGAATGGCACCACAAGAATATCCTATAATAGGAGCTTATCATTTCATACTGAACAGAGCCTTCAAATAGTTATTAAACAACAATAATTGCAAAAAAAAATATTGTCTAACTGGAAAAAGTTTTTCACATCATTTTAAAAATCATAACATAACAAAACAAAATAATGAATCATAACATTAAAAAGTGAATTGTAATTTACAGTATCTTTCCACTATTATGATATTTTGGAAAAAAAATCAGTATTTTTAAAAAACGGATAAATACAATGTATGGAAATACATTGAGCTACAACTGGTTCAGTTATCTAGTAGGTGATTATAATTTCAAAACCATGTCACTTAAAAAGAGATAATAAAGCTTAATTATTTCTGTTATTTTCTTCACTGCTTTGGTAATATTATAGTTTTATTTGCCATATAAGCAGGAAATTAACCTGATCTATCACAACTGCTGCCTAATATTTTCCTTACTGGAAATCAAGATTACAGTTTTCTGTACACTTGTTATTAATTTTTTTAATTAAGAATTACATTTTAAAACATTGACCAATCAACTATGTAATATTTGATAGTATTCGTATTTTTATTAATGATGTAATTTGCAAATTTATCTTTTACCATTTGTTAACCAAACTATATTTTATACAATTAATTTTTATAATGTCCTCTGAAAAATCTCAGATTAACCTTCTCTTCTGTGGCAACCTATAGATCTATTGACTGTTCAATTGGGCCTTTATAATTTTTTTCTGCTGCAATGGATTTTATATTGTTTGCATATATATTTTATTAGGTTTTTTATTTTGTTAGCTGCCCACCATCGTGAATATAAGTCCACTAAATGAATAAGAAAGACTATCAAATGGAATTGCATTAAGAGCTTATTGTTGTAATTTGGTATGGCTCTTACTTTGCTTTGCAAAGCATTACATACATAAATGATACTGAATAAAAAACTATTAGCCTTCATTACTAAAATGAAGTATATTTTGTATATATATACAAAGTATATCCATATATTTTTCATACTTTGCACCAATGGTGGGTTCCTACTGGTGCAATAGGTGACTCTGCACCAGTAGTGGCTGTCACATTTTTTTCACTTTTTGCTTTCTGCGCATGCACAGAAGCAAAATCTCATGAGGAATTCTTGCATGTGTGAGATTTTGGCATTTTTTTTCTTCTGCATATTTGCGCGGAAGCAAAAGATCACCAAAATCGTGACACAATTTTGGCACATCTTTGCTTGCGCATGCGTGAAAAAAATTGTGGAAGGGACATGGGCGTGCCCTGAATAGAGGATGTGCATGCAGTGCATCGGTTTGCAGGTACGTGCAATCTGCCGTGGCTCTGCACATGTAGTTTTACCATCTATTGATAAAAGCTTATGATTTGCATAACAAATCTATGTAACACTAAAGAGTTTTCTTGTATAAAAGCAATGGATCAAAGTAGTTAATAGAATTAATACGGACTACTCATTTATAGTCAAGAGTGTGTGATGCTTTTATGTTTCAAGGATAGACAGCTCTGGAAGATGTAAGAAGCTGAAGAAAGATATTAAGAATCATCTAATGCTAAAAATGATCAGCAAAGTCCTACGGGATTGGGCAGCTTAGAAGTCGAATAAATTAAATTAAATTAAAGCACAATATCATGTTCCTTGGCAAAATCTGGGCACTGCCAATTTACTAATGGCTCTATAGAGTATTTTTGGAAATGTAATCTTGTTAGAGAGTAAAATATCTTTTTCTCTATCATTACAGGGCTCCTGATCTACTATGGGGCAGAGTTTTATCTACGAATCCTGATGCAACCTCATCTCCAGCATTGGCATGGAAATGACTGAAATGAGTGTTATAGCTTCTCAATCTTTCTGATTATTGCAAACAAAACATGTTTTGTTGTGTTATCAATAAAATAATCTTCTCCAGTGACCAGAAGAACGTTGACAGACTGTCAAGGCCTCAAGTTTCTTATTCCTATTATAGTTATGCTTTAAGGGTTTTTAAAATGAACTATTAATTTTGTGTTATTTTATATGTATTAAATGCTAAGGATTTAGAAAGAATGTCTAATGCTTATAGGTGACTTGCAGTTATACCTAAGATATTCAGAAATGATTTGAATATTGGGCAAGAGGTTTTATGAAATGTCCAGGATATGAACAGGGGAAACAGAACATAGAATTCAGTCATTACTGTTACAAATTAAACCCTGGAAGAATGTATATTTAGAAATTGTTTTCATGAAAGCTGTTAAGACCTGGCTTTTCCGGAAGGCTTGGAATTAGAACCAGAGTGATAGTAATGTATGCATGGTTTTTTAATGATATTATCGCTTTTATCATACTGCTGATTTTATTGTTGTATTTTTACTGGGTTTTAAACTACTCTTGTATTTATTTTATTTTATTTATTTATTTATTTATTTATTTAGATTTGTATGCCGCCCCTCTCCGCAGACTCGAGGCGGCTCACAGCATAACATAACAGTTTGTAACAAATCCAAATATAATTTAAAACATTTAAAAGAACCCCATTTTGTTAACAAGCATACACTCAAACATCCCATACATAAAATGTGCATGCCCGGGGGAGGTGTTTCAGTTCCCCCATGCCTGACGACAGAGGTGGGTTTTAAGAAGTTTACGGAAGGCAGGGAGAGTAGGGGCAGTTCTAATCTCTGGGGGGAGTTGGTTCCAGAGAGTCCGGGCCGCCACAGAGAAGGCTCTTCCCCTGGGGCCCGCCAACCGACATTGTTTAGTTGACGGGACCCGGAGAAGGCCCACTCTGTGGGACCTAATTGGTCGCTGGGATTCGTGCGGTAGAAGGCGGTCTCGGAGATATTCTGGTCCAGTGCCATGAAGGGCTTTAAAGGTCATGACCAACACTTTGAATTGTGACCGGAAATTGATCGGCAGCCAATGCAAGCTGCGGAGTGATGTTGAAACATGGGCATACCTAGGTAGGCCCATGACTGCTCTCGCAGCTGCATTCTGCACGATCTGAAGTTTCCGAACACTTTTCAAAGATAGCCCCATGTAGAGAGCATTACAGTAGTCGAACCTCGAGGTGATGAGGGCATGAGTGACTGTGAGCAATGAGTCCCGGTCCAGATAGGGCCGCAACTGGTGCACCAGGCGAACCTGGGCAAACGCCCCCCTCGCCACAGCTGAAAGATGGTTCTCTAATGTGAGCTGTGGATCGAGGAGGACGCCCAAGTTGCGGACCCTCTCCGAGGGGGTCAAGGATTCCCCCCCCAGGGTAATGGACGGACAGATGGAATTGTCCTTGGGAGGCAAAACCCACAGCCACTCCGTCTTATCCGGGTTGAGTTTGAGTCTGTTGACACCCATCCAGGCCCCAACAGCCTCCAGACACCGGCACATCACTTCCACTGCTTCATTGACTGGACATGGGGTGGAGATGTAAAGGTGGGTATCATCAGCGTACTGATGATACCTCACCCCATGCCCTTGGATGATCTCACCCAGCGGTTTCATGTAGATATTAAATAGCAGGGGGGAGAGGACCGACCCCTGAGGCACCCCACAAGGGAGAAACCTCGGAGTCGACCTCTGACCCCCCACTAACACCGACTGTGACCGACCGGAGAGGTAGGAGGAGAACCACTGGAGAACAGTGCCTCCCACCCCCAACCCCTCCAGCCGGTGCAGAAGGATACCATGGTCGATGGTATCGAAAGCCGCTGAGAGGTCAAGAAGCACCAGGACAGAGGATAAACCGCTGTCCCGGGCCCGCCAGAGATCATCCATCAACGCGACCAAAGCAGTTTCTGTGCTGTAACCGGGCCTGAAACCCGACTGCTGGGGACCTAGATAATCAGCTTCTTCCAAGGACCGTTGGAGCTGGAGTGCCACCACCTTCTCGACAACCTTCCCCATAAAGGGAAGGTTGGAGACTGGACGATAGTTGTTAAGTACGGCTGGGTCCAGGGAAGGCTTCTTGAGGAGGGGACGCACGAGCGCTTCTTTATAGAGTGATGGAAAAACTCCCCTCCCCAAGGAAGCGTTGGTAATCTCCTGGACCCAGCTCCGTGTCACCTCCCTGCTGGCCGAGATCAGCCAGGAGGGACACGGATCCAGTAAACAGGTGGCGGAACTCACAGCTCCAATGGCCTTGTCCACTTCATCAGGTGTCACCAGATCAAACTCTTCCCAGACAGGTGGACAAGTACGTGCCCCAGTCACCTCGACTGACTCGTTGTCAGTCAACTCTGTTTTCCAATTGGAGTCGAGGTCAGCCCGGATCTGGGCGATTTTATCAGCGAAAAACGTGTTAAAATCCTCGGCACTGCTCTGCAAGGGCTCCCCAACTCCCCCCTGGTTAAGAAGGAAGCGGGTCACCCTAAACAGAGCGGCCGGGCGGGATTCCGCTGATGCAATCAAGGCGGCATGGTACGCGCATCTTGCCGCCTTGAGCGCCATTTTGTAAGTCTTAATAAAAGCTCTTACAAGTGTTCGAGTGTTCGAACACTTGTAAGAGTGTTATAATTGTTGTCAGCCGCTCTGAGTCTGCTTCGGAATGAGCGGCATATAAATACAATAAATAATAAATAAAATAAATGAAACTCAAGAAGTATGTTCACAGTAGCACTTTGCTAATAAATACATTTAGCATTGTACCTTATAGTAGTTCCTTGCAGTCGATCTATTTTCTTATTTAGCTCTGCAATAATGCTATGAAGCTCTGTGATCCGTTCCTCATAACGAAGCGTTGTACGCTCTTGCACATCTTCATGCTCTCTCATTAGGTGAGATTGCTCACACTAAACAATGTAAAAAAAACATTTAGAGGTCATATGGAAGCAATATGAAACATGAGGCATGTTGTTATTTAACAATCTGCCATCTTCCCAAACAAAGAGTTGGCCTTCTCCGGGTCCCGTCGACTAAGCCATGTCGTTTGGCGGGACCCAGGAGAAGAGCCTTCTCCGTGGCGGCCCCGGCCCTCTGGAGCCAGCTCCCCCCGGATATCAGAGTTGCCCCCACCCTCCTTGCCTTTTGCAAGCTCCTTAAAACCCACCTCTGTCGTCAGGCATGGGGGAATTGAAATTTCCCTTCCCCCTAGGCTTATGGAATTTATACATGATATGCTTGTATGTATGAGTGGTTCTTTAAATTTGGGTTTTTTAGATTATTTTTAATATTAGATTTGTTTACATTGTCTTTTTATATTGTTGTTAGCCGCCCCGAGTCTTCGGAGAGGGGCGGCATACAAATCTAATAAATAAATAAATAAATAAACAAACAAACAAATAAACAAACAAACTGATAATTAGGTTTAGATTAGTTAAACGATTTTACAAAAAAAATACCTTCAAGGATTAATATAAGCCATAGTAATACTAATTTTTGTGGGAATCTTTTATGAAATTATTCATCTTAGTAACAATAAAAAACACCAAATAAAAGATATTGCAAACCCTGTTCTGTCCACAGGCTCCTGGGGCAAAATGAGAAAAGTTCCAAACTGGTCGGATATTTTATTTCTGATTGCCATTTAATTGTTTAAGTTTCCTTTTGTGGAAAGCTAAATTTTTATTTAGTTTTTTATTTTGTATTTTTATTTAATTATTTTTGTATCATATACAGTGATACCTTGTCTTACAAACTTAATTGGTTCCAGGATGAGGTTCTTAAGGTGAAAAGTTTGTAAGACGAAACAATGTTTCCCATAGGAATCAATGGAAAAGCGATTAATGCATGCAAGCCCAAAATTCACCCCTTTTGCCAACTGAAGTGCCCATTTTTGCACTGCTGGGATTCCCCTAAGGCTCCCCTCCATGGGAAACCCCACCTCTGGACTTCTGTGCTTTTGCATTGCTGCAGGGGAATCCCAGCATTGCAAAAATGAGTGCTTTGCTGGCAACGGACGTCCGGAGGTGGGGTTTCCCAGCGAAGGGAACATCAGTAAAATCGCAGCATCGCAAAAACACCAAAGTCCTTGAAACCCCACCTCCAGACTTCCGTTGCCAGCGAAGCGCCCGTTTTTACACTGCTGGGATTCCCCTGCAGCATCACAAAAACACGGAAGTCCGGAGGTGGGGTTTCCCATGGAGGGGAGCCTCAGGGGAATCCCAGCAGTGCAAAAACGGGTGCTTCACTGGCAACAGAAGTCCGGAAGCGGGGCATCCCAGCAGCGGTGGTGGGTTTGTAAGGTGAAAATAGTTTGTAAGAAGAGGCAAAAAAATCTTAAACCCCGGGTTTGTATCTTTAAAAGTTTGTATGATGAGGCGTTTGTAAGATGAGGTATCACTGTAGTTTGATTTGAGTTATATAAATGTACTAACTAAACAAAACAAAGTTAATTCACTGCACAGTCACAGCACAGGGATAATGTATTCTCATTACCACAATATAATTTTTGCTAGGTAACTGAAACTATAAACCTTAAAATGCTGTTGAACTACAATTTTCAGAATTTTTGGATCACACTTTACTTCCTACACAGTACTGGTTTCAAACAACCTCCTGCTATAATATCATGTTTCAGGAAGCAGTAAAAAGGTTGATTTCTGAACGGTTTGGATCTGCAAAAAAGAAAAAAGTGGTGGCAATGACATCTGGATGTCATTCCCACCAGAAAGAAAAGCATTTTTGCTAAAAAGAAGTGTCCCAACTGAAGAGATGGGTCACACTGAAATTATTTTTGGCTATATACCAATCTTAAACCTAATATTAAATAAGAGGAAGACTCCTACCAAAAACACTGATCTGGAACATTCCTGATGGCAAACATATGCAAAGCATTATATACATGAATCACATAACTTGGAATGAAAACCCTATCAATTTAGGATATTGATACAACAACTTAATGGGTCCATTTATTTTAGATATAAAACCTTACAGTAACTTAATGTAGCTTCATTACAATGTAGACTCACCTAATTATGAGGCTAAATTTAAATTTTAAGTGATGAAAGTTCCATAGAAAGACTGGATCATTAAATTACTCAATGCATTTATCAAATTATTCATGATAATTTACAAAGTGTGTGTCATATTGAAGAAAAAGAGGAGGCTAGTTTTTCAGTTAAGTCATTTAGAGTAGGAGCAAAGCAGGAAGTAGGAGCAAAACTGGATATGAAAACTTTTCCTCTTTACAGAAGCTGGGATAATGCTTTAATGACAGTGGGTTGATGAGAATGATTAATAATCCTGACATGGGGATAATCTTTATATATCTGTTGGGTTTAACTGAATGCGGTAAAGCAACCACTACCTGAAAACTAGACCAGAAATCTAAGCTAGAAAACTGTGCAATCAATCCTTGACATACTGTAACTATCCCATTAACTTCATTGGAAAACAATTCATGGTTTTTTATGGAACTGTCAACCTAAATCATTTAAAGAAGTTACTACATGCTACTTTCTCACTCTTTTATCACAGCAGCAAATATTTCAGACACAAATTTCACAATATAACATTTTAATCAATTGAACAATTATTTTTAATACTTGGAAATAATCAAAATTTAGAAAACGGATATTAGTTATCTTGTATATTAAAATAGTCACAGCCACATACCAGTTATTTTTTTTAATGATAGTATCACAAATCATTAAAAACCTTGCATTACTAGCACATTGAAGATTATGAAATGATTTTTTTCTTTATCTGTTTTTATCAAAGAGTATTTAATATAGGTCAAGTGTCTTCTCCTTCCAGGAGGTGGATGGTCACATCCCCTCTATGCTACTCTTGCAATTCTTCATAATTCAGAGAAATCCTATTATGAATATGGTTACTGTAGGTGCTGCTTTGTGATATCTTACTTCTTTTCTGTTGTTCCTTCTAAGTTCATTATACAGAGATGCATCTATGATACAAATATTTAAGTTTTTGATGGTCATTATGAACCTTTCCCCCACCCTCTGCCATCTCTAGAACTTCTAAGCTTAGATCTTTTGTTACTCCAAGGGATTCTCAAGATTCTCCTTAAAATCATATTCCAAAGGCTTTCAGACTGTTCTTAGTCTCCTTGGACATTCTCTACGTTTCACAATTATAAAGGAGAATTTACCAAATACAGGTTCTGATCATCTTAGTTCTTCATTTTAAATCTATTTTCCTTGAGATGAGAATATTTTTAATTTCTAAAACAGTATTCCTTGCAAATTTATTTGCCTCTTTACAGCACCAGTTTTTCCTCATCTTCTAAGTTTAAGTTTCCAAAATTGTCATTTTTGTCTTGGTAAAGAAAGGCACAGTATATATAGTTATGTATTGTTTTTATTTAACATTTCACTTTGGAAGTTTTCTATTAAAATGTGATCTACATTTTCACTATGCTTGGGCTCTTTAATCCCCCTACTATTCTGCTATGAGAATAATATAAAGTGACCAGAGTTTCAGATTGGGAAAGAGTGGCACCATCCAGCCGGCGGGAGGGTGGGGGTGGGGTGCCTAAAAAAAGTTTAGCCCCCCAAAATTTCTCTCTTTCTCTTCCTCACTCCCTTTCTCTCTATTTCTCTTTCTCCCCCTCCCTCTTTCTCTCCCCCCTTCCTCTCTCTCTTTTCTCTTTCTCTCACCCTCCTTCCCTCCCTCTCTCTCTCTTCCTTTTTCTCCTTTTTTCTCTCTTCCTTCCTCCCTTTCTCTCTCTTTCTCTCCCCCCACTCTTTCTCTCTCTCTCTCCCTCTCTCTCCCCCACTCTTGCTCACTCTTTCTCTCTCCCCCTCTCTCTCTTTCTCTCTTTCTGTCTTTCTCTCTCTCTTGCTTTCTTTCTCTCTTTCTCTTGCTCTCTCCCCCTCTCTTTCTCTCTCTCTTGATCTCTTTCTTTCTCCCTCCCTCCCTCCCTTTCTTTCTTCCTCTCTCTTCCTTTCTTCACTCTCCATTTCTTTCTCTCTTCCTCTCTCTTCCTTCCTTCTCTCTCTCTCTCTTTCTCTCTCCCTCTCTGTCAATGGCAGGCACCTGCGCTGCCTCTCTCATCTGCTTCCGAGGCAATGTCAGCCCAGAGGCAGAAGCAGAATGCGCTCAGTCGCCTCATTGGCAGTGCCAGGGCAAAGGTCTGTCGGGGAGGAAAAGCACCGGGACAGAGCCATCTCTATTCGCCACTCCATCTGTCTGCCCCCAAGCACAGGCTGTTGGAGGAGGGGGGTGAACCCCTCGGCCGTGCTTCCCTTTCCTTTTCCTCCCCTTTGCTGTTGCTGGCCATGCTGGGGCCACGGGAGAGGCACAGGTGGCGCCGGGACGCCGGACAGCGCAGCAGACACACTGGCCACTGCCACTGCTCCAGGCACTGCGCTTGCAATGAGTGTGCCTGCAGTGCAGAGTCAACGGCTCATGGAGGAGGTACAGGCATGAAGAGCAGCCCAGCCAACAAGTTGCTGATTGGACATTGCTGGACCTCCGCATTGGTCGATTTTGAGCAGTGTGGAAGCTGAGCTTCCTTCTTTGTAAAGCTGACTTTTAAAAAATGCCCCTGTACGCGGGAAAAATTGCTCAAAAGTGGGAATGTCCCACGGAAAGCAAGACGTCTGGTCACCTTAGCATAGTACCACCATAGTATATCTTAAATTATATATTATTTATTGATGATCAGGGTGAAGGTCTTCATTCATCAAATATTTTTCAGTATAGACACTGAAAAGGGGAGGTGACCAAATAAGCCTCTTCCTTCTGGATTAAAAACTTCTTTGAAAACTTTCCTTTAGTCTCAAAACAAAATTGTTGCCAGTGTATTTTATTTCTTCCTTGGAATTTATAATTATAGCTAGCATGTGATTTCCAAAGAATAATTATCTGGTGATCTTACTGTACACTTGCCTGCTTTATATTGTAGTTTTCCCATATTAACTCTCCACCCCAGATTTCATACTGATAGGAGTGAAGTAATCTGTAACACCATAGATATACTAGGACTAGATTAACAAACTACAATGGAAATGTCATTAATGTAATAATTTGTGATTATTAAATTATATTAATACTAATCAATGGATACACAATTCTGGTGTATGTATTAACTCCTGTCCAAACTGAGCAAGGATTTCTTTTTTGATCTTCCTGCTATTATTTTTAGCAGAGAGTCAGTCTTCAATAACTTGAAACAAAGCCCTAGATTAGAAACCAAGTCCCATCTTAAATATGGAATCTGGCTGGGTGACTTTGGGCCAGTGACTCTCTCTCAGCCCAAATCACCACACCAGCTTGTCGTTATCGGGGAAAATACAAAGAGGAAGGAGTAATAAGTATGTCTTAATACCTAAGTAGCAAGTAGAAGCAAATTGCAATGCACAGTGCGTTACTCAACCCAACAGTCAAGCTTTGTCCATAGCAACGTTCAATGTAGATTTTGGCTCATAAACTGGTTAGCAGAGAATGAAGCTTATGAAAAAGAAATCATTCTTTAATTTTGTGAGCAAGCTTGTCAAGTGAGGAAGAGCCAAGGCCAGAACATTACAATTACACTTTGCTTGTATTAGACTACAGAGTATGGCCCCCAGCAGCAGAAAACCTGTCATTGGAGGAAAGAAACTCAAGCCAAAATTGCAACCTACAATTCCAACTGAGAACAGTCACAAGTTTCTGCTATAGGACAATAAATCACTGCCACAGATGACAAGAGAGAAGCCTAGTCAGTTAGACAGCAACTCAGGTATTAGTGCTGAGCAATGGAGGAAACCAAGATCTCTCTAAATCAAGTAGTGATAGAAAACCATTTAAAAGATATAGAAAAAAGTTAGGGGAAAAGAGGGAACTCTGCAAGGTTCATGGACAAGAAGAATTTAAATGGCAAGTTAGTCCCAAATATATAGACAAAACAAAGAAAGGTATAAAAGAGGCGAAGCAAAATTTTAGTTTCTCAAATTAATAATTTGATAAATTATTTACCTTTTCTTACATAGTCTGGGAAAGCAATCAGAGGAGCAGTGAAGGGGGGAATTATTTACATAATCAAAAGAAGACGAGGTCGAACCCTTTGAATGCTGTTGAACCTACCTAGTTTTACCCAGGAGCAGAAGAGCGTTAAAATAATAAACTAAAACCTTTATGTTTTATTATTTGCATCTGACATTATCAATTCAGAGATAAATAGGTAGTGGATGAACAATTCCTAAAAAGAAGCTAAAAGTTAAAATTTATTTTCTTCAAACCTTTGTAGCATTAAAGAAAAAATTCACTAGCAATCACGAGTATTTCCTGAATATTTTGTACCATTCTAAATCTATAACAGGGAATATTTGTTCTACACTCTTATCGATATAGCGCAAGTTTGCATTTGAGTGTTATTTTAACAATGCATCACATTGCTACTCACCGTTTTTTTCATAACTTATTACCAAGCCAGGTATTCCTATCCTTTACTTATGGTTTCATTTAGTTTCCTAAGTGAAGAATTTTGTATTTATCTTTACTGAATTCATTATGTTATCTTTCAGCCATTTCTCTAATCTCTCATTACTGTTTTGAATTTTACTTCTGTCTTCTTTGATATTAACTGTCCTACTCTACTTTGTATCATCTGACATTTGTTTCCTTCTACCGATTCATCTAAGTCAGAGGTCCCCAACCGCCGGTCCGCGGACCGGGACCGGGCCGTTGGAGCTTTTCAGCCGGTCCGCGGCGCCAGGGCCCCCCTCGGCCTTTCCGCATCACCAGCGGCGCTCCCCCCGCCAGCCAGCCAAGCCCCGCGCCCGCCGGAACCGGCTCCTCGCTCTCCCCCCGCCGCCCGCCGCGTTTGCAGGAGGTGGGGAGGGTTGGGCGGCCCGCCAAGGCCAGGAGGGACGCCGCTGCCCCCCCCCTCCTTCCCTCTCTCCGCCCGCCGCTGCGCCTCCTTGACAACGAGAGGAAATGCCGGCAAAGGCTTTCCTCAGCGGAGGCCGGCGAAGGTGATATTGAATGTCGGGGGAGAACGGGTATTTGCACGCGCTCCCTATCTCCCTGCTAGCCCACTCGGAATATTCAAAATAAGAAAAACCTTTGCCGGCGAAGGCTTTTCTTATTTTGAATATTCCGAGTGGGCTAGCAGGGGGATAGGGAGCGCTTGCAGCCGCCCGTTCTCCCCCGACATTCAATATCACCTTCGCCGGCCCCGCCTCTCCTCCAAACCCCCTTGCTGAGAGCCCGGGGCGAAAGTGCTCTCGCAAAGGTGAGGCGGGCAGGGCGTGCGCGCGTCATCGCTGAGAAGAATGGAGAGAGAACGAGAGTGAGTGAGAGCAACAGACAGCAAGATAGAGAGAAAGTGAGAAAGAGAGAGTGAGAAAGGGGGGGGGAGAGAAAGAGATAGCAAGAGAGAGAACAAGAGAGAGAAAGAGCGTGAGAAAGAAAACAAGAAAGAGTGAGAGAGAGAGAAAGCAAAAGAGACAGAAAGAAAACAAGAGAGAGAAAGTGAGAAGAAGAGAGAGAAAGAGGGGGAGAGAGAGAGAAAGAGAGAGGGGGGAGAGAGAGAAAGAGAGGGAGAGGGAGAAAGAGAGAGGGAGAGGGGGGAGAGATAGCAAGAGAGGGAGAGAGGGAAAGGGGGAGAGAGGGGGAGAGAAAGAGAGAGGGAGAGAGAGAGGAGATAAAGGAAGAGGAGAGAGAGAAAGGAAGAGAAAGAAAGAAAGAGGGATAGAAAGAGAGAGAGAGTGAGAGATGCTCAGTGAGCCTTTCTTTGAAGTTGCCTTTCTTTCTTTCTCTTTCTTGCTTTCTTTCTTGCTCTTTTTCTTTCTCTCTTTTACCTTCCCTTCCTCTATTTCTTCTTTTCTTTCTCCTTCCTACCTTCTTCCCTTACTCTCCCCTTTCATAAGTTTCCTTGCTTCCTTCCTTCCTCTGTTCCTGTCCCTTCCCCCTTTCTTTCTTTCTTTCTTTCTTTCTTTCCTTCCTTTCCTCCCTCCATTTCTTGCTTTCCTTTTCCTTCCTCCCTTCCTTCCTCCCTCATTCCCTTCTTTCACTCCTTCCTCTCTTACTCTCCCCTTTCACACCTTTCCTTGCTTCCTTTGCACCCTTCTTTTGTTCCTGTCCCTTCCCTCTTTCCTTCCTTCCTTCCCACCCTCCGTCCATTCATTCACCCATTCCTCTCTTGATCGCCCCTTTTACGGCGCCGCTGACAGCTAGCTCTCTCCCCCCCCCCCCCCCCCCCCCCACCGGGCCATGGAAAACTGGTCTAGCTGAAAGCCGGTCCCTGGTGCAAAAAAGGTTGGGGACCTCTGATCTAAGTTATCACAAGACTGTTTTAGGAGTCTACGTTCAGGTCCCAGTCTTGTGGCATCAAACCCAGTATCACTCCAATATGATGAAGTTGTCAGTAGTTAATATTCTTCAAGTGCAATTTTGAGACTGTTACTGTATGCATCAACTTGTCATGTCATGTCATCTCATCCAGCCTTGCCTAGTCTGCTAATCAAATATTTTCTGTCCTTTTATCAAATGTTTTGCTAAAGTAAAGGTATAGTATATATATATTGCCTCCCAAGGACAATTCCATATTGCCTCCCAAGGACAATTCCATCTGTCCATCACCCTTTGGGGGGGGAATCATTGACCCCCTCGGAGAGGGTCCACAATTTGGGCGTCCTCCTCGATCCACAGCTCACATTAGAGAAACATCTTTCAGCTGTGGCGAGAGGGGCGTTTGCCCAGGTTCGCCTGGTGCACCAGTTGTGGCCCTATTTGGACCGGGAGTCACTGCTCATAGTCACTCATGCCCTCATCACCTCGAGGCTCGACTACTGTAATGCCCTCTACATGGGGCTACCTTTGAAAAGTGTTCGGAAACTTCAGATCGTGCAGAATGCAGCTGTGAGAGCAATCATGGGCTTTCCCAAAAATGCCCATGTAACACCAACACTCCGCAGTCTGCATTGGTTGCCGATCAGTTTCCGGTCACAATTCTAAGTGTTGGTCATCACCTATAAAGCCCTTCATGGCACCGGCCCTGGGTATCTACGAGACCGCCTTCTGCCGCACTAAGCTCAGCGACTGGTTAGGTCCCAAAGAGTGGGCCTTCTCCGGGTCCTGTCAACAAAACGATGTCGTTTGGCGGGGCCCAGGGGAAGAGCCTTCTCTGTGGCGGCCCCGGCCCTCTGGAACCAACTCCCCCCAGAGATTAGAATTGCCCCCACCCTCCTCACCTTTCATAAGCTCCTTAAAATCCACCTTTGTCGTCAGGCATGGGGGAACTGAGATATTTTCCCCCCCTAGGCCTTTACAATTTATGCATGGTATGTTTGTTTGTATGTATGTATGTTTGGTTTTACAATAAGGGTTTTTTAGTTGGTTTAGTATTAGATTTACATGCTGTTTTTACTACTGTTGTTAGCCGCCCCGAGTCTATGGAGAGGGGTGGCATACAAATCCAATAAATAAATAAATAAATAATATATTGTCGCAACCTATTAAGAAAGCTTAATATCAGAAATTAAAACACAACTAGTCTAGCAAAACACTGCAGAAGATGGGGATTTTTCAAAAATCCATGCTGAATCCTGATAACTGTTTTCAACTTATAAATCTATTATTTTTTTCTACAAACAGAAAGTTTGCTTCAATTGGTGAGAAGCTCAATAAATATGCATACCCTTTTCAACTGAATGCACCACTTCCATGGTATGAAAATTTTTGGTCACATTTGCAGGAAATTTGTTTTTCATAAACTCTTTAAATAGGGCAATAACTTGATTATGTATTATTTATTTATTCAATTTTTTAATGCTGCTCTTTTCTTTGGACTCAGGGCGGCTTACAACATGTTAGCAATAGCACTTTTTAACAGAGCCAGCATATTGTCTCCACAATCTCGGTCCTCACTATATTCTTTTGCTTAGAAAAATAAGCCAATTTTGTTCCCTAATGCCCTTAGTATCAAGAAACGACTCTGATAGACTTTATTATTTTCATGTATGAAAAGTCACATTTCATGCCTTTGATGTAACAACAATTCTTTTGATTAGTTTAAATGCTTAAGGTATTGAGCCAAGGCTATTTTAATAAGTTGAATAATGACTAACCTGGGCTTTTGCCAATTTCTTTTCCAACAAATCTCTCTCTCGTTCTGTTTGCTGTAAGCGTTTATTAAGATCAACGATGTCGCCTTTCAAAGATGCCAGGGCTGCTAAGTGGAACTGTAACATATAAACAAAATAGAGCTAAAATTAAATACCTTCAATAAAACATGTCCTGGTTGAGACAATGCAACTGGTATAATTCAAATATAAATTTTCATAATTTGGAATTTCAAATGAATAAATAGAACAAATAATTTCACATTATTTAAATAATTCTACTATGTATATTTCTAGCATTAATATTTAATACATTTTCTTTTTTAAATTGTATAATTCATTTATTAACCAAATGTCTACTCTGCCACAATTTAGGGACTTTTGAAAGCTGATATTGGTTACCAAAAGCAAGTAAAACATTCATTGATAATATGTTAAATGTTAAAGCAGCACCACCCAAACACAAAACACAATTTTTAAAAAAAGTAAATATGATGGCAAAACAAAATTAGGGAAAGTCTTTTGAGTAAGTCCATCTTTAAAAGCTTCTATAACATCAATGAGAAGGGTTAATTAAAACTAGGAGGCCAATACACAGAATTGGTTCCACTAAAGCAGTGTTTCTTAAATAGTGGGGCACCCGCCGGGTGGTGGCTCAGAGTGATGACAGGGGGAGTGTACAATCCGTGGGCGCCACCATCTTTTTTGGGGATTTTTGGGTGATTTTTCTGTGTTTGGGTGGCTTTCTTCTTCCACAGCTTGATAAAGAGCCCTTAGCTGTGTTTCTGGTTGAGTCCTGCTACTGAGCATGCCCGGAAGTGAAATTGCATGGGGGGAGGAACGTGTGCAAAATGTTGCAATGTTTTGATGGCTGGAGCTGAATGTCCAGAGCCTGCAATGTAAAGATGGGAGCCACGTCTGTTTTTTCTCTATTGCAGGAGGTGATGTTTCGGACTTTTCTTGGCTTTGTTTTGGGATTTGGATAGAAAGTCCCCAAAGACAATATTCTGCCTTTTGCCACCGTGCCTCCCTTGTCCCCATCTCCTGTTCAGAAAGTCCTCAGTGCTAATTGGCTCTTCAGAAAAGCTGTCCTGGATTTTCCCAGCACAAGGAGACCTGCATTTGGGTAGCTGATAAATGGTTCTGGTCCCAAAGAAGCTCTGATTGATTGATTGATTTGATTGATTGATTGATTGATTGAGTAACTGAATTATTGCAATTATGTGCCACCCATCTGAGATGACTCTGGATTCCTTACAAACATTAAAACTAGTACACATTAATTAAAAAAAATAAGAACAATAAAATATTTGAGGACTATGTTAAGAATTGCTCCTAGGTTCACAATCAGGGGCTCAGGGATTCATACACCTCTACCCTGCTTTGCCTTGCTCTACCCTGCCCACCCTATGTATCATTTACAATTAGAAGAATGTAAGGTGAATGTAAGATGCTTGACAAAAGCAACTTCTAATGATTGAAATGTTAACATTAAATAGTAGCTAGCATTTGATATTAGCCAAATGTTAGTGGAGAAGGTACAAAATAGGTACAAGTAATGTTTGTACTAGACATGTGATGGATTTAACTTGAATTAGTTGCTGTAAAATTAGTCTCATATTGAGTCAGGACAGCAAAATGCTTTGGATAATGAAAAGGATCTTATAACAATTTTATAGACAAATGATACTATTTACAGTCGTGGTGGAGAGTTGGGGTGTGTGAAGTGTTTACTTCTTCCTGGGGTGGGCGGTGTAACAGAAAATAATTGAGAAGCACTAGAGAAACTAGAGAAAGGTAGCATTTCTAACTAGAGAAAGTAGCATTTCTAACTTTAGTTAAAATCACAGCCTTTATTGTTGTTGTACATTGTGTATATAACGAAATTGGTCCAGCCATTCAAAAAATGTGGGATCAGTAATAGTTATCTCTACTTGAGCTAAGTGATGGAGCCAGTGATCGCTAGAGCAGACTTAACTGTACCTAGGCAGCAAGCCATAAAGGGCTTGAAAGGTTAAAACCAACACCTTAAACTGTACCAGGAAACCAACCCAAACAAACAAACACTCAAGTTCTTGACCATCGAGGAACAACTTGATGCAGCAGAAAACCCTGATATACCCACAGCAGCTCAGATTTACTAGGTTTCACCTTCAGCTGTTTTTTCCAGCAAGACCAAAGGTAGCTTTCGGGCACCAGAAAAGAATATCAACATGTTCTGCCGGCATGTTTCAACCGCCCGTAATTACAGGATAATTAGTCCAGGAAGACACACACCACACGATAAAAGGAAAACCCAAACGTTTTTATAAACAGAAAAACAGTAACAGCTCCCTTTTTAAATGTCAAAGGGATTTGCTGGTACACACAAGGCACAGGTTAAATGCAATCCAATTGCTCACCCAATAACTGGGAAATTGAGTCCAATTCTAAAGTCTAGAGAGTCCACACACAATCTTGAACAGCACAAAAACCACGATCTTGACGAAACAATGAATCAGATAAACTGCCACAAGGCTAAACCAGCACGCTGTTCTTTTTATCTGTAGCACTAATTACAGCAGCCCCACCCAACCATAGGTGGCCTCATTTTCTCTTGTAATAATCCTTAAGTTGTTGTCTCCTATGCATCACTCTACGCATGCGTGGATGTGTCATTAATTCTTGTTCAGAATCCAAGGATGATACCGATGATTGATCTCCTCCTGGGCTGTCTGCCAAACTCCCCTCTTCCCTGTCACTCACGCTTCCTTGGTCAGAGGAGGCTTCGTCGGCAGATTCCATCGGGAGCAAAACAGGCCTGCGGCATGTGGATGTTTCTCCCACCTCCACCTCCACATTCCTTGGGGCAGGTGCTGGGCCAGAGCTAACCAC